>NC_050521.1:14411711-14421962 GCF_002922805.2 Oryzias melastigma
TTATGTGGAGTGCTAAAAGCAGTAATAGAAAAGCTGCTACAAGCTTACAAATCCTGTTGTCATGAGAACAGAATTTTAAGTAGATTCAATGTCTTTAGAAAAGGTTTCCTTTCTTCGTGAAATAATAAAGTCTTTGCTAAAGATTTTGTTCTCTAAATGTAAATAGAACGAACATGTACTGTGCATTTTGACAGAATCAAGACTGAAGCTGCTCGGTTCCCACCCAGCACTTCAGGAAATAAAATATACTTCATTTAAACGCAAACATGTCACTTTAATAAAACACAACAAAAAACTCTTAATTGACCTAAGCATATCTGTAAACTGTCTTGTCACAATAAACCAATTCAGACGTGAGAGACATTTCTGCGTTCAGGATGCATTTAATAAAACAGGTCATTTTGAACCAGGAAATTTGAAACTCTTACGTTTTTGTTTTGCATAAAATAAGGCAAGTTAATTTTGACAAGTACAAAATCAAATATACTTGGTAAAATGTTGAATTTTGTCATGAGCTCTAAAATTATTAGCATGCCAATTCATGCCTGAAGCTAATCCACCTCATTGCACCCGTCTCATTTTATTGCTACTCAGTCTTAAATTCTTAAAATCTACTTAATGAGGAATATGTGAGCCAAATGCTAGCCCCTGAGTCATTAATAACTGTTTTCTCATTAACCTGAATCACTATCAAAACACGACCTTGAACCAAATCACTGAAAAAAATCCTTTTGGAGAAAAAGTCCCAAGTTTATTTGCATGTTTTTGATAGAGACAGTTCACTGTGAACTTGCTGTCTTCTTAAGGGAGGGAAAGCAGTTTGATGATGGAGGCCATTTTAAGTGCTGCTGAGCACCAGCATTATCACTGCACACAGATAAATTATTGATGGAAATGCTTAGCAGATGATACATTTTTCAACTAAATGATAGCACTCTCCTCTCCATGTGTATACCTACTTCACTGCACTTTCCTTTCTTATCAGGATTAACACTTTCAACGTTAAGGATTATGTAACTGAAAGTTTTTACCAAAAAGATTTGCAAAAATGTATAAAAGAAGACAAAAAAAATAATTGCAGGACATATTTAAAAGTTTTGAATGCACAAAAAAAAATACATAAATAATATAAAAAACTGTTTAGTTGGCATATTGAAATTTCAAAAACAAGCCCTGATCATGCAAAAAGGTGACTTGCCTGGTGACGATAAATCACAAGTGAAAATATACATGAAGTACGTGTGTAAAATAATAAGTTAAGATGAATATTTAAGATGGATGTTTTTAAAATAACTTTAATCCTGCACTGCTATATTTATTGCTTTGTTAACCTAATGGTGGATGATGTTCTGAAGCTTCACCTGAAAGTTTAGAATGTATCAGCAATTTTGTGAAAGTAATGTTCAGATAATTAAAACATAAACACTTCAAATTAAACTTTTCTTACAAATTGTATTTTCCACTGGCATTAATGCACTCTAGAAGACGTGCAAAACAGACAATATTATATTATATTAGCCAATTTCAAGCTAGTAATTTGGTTTATCCCTATTTATTTTTTGCCATGCTGTTTTTGTTGTTTTTTGCCAAACAATTCTGGGAATACTGCCAGTGTGTGGAAGCAGAAAGCTGCATCTGTAAGACATCAGTTTAGACAGTGTTCTGTCAAAAGTAAATGGATTTTAGAATGCTTCCTCCAGTTTCAATAGCGGAAGCTTGATTACCAGGAGGATGTTGCAAACATGATTTAGCTTTGTGCAAAAAAAAAAAAAAAAAATCAGTTAAATCTACACATCTCTTAGTATTTATATTGTTTAAAGCAAACACATAAAATATTATTTGAAAACGTCCAATGAACACGAGAGGAGCTCGTCAGCACAGGTTTAGGGGTTCACTGAGCCAGCCGGCTTTATATGAGCCCCACATTTCTGATACTACTGAATAAATAATAAACTAACACTTTGGTAGCAGCACTGTGCTAATTATCAAATACTTCTCAGACTTTTATGATACAAAATCAATTATATAAATATATATTTTTTTATTAACATTTGTGAAACTTGGTTTAGATGAAAAAAAAATGTAAACCAATATTTTCCATCAGATTTAAAACATGAATCTGAATGACAAAAATGTAAATGGTAATATTAGTTCATATGAATTAAATGAGTATGAGAAATGATTATGGAATTGAATAAAAATACACTTTATGGATAAGACATGCATTTTATGCTGTTGAAGCTTTTCTGTTATGGAAAGGGTTTGTCCAACAGTCTGGCAAGACAATAAATTCTATCTTGAGTAGTTGGTGGTGAGGTTGTCAAGCCAGAATGTGCATTTTGTATTTAACTGTGTCACTGTAAACCCTTTTTTGGTCTTACAGGATGCAATTGCCCATTGTCTCGGGGTTGGTGACATATGTGGTATCTAGAAATGTCTTTGTCCTTGATGTGCCACTTCATCACCAGAGGACCTACCCTTCATACATCACTGAGCACCTCTCTGCTTACTCTTCCTCCCTGTCTGTTCTCCATCTGTCTGTGGCAGAGCAGAAAACCATTTCCAGGTTTTCTTTCCTTCTTTTTTTTATTTTTATCTGTTACCTACAAAGAACTGTCATATGTACGTGTTCATGTATTGTTGATTTTTTTTTTCAACAAACACAAAACATATTTTAATTAATGTACTCATGTCTAAACTAGAAATATAATGTTTCGTATTTTAGGAGTGATCAACAGCAATCTTTTTCTATTCCCCTTAACTGCTGCTGTCATGTAACTAAAGAAACTAAGAGTAAATTTAGAAAACTACAGCTTCATATGGTTCAAAATATATTTGCCTGAATTCTTTACAAAGAAAGAAATCTTCAAAATAATTATTTAAAATGAACTTTTCTTAAGAGAAGGGAAGGCTTATATACAAAGATACACATGTACATACATACAGAACACACATATGGACGTGGGATCTAAAAGATACAGTTTTTGTTGTTTCATTCTGATAATGCACCATGTAAAACAAAAGCTTCCATCTTATGATTTCTAATAGTGAGTCAAAAAAGCTCTTTTTTATGGAAGGACACAAATGTATAAATAATAAGAGCCAATAATGAAACATGAGTTCAGAATAAAATCTGAGGCTCACCTCTGCATCACTCCTCCGGCTCTCAGGGAGGCTGAGTATCTCCAGTCTGAATTGGGCGCCTTGGGCTGCAAGAGAAAATGAGATGAGTTCAGTCTTAAGTACATACACAAGCCATTACCAACGCATCAATCACTTAAAGATGAGAACTGAAACGTTTCCGCCACATATGCACAAAGAAATTCAAAAACTCAGCCATAAAGAGAAGATCACAACCACAACAGCTAGATAGAAGAGGGAGAAATGAAATCTTTGAGGATACTCTCATCTCCTCCTTTTATTAGACCCTGTACCTTTGGCTCTGCAAATTTTAAGAAAGGTTTGAAAGGTTTCACTCAAGTCTACCAACCATGACCATAAGGGATAAATCACCACAAGCAGCACATCAAGTGAGCCTTTTCTCAAATTAGGAGGGCTACAGCACGGCTAATGACAAAAAGAAAACTGGAAATTTCTCAAAAATCTCTGAACAAACCAAAGATTAAAGTTTATGAAATTGTGTTTGTCCTTTCAAATATTTATGTCACCATGAAAAAAAATTAAAAAGACAAAAAATATATATATATCTATCACTTCAAAAATCTTATAATGCATCTTTTTTTTTTTTTTTTTTTTTTTTTTTTTTAATACAGGCCAATCTGCTCAATCTTTAGGTCATTTATCGTTTGCTCCTGCTTAAAAAAAGCTGTGGGAGTTGAACTTTCAACTTTTATGAGAGTCAGTTGTCTACTTTTAGTTTAAGGGGGTCCGTTATAGTGTCTAGTGTCTTGTAATTTATCATTCCCTCTTCGGAGTAATCAAAGCCTCAGACATCTCAAGCAAAATGGCCTCCCTGAGTCAACTGCACTGTGCTAAATAAAGACAAGTACATTTCACTCTCCACACTTAGAGAATACTGTTTTGTGAAGGTCACACAAAAGCTGACAGAGAAGAGATAACAAATGTCCCATGAATGTTGTCCTTGTCAACACCCAGACATTTCTTTATCCAAAAGACACAATCTGTCCCTTTATGATAAAAACCTCTGTTCATTGACACACACCAACATGGAAACTTTTAGAGACACTAATCAAATAAAAGCGTAGATATCTTCTTGTATCACTGTTCTAAATGAGTATGTAAACAAACAAACAAAAAAAACGGTATATTAAAATTACATAAAGGGAGAAAGGGATTTACTGAGACTAACGAATGCTTGCGGTGAAGAACAAACTAGGGTAATGACCATATTATCAAGATGAGATGGCTTTTTTTTTTACAACACAGAGTTAAGCTGCTCATTTCTTTAACACACTACACTGTGATTTGCAATATCAAAAAAGTCTATTAAAACACTAGAACATCGATCACACATGATCGATGTTCACTTGCAATTGCGGCCACATTGACCTCTGGGAGTCTGCAATGAACATTCATCATACATGAAATCAAATATTTGGCCTTGATGACAAAAGCCTGGTATTCTTCCCAGAGTCATTTAGGGGGAGTTGAATATCTACGGAATAACAAAGTACTGCAGCATCGGTCCAGATGCAGGGTGAAATCTAATTACACGAACACAGTCACTCAACAGAAGGCAGGTGCTAAATATCGTTTCAAAAAGGGGAAAGAAGTGACGTGAAAATGTTTTCTAAACAAAGAAAAAGTCTGAAACATGATAATTAAAAACATGAGTAAAAAATGCAATATTTTTTATAAATTAAACTAAACAGGTTATTTGATTTGTCCCAGCTGCCAGGCTGTATGGTTGTTTATGAGCCAAATAAAGTCACATAAACTGGACTACGGATGAAATATGAACATTTGCAACATGCACACAGTTTAGCTCACACCAAAGAGAAAAACGGGTTAATAAAACTGGAATATCAGAGAGAACTAACAATTTAAGGAAAAAAAATGTCTATTTTTAAAACTCTTGATAGAAAAACATGGGTTGAAAAAATAAATAAATGCATAACTTGTGGTCTCCTTGCACATTTTTTGCTTTCCTTTATAATGTACTGCATTGTACAAAACAAATCCGAACAAAGCATGAACCCATCTTTTTCTTTCCTTTTCTTCTATTCTTACCTCTCCCTGAGTGAACACTCCCTGCATGGATACAGAGCTCACACCTCCGCCATCAACACTGTGTCCAATCACCTTTTATCCCCCGCCTCATCTGCTTGCAGCCAGCCAATCCACGCACAGTACCAAGAAATGCACCGCTGCCATTTAATTACACAGCAAGCAGGAACATGACTGGCATTTAATGACCAGGTCATAGGATAAAAATACCCTTTTTATTTTCTTTCTATGCTTATTACTGATCATTTACACATATTTTTGATGAACAGATAAACTCATAGAAAAACAAGAGAAGAATGAGTATTGCATGTTTTGTTCTATTTAGGTGAAAATCACTAATTAGCTCTATAAATTCTGTGTTATTCTTTAACAGAAAAGTATGACATGAAACTATAAGGAAGAGTGTGAAAATGACATAGAGACATTTGTGTTATTCAAGCTTTAAAGTCTGACTTGTTGTGCAGCTCTGCAGAAATAGATAACCAGAACAATATGTTTCGGCAAAACTAAATTGGTGGCTCTTGATGACTGGTGGCAAAGGTAAACTGTCTCCCCCAATCAAACGATGACCATCTATTGGTCTCTGAGCTTGCTGAAGTGGGATACTGTGTCAACTTGCAACAAATGGACAATAACTGAATCAGAATGTATGAATGATCCATTTAACTTTCATAAAAAATGCTCAAATGCACCTTTTGTTCAAACAGTTAATTTACAATGCAAAAATGAAAAACATTTCTATGGGTCCCTGTGTGTTTCATAACAGTATTTTAAGAAAATAAAATTTCATGAAGACTATATATATGACACACACCTGGATGATAGTTGCATCTGGCATACTCAGGCGGCGTACAATAATCTGGCTTTGTCCACTGTGGCTTGTAACATAGCCCGAGCCCCAGGTGCCACTGTGTGGCCGGCCTGTGTTGTAGAACATAAAAGTGTCGCTTCCTGACGTGGCAGTCAAGCATGTCTTGTAACAGTATGTTTTGGTCAAAGACCCACTTCTGCGCACTTCAATATAATGTGGTTCCACTTTAAGGTCTCTGCGAAGGGCCACGTTGCTGTTTGGCTGCCCTCCACCTCCACTTCCTCCCCCACTTCCTGCAGCTCTTCCTCCTGCAGGTGTGTTTCCTCCTTCAGGTACACACTTCTTGGATACACAACATGGAGAGCAGGAGCCAGGCTGGGTACAGTACTCATGGCAACGTACAATGGCCAGAACAAAGACCGTGACCAGGAATACAAAGGTTGTGGCACACAGGGCGATGATGAGGTAGATAGTGACGTTGGAGAACATTAAGGGGCTGTCAGGTCTGATGATGGGTTTAGGGTCAAGGGTTAACTTTGGAGGCAGCTCCATCACATTTACATGAATGGTGGCGGTAGAGGAGAGTCTTGGTGAGCCATGGTCATGCACTATGACAGTCAGAACAAAGGTTGTGGCGTTATCTTCGTTGACCCGCCTTGTGGTTCGGATTTCACCTGTATACTCATGTACCTTGAACAAGTCAAGGTCTGTGTTTGTTTGTTCCAGGGCAAAAAACAGCCACGCATTCGGCCCCGCATCCCCATCCCATGCCATAACTTTGCTAACCAGCGCCCCTGCTTCAGCATTTTTCACGATTGTCTCTGTTGTGCGGCTGCCATTAGCAGGTGGGTACACAATCCGGGGCACATGGTCATTGTGATCCATAATGTAAACATATACTGTGAGGACACGGCTGAGAGGAGGCACACCGTTGTCTTGAGCTTTTATCTGAAAGTGAAATTCTCGCAGTTTTTCAAAGTCAAAGGATCGGAGGGCATAGGCTTCACCTGTGTTAGGTTTGATGCCGACGTAGCTGGCCACAGGGATGCCATGGTTGTTATCATTGAGGACAGTATATGTGATGCGTGCATTTTCTCCTGCATCTGCGTCTGTTGCCTTGACGACGCACAGTGATGCACCTGGAGCATTGTTCTCTGTGATGTAAACAGTATATGAGGTTTGCTCAAAACGGGGTGGGTTGTCGTTAACATCAGCAACTTCTACTTTAAAGGTCATTTGGGAAGATAAGGCCGGGGTGCCTGCATCTACAGCAATGACTGTCACGTTGTATGATGAGATTGTTTCACGATCCAGAAAAGCTGCTGTGACGATGGTGTAGTGATTTCGGAAGGATTTGATCCTAAATGGCAAGTGGGGCATGATATCCAGGGTTACCTGTTTGTTTTGTCCAGAGTCACGATCATTTACACTGATCAATGCCACCACTGTGTCAGCCCGGGCATCTTCACGCACAGGACTGGACAGCGAAGTCAATACAATCTCAGGAATGTTGTCATTGACATCCAAAACTTCTACAACTACTTTGCAGTGTGCTGCTATGGGGGCTGGGCCCTTGTCCATCGCTTGTATGTACATTTCATAAGAGTTTGTCTCCTCATAGTCAATATTATTCTTAACCCTAATTTCACCTGTATTTGTGTCCATAGAAAACATCTGTCTTACTCTTTCAGGTGTGTAACTACTGAAAGAATAAAACACCTCTCCGTTTGAGCCCTCGTCTGGGTCAGAAGCATTTAACTTAATTACAAGTGCTCCTTTTGGAGAGTTTTCAAACAATTTGACTTTATACACAGAGCTGTCAAATGCAGGCACATTGTCATTGGCATCAAGGATACGGACATTGATTCTGGCTGTCCCAGTCCGCTGTGGAGTCCCTCCATCCAGTGCTGTCAGAATAAGTTGATAAGAGGAAGTCTGTTCCCGGTCGAAAGGCTTTTTGAGAATGAGCTCTATGTGTTTATTATTGGAAAGGGGTTTCATGGAGTCCAGTGTGAGATGGTCGTTTGGACTGAGGCGGTACTGTTTAATGGAGTTGGAGTCGTCATCGGCGTCCTGAGCTTTTTCAATTTGAAAGCGCGACCCTGTGAGCGCGGACTCCAACACTTCAAGCTGATATTCATCTCGTGGGAACTGTGGCGAGTTGTCGTTCACGTCCAGAATCTCGACCGCCACGGTGTGCACCTCGTGAGGATTCTCTAAGACCACTTCCAGGTTGCGCGAACAGGTGCCGCTGAATTCACACACTGTCTCTCGGTCAATGCGGTCACTCACCACCAGCTTTCCAGTTTTATGGTTTATGGTGAAATATCTGCGTCCACTGTCCGATCTGATGGTCATGCGTCGGCTGGGAAGTTTTCTCAGATCCAGACCTAAATCCCCGACGATATCACCGACCTGTGCTCCGTTCTCCAGCTCCTCTGGAATGGAGTATTGGATTTGTGCATTGGTAAGGCCACTGAGCACGAACATAAACAAATAAAAAGAGGGAGGCACGTTCTTCTTTATGCCGCAACAGCATCGCGCCGCCACAGCCATCGCAGGCAGAATGTGCAGACGGGTTGGTGAAATCTTTCCGCCTTTTCAGCTTGCTGCGGGTTCCCACCCGCCTCATTAAAAACAAGGCAAAAGTCCGCGCATGGCTCCGATTATGTCCGGCGTACGCGCCGCATCCCACCAGGTGCGCCAGAAATTGAAACGTTTCCCCGCGCGTCCATGTTTTTCCTTTGTTATGTGGAGGTTTTTAAATGAATCTGTCTAGCAAAGCTGTCTCCTTTACTGTGATGCTTCTCTCCGTCTCTCTCCTTCTCTCCGCCTGAGATACGGTGATGCTGCATGTGGGCAAAGGGGAGGGAGAGCGACTCGCTCAAACGAATTTGGCTGCATTTCAGCACCTCCGATCGCGCGCCATCAAACAAAATGACACCCCAAAACAACAGAACCTGGTTCATTTCACCCAAAAATATGTGCATGTGCACATATGTAGAGCATGGAGCTGTAAGCAGTGCGCATCTGCCATTTTCGAAGAAACAAAACTATCATTTGCCTTTTTTTTCTCCCTCTTTTTTTCCCTCACGCTGCCACCGCCCTTTTATTGTGCTGTGGAAAACTGATTTATGAGCAAACCTGCGACTAGACTGCCTCGCTGATGCCAGCCAGCAATGACTCGGAGAAGGCTTAAGCTATAAGAAAAAACAAATTGCATACTGCAGACATTAAAATAAATAAATAGATAAATAAGCAGGTTTATTACAGACGACGCACAATCTTTTTGCAACGGTGACCAGTCATTTTTATGTTATAAAAATAACTCCTGTTATGCAAAAGAAGGCATGTTATGATCACCTTTTCTTTTAAGTGCACCATAGGTGAAGTAGTCTGCTCATTATCTGTGATTTTTCATACCTTTCTTATTCTTCTCCAGTATTAAGTGCTATACTTTTCTTGTTTTCTTTTCTTTACTTTATTTTATTGTATTTATTAACTTTATATATATATATATATATATATATAGTTTTTTTTTATTTTTTTTAAATTAGCTGAACTCCTACGACCCTTCTGCACATCTCTACCCTGCTGTTCACCAGCAAGGACAGTAACCGGGTCACAGACAAATGCTCCAGATGTGACCTCATTCAACATCTGGCCAACCACCAAGTTGAACTCATCTAACATTAGTAGACAGATTGTATACATCTAATAGAATGATAATTGTGCAGCCGCAGCAGCACAGACAGACACTCTTTTCTCCTTAGATCGGTCAAATTTCCTGTCTGAATTATAAGCCTGCAGCTTCACAGTCTCAATCTGTTGATGTTTCCTCTTATACTCATGAGACAAGCACAATAATTCAATTCATATTCATATTTTGCTAATTGCCAACATTGACTCATACACCTGAAGACAATTAAAATAAAACCAGATACCTTGAATGACATGTAATTGCTAAAGGTCATGGTTCCTATAAACCTCAATCACATTAGGGCTACTTTATTCATGGGACCGTGAACTAATAGTTGTTGGATCACCAATATCAATTTAATCTAAGATAATAAGATGTATATATATTCTGATGTAGGGAGCAAATTCATTTAATATTTTAGCAATCAATAATTTGGATAAAAATGTTTGTAATATTAAGATGACACAGGATTGACCAAGACAAAATGAGCATCTACCACCCACATAATCTTTTTTTTTTTTTTTTTTTTTTT
>NC_050521.1:14422035-14434219 GCF_002922805.2 Oryzias melastigma
GCTGTGACTCACTCGAACGTTGAGGAGGAAAGAGTGACTCTTCACACTCGAAAGCAAGAAAGGCTCAGTGGGAAATTGTAAAGTTGAAGCAAAAGCCAACTTTTTCATTCTCAAATTAAAAAAAATGCCATACAACTTTTAAAACATATTCAAATTTAAAACATATATAAATATAGCATACAAGAATGTCAACAGCAGTGCAGCTTATTACAAAACCTACGTGTACGAGAGTGAGAGATGCACTAATGAAAAGAATTTAAATTTTAATCCACAAAGGATGCTGGGAAAATATGTTATAAATATATTGTGAATAATGCATCATTGGATTCTTTTTTTTTACCTGAATGGTGACACTTACTTTCAATCAGAGTGAACTTTCACAAAACGGATCAACACCTGCATCTACATTAGCAGTGACATTTAGTGGATTTTCCCAGTGAGGCTTTTGAACCTCTGTGTTTGGCAGCAATACAAAAGAGAAGACAGGCAACAGCTATCTGGTCAGCGGCAGACACAGCGCTGGATTACACCTGACCTTTGCATGTGTGTGTGCCTCTCATTTCCCTCCTGCCTCATGTACATGATGATCTTTCTTACAACTCTTTAAAGCCTCTATCTGCTTCAATTGTTGCCATCTGTTTTAACAATTCATGCATGCTTCTGACCTGTAGAGTATTTCACTTTTGTCCTCAAGGGTGGTGCTAATAAACTTATCAGGATTCCAATTGGAGACAGTTGCCTGTCTCGCTTCAAGAAATCTTTATTTCAAAGAGCCAATTAGTAAAAATATGAATCTGTTCTTTACATGGGGTTTTCAGGTGAATAGGCACAAAAAAATTGTTTAGTGAGAATACAGGTCTTATGAACTCACTATTCAACCTGTCTAGAATCATTTATTTGAAGCCTTAATGTCACCTCTCTTAATACCCCCTGGACATTGCCCTGCTGCATTTCTGTCAACCACCTGCTTCTCTTGTTGAGAGGCACTCTGAGGTCTTAAGTGAAGACGAAAGCAAACACCATCTGCAGACGGAAAAGGTGGATGGAAAAAGGATAGCAAATGTAGAAAAACGTGCATATAAGAAAAAAAGAAAAAGTTTTATGAACACAATTAAAAAAAATGCTCTTTGTCAGCTAAAAATATTAATATCTTGCTCTCATTTACTATGCAACATGACCATTATGTTAATAACATTCTCCCAAACCTCATAAATACTGAAACCAGGCATTCTAAAAGCAATTATTCTTTCTTTACCTCTAAGATAATTTTCCATGGAATCCCCCCTTTTAAGTGAATCATGGCAAAAAAGAAAAAGGAAGAGGGATCTGCCCTGAATCAGGTCATGCTTAGGCTATCAAGAAGCTTGGCTTCTTGCATCATCCCTTCAGTCAGCATATAAACAGAAGCAGCCATGCAAACTTAAAGGACATTTGAGCCTGTGGGCCTGTGTGCAAGTACATACCACTATATAAATGTTATTTAAGGATAAGATTGTTTAGTTTAGTGAATGTCAGAAGATCTTTCCGTGTTACTTCCTCTCATTTCTAAATGCCAGAGCTCATTCATGATCACTCAGTAATTAAAAAAAGAAAAAAAAAAGACCTGCTGACTGCAGGGAATAGAAAAATGTAGAAAGATTAGGTTGGAAACTGAGGGAGATGCTGCAAAAAATAAGAAATAGAAGCCAAAACATGTATTACAATTCTCTAAAGAGAAACTACTACTTTAAAATATAATGATGGATTTGCATTAGTGCTGTTTACATGTGTGATTTAAAATAAAAAAAATAAAAAAATTACTTTGTAATAATTGTTCTTCACTGATAACAAGTACAGCTTTCATCTTCTTTGGGATATTAGCATGTTAAAGAAATGCCTAAACCACAAAGTATGGACAGCTGTAGGAGCTGTAAACATCAGAAAAGAGGTCAATGCCTATAGGAGTGTAAAGTCAATCATGACAGAGTACAAGGACAAGTGAGCAGGACAAAAAGACAGCAGGATTGGTCCCTCTGTTGGAAAAAGTTGGTAGTACAAGAGTTAGAAACGAGGTGGCTCTACCCCCTCCACCCCTGCATTTTCCATTAAACCAACGCACCAAAGCATAATCCTGTCTGTGGCTGCGCATGTAAAGAGACTGAAATACATGAAAAGAGAGGAGACATACTCCGCCAGCAACAGACACTTGCTTTACACAATGTGACCACAACAGGAAAAAAAAAAAAAGAAAAAGGAGGCAAGTCATCCTTTGAAGGTGACGCCATAAAGAAAGCTATAAATAGCAAGTGTAGAGCCCTGCTGCAAAAGGTGGCATAATGATAAAACAAAAAAATTCCTACATTTTACATATTTCACATGTTGGAATGAAGTCCAAAGAGCTATTTAGTATGCAAAAAACCCTACAGCAAGAGGGAGCAGAGAAAAAGAAATCTGCCAAAGGCTACTTTTTTACAAAGCGGAAAAGACACTGCAACCACTCCCAAAAAAAAAAAAAAAAAAAATGCACCAAAAAAATGATGTGCAAAAAGATCTGAGAAACTGCATTAACAAAACGAGAGCAAGAGATGAAAGATTTATCATAATGAAACAGACCTGCATTCCCTTCGTTAATGTGGACGAACAATCCCATTTTGAAAATTCCAACACAAAGGTCCCACGATAACCACAATCCTTTTAAGCAGGTGAACACTGTAGCGGGTGGAGAAGGTACTCCATACATGAGCATGTTTATTCTGATCCCTTGTGTACTTTTCTTTCAAAAATAAAGGGCATTCGAGAACAAAAAGCAGCACAAATCCCCTCCTGTGGGACCCAGCATGGGTTAAACAACTGCCTGGTTACCCCGATTCAGGCAGTGCACGAAACAAACAGATTCTTGCTGAAGCAATGAACAAAGTTATCAGGAAATGCAGGCAGGCTTTGAATACTGCCCTCTAAGAATGTCCCAGCTTTGCATCCCTGCAGGATGGGAGAGGATGTCACTATGGGCTTGAGCATGACAAAGCTAATCTAAAGAGTGCAAAAATATTCCACTGCCACTAAGACGATTTATTGATGGAGTGAAAATGGAGGAGAGGAAATGGGTGATGAATTTCTCTTTTTATCTGTGACCAATTGTAAGGCTGTGATGTTCTCATTCGGCTGCAAGGCATGTATTTAATGTTTTATTGTCCATGTCATCCTCACAAACTCCTGCTCCTCGCTATCTCATGCTCAGAGCTCAAGTCTCTACGGTCGCATTCATGATTTTCTCAGAAAATCCTAAATTAGAACTCGTTTGGTTTGCTCCCTTCTTTGTTTTGCTTGAGAAGACGTTTCTGCAGAAACCTTGTACATTTTTCTGCCTCTGTCTCTTTCTGTCTGCATTTTTCCCATCATTCACTGTGCACACCTTGTTTCCCCTCAGCTCATAGCTCCATAACACATGGTTATCTCAGTGGGGGTGGGTGCACATCGACAGCTCCCTGGAAACTGACTGGTTCAGTCTCCATGGCAACCGCAGAAAGCAGCAATAACCTCTCTCCTACAAAGGACACACCCTAGAGAAGCAGGGATACAGGAAGTGTGATAAAGAGAGATGAGTCACATGCTGGATAACCAAATATACATCAAAAATACGGAAAATAAATAAAAGACACAAGAAAAAAAATATGCCAAAAATGTTGGTTTACCCATCTGTAAAATTCTATAAACTGATTTTCTGAAGAAGCTTCTGCTGTGGAACAATAATCTCTGAACTGTGAGCACTTAACAGGAAGCTGCAGCAATGAGGAGGTACACTACAATCAATAATTTAATGGGTTTTGTGGCACTAAGAGAAGGAGACTGAGAACCTTTAGCCCATGCAAAGCCTATAGATTTTTTTTTGTGATCTTATTCTGATTTATAAATCATGAAACACAGCATTACTGCTATCAAGGCTGAAACAAATATCTCTGCCTCTTGGAAGAATGCACAATTTTAAAGCACCAGCACAGACACAGTAAAAGATGGCGGATGGCAGCATGCCCAAAGAGCCTCTCCCTCCCATCCCTCTCGCCCACACCTTTTCACTGCTCGGTAGATTTAATATGATTGACTCTGGGTGCGTTCGCCCCCACCCTTTTGCCGAGCGGATCAGGAGGGAGAGCTGAGGCGAACGGGTCTGATACCTCGGTTGGAACGGAAGCTCCCTGCTGCTGCTGCTGCAGCAAAGAGCATAGCGGAAAAGTACCTACCCCTCCCCCTCATCTCGCACCACATACACTGATGGAGCTGCAGCACGCAGGGCGCATACTGAACCACTTTAACGTGGAGTGAGCTCCAGGCTTTGTTATGGGAGACACTGCATCCAGCCTCCGCATATATACTCTATACGTGACCTGTCAGTATTAGAATAAACTGCAGGAGCAGCAAACACGGTCAGATGGCGCACATACCGTGCTGCTCAGCTTATATCACTCGCTGACCCACTTAAAGGCAAAGCCCGGACCAGTCGCTTGTAATATTCTAAGCTTGTTTGGAGGAGCGGGAGAGAGGGAGCACACAGGATTCTAGTTCACTCTTGAATCAAAAGACTGGAGTTGTGACAGATCAGGCCACGCTTGTTTATGATGGACCACTCCCTGAAATGAGGTCATTGCGTCTGAGGCTCACGGCTGTACAGGAAGCAGCCAGTGTCTGAGTCTCATCAGGATTGAGCCAACACCACCAAGGACCTATTGTTGAAAAGAAATGCGAATACATGCACCCTCATTACTGAAAACATGCAGACATTTCTGCAGAAAAACCCACTGGACTCGACACGGATGAGGGTTCTGTAAACACATTACAGGGATGGTAATAAGAATTTATTCGATCATGTTTACAGCTGTCAAAGCTTGATAGAATTCATGTCCGTGAATATAAAGCTAATTTCCTTTCAGATCCAGCTGCTCCCCTTCTGTAGGAGAGTGAAGGAGAGGGGGGGAGGGGAGGAAGCATGGCAGCACAAAAAGAGGGAGAGGAAAAGGAGAGATCAACACCAGCATGCAGCATTTTACACGTCTTTGCAACTTAGTGAGTAGAACCAGTGCAGATAGAAAAATGCCAAACTTTGATCATTTTTGAAGCTTTTCTTGAAAATGTTGCAACTATTAAGATGTTAATAGTATTTTTACTGCTCCCTGGTATAGATGATCAGCTCTAGGGCTACAAATATGAATAGAAAAATAAATAAATAAAAGTTGAAACGAAAATTAATGAATAAAAACAAGTGCTAATGAAAGATAAAGTAATTGTAAAAATATGTCATCTTAATTTGACAAAGTCCACTGTTAAATGCCCAAGATAAACATTAAAAAACCAACAAAGTAACTTAACAATAAGCACATGTTCATCCGACTGAATCTGAATCACAAACAATCAAACGTCAACCGTGAAATACACTCCACTCGCGTGGAAAAGAAAATAGGTGAATCAGAGGGAACTTTAAAAAAAAAAATCCACAGACATCCCTGCGTAAGCTTAAACCAAATTATATTTCTGTTATGCTGCAAGCAATTAACAAATGCGTCATATTTTAGTTTCAATTGAAAGTTTTGATGTACTGTTCCATAAAAATATTTTGACTTTCCCCTCAAGTAGAATGCAGACATGATTTAAGTGTTAAGTTTGACATTTTTTTTAATAACAACATCCCCCTACCCTTCACCCCGTAATATTTTTGTCTTTAAACTTAACAAATCACCAAAGGACATAAAAAAATCAATGTCAACAACAAAATGACTAAACTAATTGAAATGTTTTCTTTAAGCTGCTTCAATTTGAATCATAAATCAGTTCAAAATACAAAAACATAATAAAAGAAAATGCTTAAGTCTTAACTTTATTATATTTGAGGTGGAGGTGATGCAGGAAAGTCTTAGAAGCTGACAAATCTATTTTGACCATAAGGCCTGTAAATACTACAAAAAAAAGTTTTTCATTCAGCAACATCTTGAAAGTTATTGCAAACATTTAAACCTAGCTTGAAAATTCTTCTGGCAGACTAAAATATCACTGGAATTGTTTTTTTTTTTTTTTTTTTTTTTTTCACTAGTATAGGCTAAATGTCATGTTCTCGATTTATTTATTTATTTTAAGTCAGAATTCCAAATTCTCAGGCATTGGTCAAATGTTAAAGGATTTTAGGGGTTGGTGCTCCAAATCAACCTGCAACTTCATCCTAGTTTTTGTTAAGGATTCAATATACTTATTCATCCATATCTACTATTTTTAACTGTTTTTGAACCGATTTCAGTTTAGGCTGCATCTACATTTGATGGCAATTTTTTTTTTTTTTGTCTAAAATGCAATATTATAATGTCAAAGTAGAAACTACATTTACAGTAACATTTGTTAATGCTTCATTTATGTGAGTTGAAAATTGTAATGATAGTGTGTAGCTGACGATTATATCAGCACCTTGGACAGCGACAAAAAACACTGAAAGATTCTTGAAAACAGTGTAGGTGAAAACAATGCTCTGATCTCACCTTCTCCGAGTTGGGTAAAGTCTGAGTTCTGGTAAAAGTGTCGGCTCCGTTTATACTGATCAGTTCTGCATCTACAGGAGGAAACGGTGCGGGGAAAACCACCACGTCACTCTTGAGAGTATCCGAACTGAAACACACGTCGTACTGCTGAGTAGCTTTGGAGTAAGACCAGCTCCCGTCAGGGTGGGTGGTGATCATTGGAGCGCTGTACCTGCTGAAACTTGCGTCTGTCATGTGGCATCTGACAGCCATCAAACTGATGAGACTCAGCAGAAAGATGACGGACACCGACACTATGGCGATCAGGAGGTACAGGTTCAAATCCGAGAAGCTGTCCTCCTTTAGAGGCACGTGTCTGAACGGAGTCTGCATGTCAGCGCTGCTTTCCAGAACCACCACCTCAATGGACACAGTCGCTGACAGAGAAGGTTCTCCATGATCACAAACCAGCACCAGCAAGGGGTGACTTTTCAGGTCATTGTCGCTCATTCTCCTCTTAGTCCTGATCTCCCCGCTGCTGGTTCCGATCCGGAACAGGTTGTTTCCTTTGGGCTCAGACAGGTGATAAGAAAGCAGAGCATTGTATCCAGAGTCTGCGTCCACAGCCCTGATCTTTGCCACAAAGTATCCCGCTTCAGCAGAATATGGGATGTTCTCGCTGTTAACGGAGCCGTGCTCAGAGTAAGGAGCAAGAATGGAGGGACTGTTGTCATTTTCATCCAGAACAAAAACGTTCACAGTCACGTTGCTGCTGAGCGGAGGAACACCAGAGTCTGTGGCCTGAACTTTGAACTGGAACGTTTTCAGCATCTCATAATCAAAAGACTGAAGGCTGGTTATTTCTCCTGTGTCAGAGTTAACACTTATGATTGAACTGATTAGTTTATCTTTACTTGCAAAAAATGTGACTTTTGCATTTTCGCCTATGTCAGGATCATCAGCAGTTAGGGTGAAGATAACATCACCTGTAGGACCATTTTCCTTAACAAAAATATTTATCTGAGGTTCTTTAAAACGAGGCGCGTTGTCGTTGACATCAGAAACGTAGACTGTAACAACAGCTGTGCTGGAGAGGGGTGGCTGCCCCTTATCAACTGCTGTAATACCTATGTTATATTCAGAAGCCACCTCTCTATCTAAAGGCCCAATAACAAGTAAGGAGTAATGATTTTTATACGTATTTTTAATTTTGAACGGTACTGAATCTAGTATTTTCACTTCAACAACCCCGTTTTCTTCTGCATCATAATCCTTGACCGTTATCAGACCGACCATTGTATCGGGGGGAGCGTCCTCCTTCACTGTGTTTACTAGTGACGTCACTGATATTTCAGGTGGATTGTCGTTTATATCCTTAATTTCAATTAGCACCTTACAGTGAGATGCTCTTGGACTTACACCATTGTCTTTTGCTTGGACCCGAATTTCAACCGCATTGTTCTTCTCGTGGTCCAGCTCTCCATTCACGGAGATCTCCCCCGTTAAGACATTAATTGAGAATTTATCAACAGTGTTATCGTTGTCCTGATTTATGAAAGAATATTGGATTTCTCCGTTTGGACCTTCGTCTAAATCTCGTGCGTGCACAGATATTACCGACGTTCCTGGCGCAGCGTTCTCGAGCACCGTCGCTTTGTACAGAGCCATGTCAAAAACGGGGATGTTGTCATTCACATCTTGCACGTTAACGGTGATATGTAACGTGCCTGATTTCGGTGGTTTTCCTCCATCCATAGCCGTCAGCGTCAAATTTATTACCGCTTGTTTCTCTCGGTCTAAAGCTTTACGCAGCTCCATTTCTGCAGACTCCTGAGGCTCTGCGTTATTCTGAGCATCCACGGAGAAATATTCATTTGCGCTCAATTTATAGCCCTTAACAGAAAATGCGCCGACATCTACATCGAATGCTTTTGGGAGAACGAATTTTTCACCTAGGAAAGTTGACTCTGACACGTTTAAAGCAATGCTGGGTATCCGGAAAAACGGTGCATTGTCATTTATGTCCAAAATCTTTATCTCAAAGCGGAAATGATTCAGCGGGGAGCTGACAATGGCTTCCACCTCCAGCGAGCATTTCACATTTCGGGAGCACAGTTCCTCTCTGTCTATTCTGTCTTTTACGAGAAGAGCTCCGGTTTTTAGATTCACTTCGAAATAATCCTTGTAGGCTCCTGATATTTGAAACCCCCGATCTTCCAGCTCTTGGACATTTAGATGCAAATCTTTGGCCAAATTTCCCACCGTGGTACCCGGGCTCGACTCCTCCGTGACGGAATAGACGATCTGTGTCGCGGCGGCACTCCATATATGAAGCAAAGGCATCAAAAAATAAATAGTCATCGGGAAAGGCTTCCATCCCTGCATTCTGTTCGTAACTTAGATCCGTTAAATTGGTAAGAAAATTATTCCAGCACTGGCGATACCTAATCATGATCCATCCCGGTCAAAGCTGGTCTCTACAGCAAATATGCCCTTTTCGACTAACAAAGAATTACACTGTAAAGGGAGGAGCACTGATGGGGGTGAGAAAAAAAAAGGATATTTCACTCAGCGAGTTAGTAGCAACCTCTTGTGGCAAAGCCAGAAAATATATTATTATTTCTTATCAACATAGATTTACTTGAACTCAAAATAAACAAAGCGAAAGACATATTAGAAAAAAATCACAAAGGATTATAAAAACGACTGTGCGGCATCTCCCACATGTGGTTAAATGCCCTGATTAACACTACACATAAGAAATAATTTAAAAAAAATGCAAAAGTATATGTTTTCAACTAAACAACTTCCAAAATATTGTGTAAAGGTCACATGACTGTTGTTTGTTTCTCTAGTTGTGCCCTCACCTTCTCTGAGTTGGGTAAAGTCTGAATCCTGAGAAAAGTGTCTGCGCTGGTTATACTGATCAGTTCTCCATGCATCCATCCATCTATCCATCAATCCATCATCCATCCATCCATCCATCCATCCAACCATCCATCCATCCATCCATCAGTCCATTTGTCCATATAATTATTTCATTTTCTTTTTGTTGCAGTACACAAGCTAACACCTACATACGTTTTATGGAAGCATTGAGATTTATTTCTAGCCAATATTTTTCCGAGACTAAGACAATAGCCAAGAGATGAGATATGTAATGTTATGAACTCACCTTCTCCGAGGTGGGTAAAGTCTGAGTTCTGGTAAAAGTGTCGGCTCCATTTATACTGATCAGTTCTGCATCTACAGGAGGAAACGGTGCGGGGAAAACCACCACGTCACTCTTGAGAGTATCCGAACTGAAACACACGTCGTACTGCTGAGTAGCTTTGGAGTAAGACCAGCTCCCGTCAGGGTGGGTGGTGATCATTGGAGCGCTGTACCTGCTGAAACTTGCGTCTGTCCTGTGGCATCTGACAGCCATCAAACTGATGAGACTCAGCAGAAAGATGACGGACACCGACACTATGGCGATCAGCAGGTACAGGTTCAAATCCGAGAAGCTGTCCTCCTTTAGAGGCACGTGTCTGAATGGAGTCTGCATGTCAGCGCTGCTTTCCAGAACCACCACCTCAATGGACACAGTAGCTGACAGAGAAGGTTCTCCATGATCACAAACCAGCACCAGCAAGGGGTGACTTTTCAGGTCATTGTCGCTCATTCTCCTCTTAGTCCTGATCTCCCCGCTGCTGGTTCCGATCCGGAACAGGTTGTTTCCTTTGGGCTCAGACAGGTGATAAGAAAGCAGAGCATTGTATCCAGAGTCTGCGTCCACAGCCCTGATCTTTGCCACAAAGTATCCCGCTTCAGCAGAATATGGGATGTTCTCGCTGTTAACGGAGCCGTGCTCAGAGTAAGGAGCAAGAATGGAGGGACTGTTGTCATTTTCATCCAGAACAAAAACGTTCACAGTCACGTTGCTGCTGAGCGGAGGAACACCAGAGTCTGTTGCCTGAACTTTGAACTGGAACGTTTTCAGCTTCTCATAATCAAAAGACTGCAGAGCGACTATATCTCCTGTTTCTGAGTTGATGTTCACTATGGATGTTATTGGGATGCTGCTTGAAAATCCACTAATTATTGAATATGTCACTTTAGCATTTTTCTCTGAATCATAGTCCAAAGCAGAAATTCTGAAGACATTTTCTCCAGTTGCACTGTTCTCTTTCACATAAACATTGATTTCAGGCTCTGAAAAAAGCGGGATGTTGTCATTTATGTCAGAAACTTGAATAGGTATAACCGTGGCACTAGACAAAGGAGGGGTGCCTTCATCTGTAGCTAAAATTGTAACATTATAACGAGAAATCGTCTCTCTATCAAGAGGTCCACCAACTATTAATGAGTAATAATTTTTATAATTCAGCTTTAGCTTGAAAGGCACCTGGCCTGTAATTTTAGCAGTGGTTTGACCATTTTTGCCCCCATCCTTGTCAATCACAGTCACAAGAGCAACGACTGTACCCTCTTGAGCATCCTCTTTAACAGGACTCATCAGAGACGTGACAAGGATTTCAGGTATATTATCATTAACATCAATTACTTCCAGTAATAATTTAGCATGCACACTTCGGGAGGGTGTTCCTTTGTCTCTTGCCTGAATTCGAACATCAAATGCTGTGTTTTCTTCATAGTCTATCTTTCCTTTTACAGATATTTCCCCAGTTTCTGGATTTATTGAGAACAAACTTTCAGGATTGAAACTCCCTCTTTCTATAAAAGAATATATTATTTCACCATTTACTCCCTCGTCCATATCTGTAGCTCTGACAGTTAAAATGGATGTTTGGAAACGAGTGTTTTCAGTGACATATGCCTTATAAAGAGGCTGACTAAATATCGGGGTATTATCATTAACGTCCAGAACATTTACAGTTATCATCAAAGACCCTGATCGGGCAGGCTTTCCTCCATCTATAGCAGTCAAAGTAAGGTGGATAGCGGAGTTTTTTTCCCTGTCTAAGGATTTTTGCAACACCAACTCCACAGACTCACTGTGCTGTCCGCCGCTCTGCACATCCAGGGAGAAATATTCATTTGCACTCAGCTTGTAGCTTTTCACCGAGTTGCTTCCTGTGTCTGCGTCGTTCGCAATCGGAAGTAAATATTTCTCCCCGGGAGAAAGAGACTCGGAAATATTCAGAGTCGTCTCAGGCGGGCTAAAATATGGTGAATTGTCATTTATATCTGTGATCTGCACCTCCACACGATGCATATGCGTCGGGTTGCTCAACATAGCTTCAAAATCGAGCGAGCATTTCTCTGTATTTGGACAGAGCGCTTCGCGATCAATCCGTTGGGAAACGAAAAGGAGACCCGTTTTTGAATCCACGTCGAAATATGTCTTAGAATTTCCAAAAACAATGCGTAAATCCCGTGCTTCCAGTTCTTTCGCAGCGATTTGTAAATCTTTTGCCAGGTTTCCGACCGCGGTCCCTTTGTCGACTTCCTCGGGGACGGAGAAAGAAAGCTGCGCTGTGCACGCGCGGCACAAACACAGTAAAGCCGCAATCTGTATCCAAAATACTCCTTGTCCTCGACCTTCCATTTCGACAAAGAAACTAAAACGTATTCACATTTTGACGTTTTTAGGGATTTAAAAATCGAGCCTTCTATCTTCCGTCCACATTTGATCTGACAAAGAAGCGAGGCACTGATATTTTTTATAAGGGGGAGGAGTCTTGGATCACTAGGGTGGAGGGACTGGC
>NC_050521.1:14434245-14441811 GCF_002922805.2 Oryzias melastigma
GGGGTAAATGGAAAGGATTGTCATGTTTGAACCTCTAGCGACACCACGTGTTGAAATATGTAAAAGAATAAAAGAAACAATTTCTGTGGTTGAATACTGTTCAGGATTCAGGACCAAGGAGAGCGCCTCCCCTCAGAAGACTGAAATCAAACTCGCTTCGTTTCTGAAAACAGCAAATTCTTGTACTGACTACTACTTCCTGTCTTCCATCTGTCCATCCATCTATTAGTTATCCATCAATATAATTACTGTATGTATTTTTGTTTTGGCGCACAACTAACACGTACATAAGTTATTTGGAAACATTGAGTTTTATTTGTAGCCAATATTTTTCACAGATGAGGACAATAGCGAATAGATGAGATATTTAATTTTGTAAACTCACCTTTTCTGAGTTGGGTAAAGTCTGAGTTCTGGTAAAAGTGTCTGTTCCGTTTATACTGATCAGTTCTGCATCTACAGGAGGAAACGGTGCGGGGAAAACCACCACGTCACTCTTGAGAGTATCCGAACTGAAACACACGTCGTACTGCTGAGTAGCTTTGGAGTAAGACCAGCTCCCGTCAGGGTGGGTGGTGATCATTGGAGCGCTGTACCTGCTGAAACTTGCGTCTGTCCTGTGGCATCTGACAGCCATCAAACTGATGAGACTCAGCAGAAAGATGACGGACACCGACACTATGGCGATCAGCAGGTACAGGTTCAAATCCGAGAAGCTGTCCTCCTTTAGAGGCACGTGTCTGAACGGAGTCTGCATGTCAGCGCTGCTTTCCAGAACCACCACCTCAATGGACACAGTAGCTGACAGAGAAGGTTCTCCATGATCACAAACCAGCACCAGCAAGGGGTGACTTTTCAGGTCATTGTCGCTCATTCTCCTCTTAGTCCTGATCTCCCCGCTGCTGGTTCCGATCCGGAACAGGTTGTTTCCTTTGGGCTCAGACAGGTGATAAGAAAGCAGAGCATTGTATCCAGAGTCTGCGTCCACAGCCCTGATCTTTGCCACAAAGTATCCCGCTTCAGCAGAATATGGGATGTTCTCGCTGTTAACGGAGCCGTGCTCAGAGTAAGGAGCAAGAATGGAGGGACTGTTGTCATTTTCATCCAGAACAAAAACGTTCACAGTCACGTTGCTGCTGAGTGGAGGAACACCAGAGTCTGTGGCCTGAACTTTGAACTGGAACGTTTTCAGCTTCTCATAATCAAAAGACTTCAAAGAAAGTATTTCTCCTGTTTCTGAATTAATATTTATAAAGGAAGTCACATGAATATTTTTTGAGTTGTCCTCTAATGAATATGTAATCTTGGCGTTTTCATTTGCATCTGGATCAATTGCTTTTATCACATAAATACGATCTCCCACTGCACTGTTCTCTTTCACATAAATATTCACTATTGGCTCAGAGAAATGAGGCGGGTTGTCGTTGACATCAGAAACCTGCACTTTAATGACGTTAGTGCTGGACAAAGATGGGGAGCCTTCATCATGAGCAGTTATTGTTATGTTGTAAAAAGCACGTCTCTCTCGGTCAAGACGTCCATCAACAACTAAAGAATAATAATTTTTATAATTTGAAGTCAGCTTAAAAGGGACCGAATCAGCTACTTTACATTTAGTCTGTCCGTTTTTCCCTCCATCTTTATCGGTCACGGTCACTAGAGCTACAACACTTCCGAACTCAGCATCTTCCTTAACTGGATTCATGAGTGACGTCACCACAATTTCAGGAGCGTTGTCGTTCACGTCCGCTACTTCTATGAGCACCTTCCCGTTTGCTCTTCGGGGCGACGCGCCTTTATCTGTAGCTTGAACGTGAACTTCATACGCAGACTGAGATTCGTAATCCAACCCTCCTTTGACTGTGATCTCCCCACTGTCTGCATTTAGGGAGAACACATCTGCAGGGTTAAAATTGGCACGCTTCACGAAGGTGTAAACCACCGTTCCGCTGTCCCCTTCATCTAAATCTGTGGCGTTCAGTTGAATAACTAATGATCCTGGGGGTGCGTTTTCGTTCACGCGTGCCTTGTAAAGTGTTTTGCTGAAAGACGGCGTGTTATCATTCACGTCAAGGACACTGATGTGTATTTGCACCGTTCCAGTGTTAGGCGGTTTACCTCCGTCAACTGCAGTCAGAGTGAGTTTGATATCAGGTTCTTTCTCTCGGTCTAAAGCTTTTAGCAGCACTAATTCTGCGGAGGCGCTTCTTTCTCCGCCGCTCTGAACGTCAAGGGAGAAATATTCATTCGGACTGAGCTTGTAAGTCTTTACAGAATTGCTGCCAGCGTCTGCGTCGAGAGCTAGAGGAAGCAGGAAATGTTCGCCAGTGGGGGACGATTCGTATATATTTAATACAACATTATTTTCAACGAAAATAGGCGCATTGTCATTCAAATCGACAACAACCACCTCGATGCGCCGGAGCGACACAGGATCACTCAGGATGGCTTCTAAGTTTAATGTGCATTTAAGGGAGTTTGGACAAAGCTCCTCGCGATCGATTCTCTCATGAACATACAAGTCCCCAGTTTTAATATTTGCCTCGAAATATTTCCTACTGTACCCAGAGACGACGTTTAAATTCCTGGATTGCAGTTCGTTCACGTTCACGTTTAAATCCTTTGCGAGGTTGCCGATCACAGTTCCTTTGTTTGCTTCCTCCGTTACTGAGTAGGATATTTGAGCAGCAGACCAGTCCAAAAAGAAGAGAACGAAAAGTGAAAATAATATCCCAAGATTTCGTCCTCTGTCCATGGTAGATTTTAAAAACAAAGATGAGTTGCAGACGGGTTTAATCCATGAAGCGCGACACGAAGAGCAAACATCATTCTAACCACTCGGCTTCCATCCACGCCTCTCACACAAAGCGCCTGCCTTCTGACGCGGCTGCGCACAGAGGAGGAGACTGCACGTAGAGTTTGCAAAGATGTGGTCATCAGCGACCCCAAATGTTACTAAGATATAATTTCAAAATGTATTTTTCTATATCCATTATTATGAAAGATACAAGAACAGCTACAAAATAAAAGGAAGGAAAATGCATTTTACTGACCCAAAAATGAGGTTATCAAAATAAAAGTTTCTAAGTATAGGGGGGACACCAAGTGTATTCATATATCTTAGCCTTGTAAAACAAATAAGTGGAGTTAAAAAATAAAAAGCAACACATAAAGCAATAATAAAACACTATCAAGACAAGAGCTCCTCTGGTTAAATCTATAGCCTATTCACTGTTGTTGAAATATTTAGGAAGTATTATTTAAAATATGACACCATTTAGTAAAGACAGCTTATTGACCTACTTCATATATTTAAAGGTGCACATATTAAAAACTTCAAAATACACTGATAGAGTTAACTCACCTTCTCTGAGTTGGGTAAAGTCTGAGTTCTGGTAAAAGTGTCTGCTCCGTTTATACTGATCAGTTCTGCATCTACAGGAGGAAACGGTGCGGGGAAAACCACCATGTCACTCTTGAGAGTATCCGAACTGAAACACACGTCGTACTGCTGAGTAGCTTTGGAGTAAGACCAGCTCCCGTCAGGGTGAGTGGTGATCATTGGAGCGCTGTACCTGCTGAAACTTGCATCTGTCCTGTGGCATCTGACAGCCATCAAACTGATGAGACTCAGCAGAAAGATGACGGACACCGACACTATGGCGATCAGCAGGTACAGGTTCAAATCCGAGAAGCTGTCCTCCTTTAGAGGCACATGTCTGAACGGAGTCTGCATGTCAGCGCTGCTTTCCAGAACCACCACCTCAATGGACACAGTAGCTGACAGAGAAGGTTCTCCATGATCACAAACCAGCACCAGCAAGGGGTGACTTTTCAGGTCATTGTCGCTCATTCTCCTCTTAGTCCTGATCTCCCCGCTGCTGGTTCCGATCCGGAACAGGTTGTTTCCTTTGGGCTCAGACAGGTGATAAGAAAGCAGAGCATTGTATCCAGAGTCTGCGTCCACAGCCCTGATCTTTGCCACAAAGTATCCCGCTTCAGCAGAATATGGGATGTTCTCGCTGTTAACGGAGCCGTGCTCAGAGTAAGGAGCAAGAATGGAGGGACTGTTGTCATTTTCATCCAGAACAAAAACGTTCACAGTCACGTTGCTGCTGAGCGGAGGAACACCAGAGTCTGTGGCCTGAACTTTGAACTGGAACGTTTTCAGCTTCTCATAATCAAAAGACTGAAGGCTGATTATTTCTCCTGTTTGTGAATTAACATTCACAACAGATGATGTCAGAACATTTCTTTGAGAACTCTCTAATAATTTGTAGTAAATATTTGCATTACTTTCCAGATCAGGATCAACAGCTTTTAGTTTATAAATAATTGAACCCACTGGACTGTTTTCTCTCACATAAATATTTATCACAGACTCGGTAAATTTGGGGGCGTTGTCATTCACATCAGCAACCTCTACAGTAATAACATAAATGCTGGACATAGGTGGGTTTCCTTCATCTGTAGCTTTAATGGTGACGTTATAAACAGACACATTTTCTCTGTCCAGCGGTCCGTCTACAATTAGAGAATAATCATTTTTGTAGTTGGACTTGAGTTTAAAAGGTGCAGATCCAACAATAGAGCTTTTTGACACACCATTACTTCCCCCATCTTTGTCACTCACTGTTATAAAAGCTACAACAGTTTCCCGCTCTGCATCTTCCTTTATTGGTGTCAATAATGACGTCACAGATATTTCAGGTTGATTGTCATTCTCATCAATTATCTCTATGAGTAGCTTTGCATGTGCGCTCCGTGGGGATGCGCCCTGATCTTTTGCTTGAACTCTCACTTCAAAAGCACGTGTCTCTTCATAGTCGATTTTGCCCTTAACTCTTACTTCACCTGTCTCAGAATTCAAATCAAATATATTTGCCGGGTCAATATTTCCAGTTTTGATAAGAAAGTAACGGATTTTACCGTGTGTCCCTTCATCCAAATCTGTTGCATTCAATTTGACAACAAATGTTCCAGGATCTGCGTTTTCCTTAACACGTGCTTTATAAAGAGAGCGACTGAAAACTGGAGTATTATCGTTCACATCAACAACATTAACGGTTAGGTGCAGAGATCCTGATCTGGAAGGTTTCCCTCCGTCTACAGCGGTCAACACGAGCGTAATGACTGGCTCTTTTTCTCTGTCTAAAGCCTTCTGCAGCACCAGCTCAGCCGACAATGCGTCTTCTCCGCCGCTCTGCACGTCCAGAGAAAAATGTTCGTTCGGGCTGAGCTTGTAGCTCCTCACTGCGTTACTCCCCATGTCCGGATCTACTGCTATAGGGAGAGGGTACCGCTCCCCCGGAGACAGGTTTTCTGAGATGTTTAACACATGCGATTGTTCCACAAAGGAAGGCGAATTGTCGTTTATATCTTGCACGTTTACCTCAATGCGATGCACATCCATTGGATGATTCAAAGCAGCTTGTATTTTCAAAGAACATTTTACCTCCAGCGGACAAAGCTCCTCTCGATCTATCCTCTCATTAACAAAGATGTTTCCGGTCCGTAAATTGATGCCAAAATATTGCTTTTTGTAAGTCGAAATAATGCGAAGATCCCGAATCTCCAGTTCTTGCACTTTCAGATTCAAATCCTTCCCAATGTTACCAATCACGGTGCCTTTGTTCACCTCCTCAGAAATAGAATACGACAGCTGAGATGCGGAGCCGTCCAACAGACAAAGCAGAACAGCAAAACGAATCCACACGCATTCCTTTTGTTCTCGTAAATACATCGTTGCCGACGAGATTCAATCCAGCGCACAGTTTTTGATCATTCCCTTCAACAGAAGCCTGGCGCGTCGTTTTCTTCCATCGTCGTATCTCCGAGTGAATGGTAAACCGACAGACGACTTATGTGCTTGGAGGAGGAGTTTCAGATGAACGGAACAAAACAGAAAAAAGGGAAAAAAAATATAACAGAATCGTATTCATGGTCTGATGCGACATCATGTGGTGATAATAGGAACAGCAAAATCATGGTTTACACAGCCCAGCATCATGTTCCAAAACAAAATATGTCTAATAAAGCATAATACACTAAAAAATAAAACACCGAATCAATTAGCACAAGCTCTGTCAAGAGCTACATTTAAAATTATTATTATTATTTATCAAGTTACAATTTTAAGTTGTGTAAACCATCAACAGGAAACTGTAATTTGATGAAAACGGATCATTTTAAATGTAAAAGATAACAAATGTTTATTTTTTTCCAATACTTCTCTTTGTACAGAGTGTTAATAAAGTGAAAAAAGGGGCCAACATAAAAGCTAATAACATTTCAGCACCATGGAAAGCAATATGTAACGTGCTAAATTACTTTTTAGATAGTTGGTGAATAAAAAAGCAAAACGTGTTAAAATTTCCTGAAAACAATTTGTCTGAAGCACTACATAAATAATTTTGCTGCTCTAAATTATGGGCATTAATATTTGATGAAGTTATGTGCAGGTTGGGAGGATCTATAGTTGAAGTCTTTGGAAAATAACATGTACAAAGTAAAAGAAGGATCAAGTTACTTCTCCTCGTCAACATTTGATCTGGTTTAACAAAATCAGTAGACATGAGAGTGACCAATGTTACTCTCCTGAGCATTTCAGATTAAAAATAAATAAGTAAATAATAATAATAAATAAATAATAATAATTCATGTAACTTATTGTAGCTTTTTGTGAAATATAAGACATGTTTGTTCGGTCATAACTGCTTAAATAAAACCATGAAAAGAAAGAAAAACACAGAACCAAATAAAAGCTGAGTGAAGTTTAACTGTTTCAGTACCAAGGCCAGCGCACCAGGAAATAAACGTATCAGAATCAAAGACATATATTATCAGTGGACAAAGCGAGGTGTGATGTCACCCGTAGAAAATACCTTGACCCAGCTCTGGCAAGATAAGGCCAAATCTGTTAACGGTTGTTCAGTTTCATGGGCAAAACCATTTGGAACACTACAACAGTCAATCTGAGTCATGGTTTTAGGGGAACTAAAGTCTCCAATCATGAGGGAGCTTGTTCAAAGTCCACACCCCATCCACCTAAAGGTAAGGCCAGAAGATACAATATGTATTACTGAGGTTTCTGATTGGTTAGTTCATAACTTTCAAAATGAAAAACGATATATATATTACTATAAAAAAAGGCATTAGCAAGAGGATGGGATCGAGCATAAATTGTTATTCTGCTAAATTACTGGACAAATTACTGAATAATAACTGTTTTTCAGTAGAAGTCTATGGGATTTTAGCCTCTTGGAGCATGGATGAACTTATTTTTGAAAGGCAAGAGGGGGAGGAGGATGCGCTGTCCAGTGATAGTCAGTGAGTACAATTTATTTTGAAAAACTATATAAGCTATATAAAAAAGGTGTGTCTTTGGGATACAGATTAAAACCATAAAAAATAAAAACATGCTAAAAAATAACGACTAACCTTTAGCTGGATTGTCTCACTGACATTTTATGCAATCAAATCATCTTACCTTTTCTGAGTTGGGTAAAGTCTGAGTTCTGGTAAAAGTGTCGGCTCCGTTTATACTGATCAGTTCTGCATCTACAG
>NC_050521.1:14443576-14490704 GCF_002922805.2 Oryzias melastigma
CTGATCTCACATCCACAGGAAATCTATTCCCATCAAAAAGAACGCGGTAGTCACAAAGGCTCCGCTTCCGCGTGAGTGCAAAAGACCAATGTGGATTTTAAGGTTTTCTTTTTTTGCCTATGAAAGAAGGAGGAGTTCAGATTTTGCTCGCCATCGAATCCACGGTCTCGTGCGACATCGTGCGGTGCTGCATCATTTTACAAATACATTAATAAACACTCAAAAACCTGGAGTGGGTTGACCTTTTTTTCTATTCAGTTCTGGATTACAAAAAAAAACATTCTTAAAAGGCCACACATTAATTCTACAATAAGTTAATTTTGCTTTTATTTTTTTAACAAGCATGAAACATAATTTTAAATCAATTAAATGTGTTTCCTAAAGCGCAGCACCATGGATTCATCTATTTATGCAGCTAGACGTTTTCATGAAACAAAGACTCAAAAACAACCTAAAGTGTTATTTTTAAGTCACACACCTAGTTTTGTGTTAAAAAAAGACTACATATAATGATATAAGCAGTTATTTACCACAAAAAGTCTGTGATCTAGTGCAAATATGTGCACAGAAACGAGCATTTGGTAAAATGATATAACAAAGAGAAGACTGATGCAAAAACGAAAAAGACAAACATATTCATATTAAAAAGAATAAAGAAGTGAATCACATTTAGCCTACAGTTTGCTTTACCAGAGAGGAAAATAATGCCAATTGTTGCTGCTTTTCTGCAACTTATGTTTTTAAAACTCCGCATTTATATATAAACTAAGCAACAATGTGTGGGAAATCCAAGATATAATGCGATACAATGAGAAAGTATCCAAATGCATGTGGTATTGCTATAAACAGGAGTTACTAAAACTTGTGAAATCATGTCTGAAAAGCAGCTGAACAAAGATAATGCAATTCAGCACCAAGGCTAGCGAGAATGATAAAAGACCAACACCTTCAAACAAGGTACATTTGTAAAAATACATCAGTGTTTTCTATGGTAAAACTCCAAAGAGATCAAAAATTCATAATTTACCAAACTAGTAAAAAATATAATTATACAATTATGTACACAACTAAAGACTTAGAGGGCCTATTTAATGTAAAATATTTTCCTGTATGCTTTTAAGTTTTGTAATATGTCCATTCCTCAATATAAACAACCCAGAGTGACATTTTGATCCATTCACACATACTGTATCTGCTTATTCCTCTAGAAACCTGGAGTCAGAGCAGCAGTACCACCCCTCTAAAAACATGGATGGAATCTCACATTGTGAGGTAGATAAGTGAGGACCAACCCCTTCAAAGATGAGTCAGAGCTGCCTGCTCCAGCACCAGGCTGGCGAACAGAGACTCTTTCTCGACTTAGCAAACAATGCTCTGCAACACACTTTCAAGTTCTGTCCACAATATGCTTAAGCAAACGTTTAGATGTTGTAGGGTTTTGTGGGAGAAACAAAGGCACGCTACCAAAGATGGCTCTAGGCTGATGTCATGAAATGGGCGGCATCGACAAGGAGCTAAACAGAGTGCCTAAGAGATCAAAGCGTCTATCTTATGGGTAGAAAAATGAGCTGCATAAATAGCTTATATGTCGTAAATAAAATGAGTCTGTAGTGTGTCAAAGGCAAATTATTAGCCCTGGAAAGCTTATAAAAGCATGATATAGACGATTTAAATAAAATAGAGAAATAATATACATAGAAATAGATAGATATATAAAAGAATTACACAAAAGAATAGAGAGCCAGTACAAAATATGTTGCTTCATTACTTACTAGCTTTTAGAAAATAAAGAGATCTTACCTTCTCTGAGTTGGGTAAAGTCTGAGTTCTGGTAAAAGTGTCAGCTCCGTTTATACTGATCAGTTCTGCATCTACAGGAGGAAACGGTGCGGGGAAAACCACCACGTCACTCTTGAGAGTATCCGAACTGAAACACACGTCGTACTGCTGAGTAGCTTTGGAGTAAGACCAGCTCCCGTCAGGGTGGGTGGTGATCATTGGAGCGCTGTACCTGCTGAAACTTGCGTCTGTCCTGTGGCATCTGACAGCCATCAAACTGATGAGACTCAGCAGAAAGATGACGGACACCGACACTATGGCGATCAGCAGGTACAGGTTCAAATCCGAGAAGCTGTCCTCCTTTAGAGGCACGTGTCTGAACGGAGTCTGCATGTCAGCGCTGCTTTCCAGAACCACCACCTCAATGGACACAGTAGCTGACAGAGAAGGTTCTCCATGATCACAAACCAGCACCAGCAAGGGGTGACTTTTCAGGTCATTGTCGCTCATTCTCCTCTTAGTCCTGATCTCCCCGCTGCTGGTTCCGATCCGGAACAGGTTGTTTCCTTTGGGCTCAGACAGGTGATAAGAAAGCAGAGCATTGTATCCAGAGTCTGCGTCCACAGCCCTGATCTTTGCCACAAAGTATCCCGCTTCAGCAGAATATGGGATGTTCTCGCTGTTAACGGAGCCGTGCTCAGAGTAAGGAGCAAGAATGGAGGGACTGTTGTCATTTTCATCCAGAACAAAAACGTTCACAGTCACATTGCTGCTGAGCGGAGGAACACCAGAGTCTGTGGCCTGAACTTTGTAATGGAACGTTTTCAGCTTCTCATAATCAAAAGACTGAAGGCTGGTTATTTCTCCTGTTTCTGAATTAACATTCACAACAGTTGATGTCAGAACATTTCTTTGAGAACTTTCTTGTAATTTGTAGTAAATATTTGCATTGCTTTCCAGATCAGGATCAACAGCTTTTAGTTTATAAATAATTGAACCCACTGGACTGTTTTCTTTAACATAAATATTTATCACAGACTCAGTAAATTTGGGGGCGTTGTCATTCACATCAGCAACCTCTACATTAATAACATGAATGCTGGACAGAGGTGGGTTTCCTTCATCTGTAGCTTTAATGGTGACATTATAAACAGAAATATGTTCTCTGTCCAGCGGTCCGTCTACAACTAGAGAATAATCATTTTTGTAGTTGGACTTGAGTTTAAAAGGTGCAGATCCAACAACACTACATGTAGTTACACCATTAGCTCCAGCATCTTTATCACTCACTGTTATAAAAGCTACAACAGCCCCCACCTCTGCATCTTCCTTTACTGGAGTCATCAATGACGTCACAGCTATTTCAGGTGGATTGTCATTCTCATCAATTACCTCTACCAATAATTTGGCATGTGCGCTCCGGGGGGATGCACCCTGATCTTTTGCTTGAACTCTCACCTCATAAGCTGGAGTTTCTTCATAATCTATGCGGCTTTTCACTGTAATTTCTCCTGTTTCTGCATTTAATTCAAATATCTTTGATGGATCAAAATTCCCTCTCTTAATAAAAGAGTACACTATTTTACTATTTATTCCTTCATCTAAATCTGTCGCATTTACAATTTGCACAATGGTCCCCGGAGGTGCGTTTTCTTTCACACGCACTTTATAAAGTGATTTTGTAAATGTGGGGACATTGTCGTTTGCGTCGATCACATTCACGTATATCTGGAGTGATCCTGATCTGGAAGGTTTTCCTCCATCTATCGCTGTTAGAACAAGTGTGATCACGGACTGCTTTTCTCGGTCCAAGGCCGTGTTTAACACCAGTTCGGCCGACACACCGTGATCTCCACCGCTCTGCACATCAAGAGAGAAATGTTCATTCTGACTCAGCTTGTAGCTCTTTACGGAGTTGCTTCCCATGTCCGGATCTAAAGCAACCGGCAATAAGTACCGCTCTCCTGTTAACGAGGACTCGGAGATGTTTAAGACAAACATATTTTCCATGAAAGCAGGAGAATTGTCGTTAACATCTACAACGTTGATCTCTATCCGATGCGCTGTCATTGGATTATTTAGAACAGCTTGTATTGTTAACGAGCATTTTGCCAAATGCGCACAAAGCTCTTCTCTGTCTATTCTGTCATTAACAAAGAGGTTCCCTGTCTGTAAATTCACGTCAAAATATTTCTTACTGTAACTCGAAACGATACTTAAATCCCTCTGATACAAGTCCTGCACTTTGATGTTCAAATCCTTGGCGATATTTCCCACCACGCTGCCTTTGTTCACCTCCTCGGAGATCGAGTAGGATAAATGCGAAGCAGAGCAGTCCCACAGACAAAGAAGCACAACGATGCGTATCCACACATATTCCTCTTGCCGTCGAGAACACATTTTTGATGCATCCGAAAAGCTCAAACCGTCTGATCTAACATCCACAGGAAATATATTCCCATCAAAAAGAACGCGGTAGTCACAAAGGCTCCGCTTTGCTCCAGAAAGACCGTCCGTGCGCGTGCGAAAGACCAATGTGGATTTTCATTTTTTTCTTTTTAGGGAGGAGGAGTTCAGATTTTGCTCGCCTTTAAATCCACGGTCTCGTGCGACATCGTGTGGTGTTGAATCGTTTCACAAATGCATAAATAAACGCTCAAAATTCTGGAGTGGCCCCACCCTTTACTTGTTCCTATTGGGCTTTGGATTAAAAAAAAAAAAAAAAACAAACTTTGTAAAAGGGCCTCACATGAATTGAAATATTTTTTTCATTAAGAAAACACTTAAACATAACCTAAGTTTTTTTTTTTTTTTTTCCCAAGTCAAACCACTATTTTTTGTCGCGCAAAGTCTACATTTGATGGTATAAACAGCTATACACCTGACAAAGTATGTGTTCTGGGGTAAAATGTTTACAAGACAAAAAAAAAACATTAATAAGATAATGTTATAAAGAGAAGCTTGATGCCAAAGAATAAAAGAGAAATGTAGTCATATTGCAATAGAAAGAAGTGCATCAACTACATAATTTGCTCTACCAGGGGGAACACAATGCTAATTGCTGCTTTCTGCCACTTCTCATAACCATCTAAAACCACACAATAATCAACAAACCAAGCAATGATGTGTGGGAAATCCAAAACATAATGCGATAAAATGAGAAGGTATTCAAACACTTATGATTATTGGAATAAGATGAAGTTGCAAAACTAATGAAGTCATCTGTCTGAAAAGCAGCCGAACAAAGAAAAGACGATTCAGGACCAAGGCCAGCGAAAATTAGAAACTGCCAACCCCTCAGAACAAGATACATTTTTGCAAAACACATGTGCTTTTTCATGGTACAACTCCAAAGAGACATACAATTCATAATTTACCAAAACAAAATACATTTATACATTTATTTATCTGGACTTATTATTTCATGCATAATTTCTTTCTTTTGTGCTTTTCTGTGCATTACTATGTCCATTGCTCAATATAAACAGCCCCAACATGTCATGTTTATCCATCCATGCATGTCTGCACATTCCCCTAAAAAACAGCGCTCTGCGCACCAGACCCCTCAATTCAAAAAAGGGAGTGGAACCTCACATTGAGAGAAGTGAGGACCAGCCCCATCGAAGAGGAGTCAGAGCTGACTGTACCAGCTCCAGGCTAGCGCTTACACAAACACACCCTCTGCGCTGAACTAGCAATGATCTGCAACGAATATTCATTTCCTGTGCTCAATATGTACATAAATCTTTGCAAAAGTTTAAATACTGTTTGCTTTTGTGGGAGAAAAAAAGACATGTTACAAAGGCCAGATCTAAGTTCATGTCATGAAATGGGCGACATCAGCAAGGAGCAAATGAGGGTGCATAAGAGATCAAGGCATCTTACTTGCGGGTAGAAAAATGAGCTGCTCAAATAACTCATGTTTCATAAAAACAATTGTTCTGATGTGTACAAAAGAGAATTAATTACAAAATAAATAGAAACAGGTGGATCTGAAAAGCTTAAAAAAATATATAAAAACTTTAAATAATATATAAAAGATATAAGTTACACAAACCAATATAGAGCCAGAACATAATGAATTGTTGCTGTAACTCTTAGCTTTACGCAATAAAATCATCTTACCTTCTCTGAGTTGGGTAAAGTCTGAGTTCTGGTAAAAGTGTCGGCTCCGTTTATACTGATCAGTTCTGCATCTACAGGAGGAAACGGTGCGGGGAAAACCACCACGTCACTCTTGAGAGTATCCGAACTGAAACACACGTCGTACTGCTGAGTAGCTTTGGAGTAAGACCAGCTCCCGTCAGGGTGGGTGGTGATCATTGGAGCGCTGTACCTGCTGAAACTTGCCTCTGTCCTGTGGCATCTGACAGCCATCAAACTGATGAGACTCAGCAGAAAGATGACGGACACCGACACTATGGCGATCAGCAGGTACAGGTTCAAATCCGAGAAGCTGTCCTCCTTTAGAGGCACGTGTCTGAACGGAGTCTGCATGTCAGCGCTGCTTTCCAGAACCACCACCTCAATGGACACAGTAGCTGACAGAGAAGGTTCTCCATGATCACAAACCAGCACCAGCAAGGGGTGACTTTTCAGGTCATTGTCGCTCATTCTCCTCTTAGTCCTGATCTCCCCGCTGCTGGTTCCCATCCGGAACAGGTTGTTTCCTTTGGGCTCAGACAGGTGATAAGAAAGCAGAGCATTGTAACCAGAGTCTGCGTCCACAGCCCTGATCTTTGCCACAAAGTATCCCGCTTCAGCAGAATATGGGATGTTCTCGCTGTTAACGGAGCCGTGCTCAGAGTAAGGAGCAAGAATGGAGGGACTGTTGTCATTTTCATCCAGAACAAAAACGTTCACAGTCACGTTGCTGCTGAGCGGAGGAGCACCAGAGTCTGTGGCCTGAACTTTGAACTGGAACGTTTTTAACACCTCATAATCAAAAGACTGAAGGCTGATTATTTCTCCTGTTTCTGAATTAATATTTATTGCAGCTGAATTTTGTGTATTCCCTAAAGAACCTCCTAACAAAGTGTAAAATATTCTTGCATTAAGATCAACATCAGGATCAAATGCCCTTATCTTATGAATAACATGCCCTGCAGGAATATTTTCTTTTACATAAATATTAAAAACAGCATGCTCAAATTGAGGTGCATTATCATTAACATCGGCAATTTGAACCGTAATAATCCTTGTGCTGGATAAAGGTGGACTTCCTCCATCTGTTGCTGCAATGGTGACATTGTAAACTGAAGTATTTTCTCTGTCTAAAGGTCCATTTACTATCAATGAATAATCATTCTTGTAGTTTAACTTTAATTTAAACGGCACAGACTCAAGTACTACACAGTTTACTGCTCCATTTTTCCCTCCATCTTCATCCCTCATGGTTAATAACGCAACTATCGTTCCTATTTCTGCGCCTTCCTTAATGGGTGTCATGAGTGACGTCACGTGTATTTCTGGTGCATTATCATTTACGTCAGTTACCTCTATCAACACTTTAGCGTGTGACATGCGGGGTGAAGCCCCTTGATCCTTTGCTTGGACTCTTATTTCATAAGCATGCGTTTCCTCGTAATCCAATTTCCCCCTCAGCGTCATTTTTCCTGTTTCTGAATCAAGATCAAAAATATCAGCAGGATTGAAATTACCTCTTTTGATAAACGAATATAGAATCCTGGCATGATTTCCCTCGTCTAAATCGGAGGCATCTAATTTGATTATCTCCATTCCTGGCGTGGAATCTTCACTCACTTTAACTTTGTACAGAGATTTGCTGAAAGTCGGTGTGTTGTCGTTTGTATCTATTACATTCACGCTGATCTGTAACGTGCCAGATCTGATCGGCTTCCCTCCGTCGACTGCGGTCAGAATTAGTTTTAAGACAGGCTGCGTCTCTCGATCCAAAGCTTTATTGAGCACCAACTCGGCTGACACGCCGTGTTCACCGCCGCTCTGCACGTCAAGCACGAAATACTCATTGGGGTTCAGTTTATAGCCATTTACGGAGTTCCTGCCATTGTCTGCGTCCTCTGCTATGGGCAGGAGGTAACGCTCTCCCGGAGCCGTCGATTCAGAAATGTTTAACGAATACGACTGCTCACTAAAATCTGGCGAGTTATCATTTATGTCTAAAATATTGACTTCAATACCCTGCGCAGACATGGGATTGCTCAGTACAGCCTGCACTCTCAGCGAGCATTGTTCCATGTTTGCACAAAGCTCCTCTCGGTCTATTCGCTCATCAACAAACAGATTCCCGGTCCTCAAATCAACGTCAAAATATTTCCTGTTATAACTCGAAACGATGCGCAGGTCTCTGCCATCTAGATCCTGAACACTCCATTTCAAATCCTTTGCGATGTTTCCCACCACCGTGCCTTTGTTCGCCTCCTCGTTCACCGAGTAAGATAACTGCAGAGCGAAGCACTCGCCGAAACAAAGCAGCACAGCAACATAAATCCGAGTAAAATCCATGGTGAACTCAATGTTCTTCGGTCCGATTTAATACAGCTCTGATTGTAAATCCGTTTGTAACGCCATTTTTCGGGGCCGAAGTCCACTCTCCTCTATAACATAAAAACCGTCTAAATGACCAAATAGTGTTTCTGTCTCTCTTTCTCTCTCTTGAAGGGAGGAGGGCAGAGCAATTCAAAAACTCACGGTCTGCAACGACACCTTGTGGTATTTAGAAGTTAACAAGAGAACGAAACATCTGAATGAAAAGTTATGAACTAATCTTATCATTTAAGCCATTTTATCATCTTAACTTTGTTTGATTAAGGCACTGTGTTATTATCACTAACATATGCATAAAAAAACTGTCAGAATAAGTGACAGAATATATCATATTATTCAAACAAATCCAAATGACAAATGTATCTCCTGTCAAGACAAAAGCACACTCGAGATTGTGAAAGGTTCCTGCAGCACCACGGACAGCGATTCACACCCGAGAGCAGACTTCTCGCTTTCGTTTTTTAAAAACTACTCCCTTTAAAGGTTTTGAATCTTTGATAGGAGGGTTTTCAGTTATGTTTATCATTAAATAAGTGCTTGAAAACGGAAAAAAACAGCACTAGGTGAGACAAGGGCTCCTACTTAATGTTTTGGTTTGTGTGTTTATATCATTAAATATGAAACTAAATGCACTTAGTATCAAAATAAAAGATTGGTCACTGGCTGATGTTTAATGCATTTAGTTTGTATGTCTATTTCGAAATTAATAGAATATTACAACATGGTAAACAAATGTAAATAGTATTTAAAAAAATGTAGCATGGAAATCTGAGTTGTAATTTATTCAACTAAGTTATTATTAATAGTAAGTTAATAACTGTGAAAAACATAATCTATAAGAATGCTTGGAAAACGAATAGATATTAAAAAAAATGTTCGATTTATAGACCATTTTTAAAAAGCTACAAGACAATTTTGTCACTAATGTATTCAAAAATACTGCATTGCAAGTGAAATGGTTAAACTTTTGCCGGGTAGAGGCACTGTATTGCGCATTATCAATATTCCTATTTATTCTTAGAGCAAAACATTTGTACTTTGAGCTCTAGTTTTCAGTAGAAGATGTTTCACTTAAAACCCAGAGTCCAAATCATGTCTCATGTTTTTGTGTACTTGTCAAAAGTGTATTCTTTGATTTATTATCAGAATTCTACATAAACAAACTTTTTTTAAGGTATTAAAAAATAAACTGAATTAGGATGCTCAAACAGAATTGCCCCAAAAATTTAAAAAAAAAAAGTAATTGTTTTATTTGAAGTAAAGATTTAAAGCGATTTATAAAAATGATGTTCTTACCTTCTCCGAGTTGGGTAAAGTCTGAGTTCTGGTAAAAGTGTCGGCTCCGTTTATACTGATCAGTTCTGCATCTACAGGAGGAAACGGTGCGGGGAAAACCACCACGTCACTCTTGAGAGTATCCGAACTGAAACACACGTCGTACTGCTGAGTAGCTTTGGAGTAAGACCAGCTCCCGTCAGGGTGGGTGGTGATCATTGGAGCGCTGTACCTGCTGAAACTTGCGTCTGTCCTGTGGCATCTGACAGCCATCAAACTGATGAGACTCAGCAGAAAGATGACGGACACCGACACTATGGCGATCAGCAGGTACAGGTTCAAATCCGAGAAGCTGTCCTCCTTTAGAGGCACGTGTCTGAACGGAGTCTGCATGTCAGCGCTGCTTTCCAGAACCACCACCTCAATGGACACAGTAGCTGACAGAGAAGGTTCTCCATGATCACAAACCAGCACCAGCAAGGGGTGACTTTTCAGGTCATTGTCGCTCATTCTCCTCTTAGTCCTGATCTCCCCGCTGCTGGTTCCGATCCGGAACAGGTTGTTTCCTTTGGGCTCAGACAGGTGATAAGAAAGCAGAGCATTGTATCCAGAGTCTGCGTCCACAGCCCTGATCTTTGCCACAAAGTATCCCGCTTCAGCAGAATATGGGATGTTCTCGCTGTTAACGGAGCCGTGCTCAGAGTAAGGAGCAAGAATGGAGGGACTGTTGTCATTTTCATCCAGAACAAAAACGTTCACAGTCACGTTGCTGCTGAGCGGAGGAGCACCAGAGTCTGTGGCCTGAACTTTGAACTGGAATGTTTTCAACACCTCATAATCAAAAGACTGCATCGACATAATTTCTCCACTTTTGGAATTTATATTTAACATTGATGAAATAGGAGTTTTCCAAGAATTACTTTCAGCTAATAGGAATGTTATATCTGCATTGTCATTTATATCTGCATCCTGCGCCGTTACTTTTGCTATTACATTCCCCACTTGGCTATTCTCTGTCACATATACATTCATAGCTACTTCTGAAAAAGTAGGTGCATTGTCATTTATATCAGAAACTTGCACGTGGATTACAGCAGTGCCAGAAAGGGGTGAACTCCCTGCATCAACAGCAACGATTGTAACATTGTATTCTGCTACTCTCTCCCTGTCAAGCAACCCGTCAACTATTAGGGAGTAATAGTTTTTGTAATTTGTCGTTAATTTAAAAGGGAGGATATCCTTAATTGTACAAGTCGTTACTCCGTTCTGTCCTCCATCTTTATCTGTCACAGTAACCAAAGCAACAACGGTTCCAATTTCTGCATTTTCTTTAACTGGACTCATCACGGATGTTATGGTGATCTCTGGTGCATTGTCATTCACATCAACAACTTCTATCAGCACTTTAGAATACCCACTGCGGGGAGAGCTTCCTTTGTCTGATGCCTGCACTCTTAACTCATACGCATTGTTGTCCTCATAATTCAAAGGAGTCTTCAGAACGATCTCACCACTCTCTGGAACGACATAAAATTTTTCAGGAGAGTCCACGTTCCCTCTTTTCATTAAGGTGTATCTGATGTCTGCATTTGATCCCTCATCTAAGTCAGTTGCATTTAACGTCAGGATGGTTGTGCCAACAGATTCGTTTTCATGTACACTGACTTTATAAAGTGATTTGCTAAATAAAGGTGTGTTGTCATTAACATCCACAACGTTAACAATAATTTGCATAGTACCAGAGCGTACAGCAATTAAAATCAGTCTCACATTAGGCTGTTTTTCTCTATCTAAAGCTTTCTGCAACACCAACTCTGCAGACAAACCGTCTCGACTTGTACTCACATCTATGGAGAAAAAATCATTGGGACTTAATTTGTACGTTTTCACTGAATTGATGCCTGTGTCTGCGTCATGCGCTGCGGGGAGGGGGTATCTCTCCCCCGCTGAGGAGGATTCAGAGATGTTAAAGACGTGTATTTGCTCCAGGAATTGCGGAGCATTGCCGTTGATGTCAAGAACATTGACTTCAATCCGGTAAATATTCATGGGACTGCTGATGAGCCCTTCGATATTTAAGGAACACTTGGGCGTATTGGGGCAGAGCTCCTCGCGGTCGATCCGTTCATTTACGAACAAAGCGCATGTCCTTAAATCCACTTCAAAATATTTCTTACTGAGCAGAGATACAATCCGAAATCCACGCTCTTCCAGCTGCTGGGGAACAATATTTAAATCCTTCGCGAGATTTCCTATCACGGTTCCTTTGTCCACTTCCTCGGAAACTGAGAAGGAGAGCTGAGCGGCGGAGCAGTCAAATAAACAAAGAAGAACGGCGAGCAGCATCCCTCCCGCTACGAAGCAGTCCTGTCGATTTATATATATATACATTTCCAAAGGTAAAATAAAATCCACAGGGAAAAAAATAAGTATTCGATCTGATAAGACTGACGAAAATAAAATAAAACAAAACAAACAAGCTTTACAAATGGCAAGATCTGACGAGGTCGTTTGCGCAGCGAGAACAAGCGGTGTACGGACACTGGTTCACATCTCATATTCAGAGGAGGAGTTATGGGTGGGTGGGTGATAAACAAACACGAATGCGTGGTCTCGACTGACATCTTGCGGGTTTTCTATTACACTTCTCATCGAGATTTTCAAAGCTGATTCAACTTCTGTGAATTAAGCACAAACTTAATGGAACTAAATGACAAGGGGAGCCAAAGAAAATAAAAAGTGAACGGATAAATGACATTATCTTAATCAACTCTTTCAGATTTTTGCTGTTAAAAATAATGTATTGACAAAGGAAGTATTATCAAGGATTAAAAGATTGAGGGAAAAATCCACCAGTGTAAGGGGAATTCAATAAGAGCATATAACAATACAATAAAGAAATATAATGACAAAGGCTCAAATTAATATCAATCCAAACTACGGAAAGACCATGAAAAATCTCCGCTCAAACAGGACAATGACGTTCAATTAAATCATCACCAAGGCCAGCGCATCGAATGGAAACATTTTATATAAATATATAAATATAATTGAAAAAAGTGACATTTTCACGTATGTAAATATATTAAATAACCCAGTCGCAGTAAAAAAAATGCGTACATATTCCACGACTTTGCACTCTGAAATACCGTGTATAATATACGCCAAACACGGTTTTTGCGATACGCAGCGGTTGAAAATGCGTTGCGACGGCGTACATATACACGCCTTTTTAGGTTTCGTTTTGATAACGTGGTCAGACATCCTTGGGTTCTTTTCAAAATGACATTGTTTCGGGTTACGGTTAGGGTTTAACAAGCGAATTTTTCGTTAGTGCGGCTGTCTCTGATGCTCATGGCTCCACCAGGGGACGTGTCTAATGTGCAAAACACATTTAACACGTTTAGGACCGCGCGTATAATATGCACACAAAAACCGTTTTGGCGTATATTATACGCGGTATTTCCCAAGTTGTGGAATATGTACAGATTTGACGGAGACTGGGCCGATATTAAATAACACTACTGGAAAGCAAAGCAGAATAAACCCAGTCATGCAGAATTATCAGACACATTTGGAGCCACACAATTGTCTTACCTTCTCTGAGGTGGGTAAAGTCTGAGTTCTGGTAAAAGTATCAGCTCCGTTTATACTGATCAGTTCTGCATCTACGGGAGGAAACGGTGCGGGGAAAACCACCACGTCACTCTTGAGAGTATCCGAACTGAAACACACGTCGTACTGCTGAGTAGCTTTGGAGTAAGACCAGCTCCCGTCAGGGTGGGTGGTGATCATTGGAGCGCTGTACCTGCTGAAACTTGCGTCTGTCCTGTGGCATCTGACAGCCATCAAACTGATGAGACTCAGCAGAAAGATGACGGACACCGACACTATGGCAATCAGCAGGTACAGGTTCAAATCCGAGAAGCTGTCCTCCTTTAGAGGCACGTGTCTGAACGGAGTCTGCATGTCAGCGCTGCTTTCCAGAACCACCACCTCAATGGACACAGTGGCTGACAGAGAAGGTTCTCCATGATCACAAACCAGCACCAGCAAGGGGTGACTTTTCAGGTCATTGTCGCTCATTCTCCTCTTAGTCCTGATCTCCCCGCTGCTGGTTCCGATCCGGAACAGGTTGTTTCCTTTGGGCTCAGACAGGTGATAAGAAAGCAGAGCATTGTATCCAGAGTCTGCGTCCACAGCCCTGATCTTTGCCACAAAGTATCCCGCTTCAGCAGAATATGGGATGTTCTCGCTGTTAACGGAGCCGTGCTCAGAGTAAGGAGCAAGAATGGAGGGACTGTTGTCATTTTCATCCAGAACAAAAACGTTCACAGTCACGTTGCTGCTGAGCGGAGGAACACCAGAGTCTGTGGCCTGAACTTTGAACTGGAACGTTTTCAGCTTCTCATAATCAAAAGACTGAAGGCTGGTTATTTCTCCTGTTTCTGGGTTGATTGTTACCAATGACGTCATCTGCGTTTTTATGTTAGGGGTTTTAACTAGATGGTATGTTGATTTTGCGTTTTCCTCTAAATCTGCATCCAATGCTTTTAGTTTGTAGATTATTGCTCCAACTGGACTATTCTCCTTCACGTAAACATTAATTTGAGAATCCAGAAATCTGGGAGGATTGTCATTAACATCAGACACCTGAACAGTAATTACATGTGTGTTAGAGAGAGAGGGCGTCCCTTCGTCTGTTGCTAATAATGTAATGTTATATTCTGAAATAACTTCTCGATCAAGAGACCCACTTATTAACAAAGAATAATAGTTTTTATAATTCGATTTCAATTGAAATGGAGCCAAATTTATGATTTTGCAGTTTGTTTTTCCATTTTTGCCCCCGTCTCTGTCAGTTACTTGCACCATTGCAACAGCTGTGCCAATTTCAGCGTCCTCACTCACAGGACTCAGAAGTGACGAAACCGAGATATCTGGGACATTATCATTAACATCAATCACTTCAACTAAAACCTTACTATGCGCACTGCGGGGAGGATTTCCTTTGTCCCGTGCCTGGACACGAATCTCATATGCCTGAACGTCCTCAAAGTCCAAACTGCCTTTGACAGTAATCTCCCCGGTTTCATTATTGAGGAAAAATGTATCGTCTGGACTTAAACGCCCCCTTTCTGTAAACGTGTAAACAACCTGTCCATTAACCCCTTCATCTAAATCAGAAGCCGCGAGCCTGAGTAAAGTGGTGCCCAAAACTGCATTTTCGACCACTTGCACTTTGTAAAGGGATTTACTAAAAACAGGGGAATTGTCATTTACATCCAGAACATTCACTTTTATTTGTAAAGTACCCGTTTTTGGAGGCTTTCCTCCATCGACTGCCGTGAGAACGAGTTCGAAATGTGGCTGCTTTTCCCGATCTAACACTTTCTGCAGAACTAATTCAGCAAACACGTTCTGCTCTCCAGTGCTCTGAACATCCAGAGAGAAATGCTCATTTGGGCTTAATTTATAAGTCTTCACAGAGTTAATTCCGACATCCGCATCATGAGCTCTCGGCAGAGGATACCTCTCTCCAACATACGAAGATTCAGAGATTTCCACTGTGGTCATTTCCTCCACAAAAGCCGGTGCATTGTCATTAACATCCGATATCACGACTTCTATTCTATGGAGACCTCGAGGGTTGCTCAGAATGGCCTCTATGTTTAAGGCGCACTTCACCATATTAGGACAAAGCTCCTCGCGGTCAATTCTGTCGTCAACGTAAAGAATCCCGGATTCACGGTCCACTTCCAAATATCGTTTTTCATATCCTGATGTGATCTGAAGACCCGAAGTCTGGAGCTGCTGCACACTGAGATGCAGGTCTTTAGCGAGGCTTCCTACCGCGGTGCCTTTGTCCGCTTCCTCCGCGATGTTATAGGATATTTGAGCCACGGAGCACTCGCAGAGACAAAGAAGAATGACGAATAGATTCCACATATGATCCCATAGTCTCCGAGAAGCCATCGCTGTTAACGGACAATGCATTATTTCCTGGGTACTTAATATTTTCTCATCCACAGAAAAAAAAAAATAATAAAATCCGCCTCATATCCATGCCCTGAAACGCTCTTTACTATTTGAAGCTGTGCTCGCATGTGAGTGCTTCACAAAGCGACGGGCGGATGATGACGTTTAGGTTTGGTCACGAGAAGAGTGTACAAACACTGATGCTATGGTCTCCAGCGACATCTACTGGCATATTTTAAGAAACAAATACAAAAAAGTATAGGAAAAACAAATGCAAGGAAAAAAAGTGTAAAAATCAGACAAAAAACATAAATGCAAATTACATTATTTTTATTTGTGACGTCCATTAGGACTGGCTCATCATTAAGTATTTTTGATATACTTTCAGATCTTTTTTATCTTCAATTGCCCAAAAATATTATTTTCTTGCTTCAGTTTGTAACACAAAATGTTAAAATAATGAATTGTTAAATAAATAAATATAGTGTTATGACAAGTCCTACAAAGGATAGAAACATAGCAAAGAGGACACGTTTTTCAGCACCATGGACAGAGCAAAGCAGGCTGAAAAAAATAACTTTCCTCATGGTAAATGTTACAGGCAAAAGGAACAAGATCTGAATAAATAAATCTGACAGAACCTACACATTACTTAAGTTGAACCCAATATCTTTTCTGAATTCTAGTGACTATTACAGGATTTCAAAAGGCACGCAAAACAATCTACTTCACCATAATTTTGTAATTATTGTATGAATTGTTCTCTTGTGTTTTATATTGCAATGGTGGTAAATAGGATATACTTATATAGCATTTAGCTACCTTCTAGAAGGTCAAACACACTTTGCAGTCACAGTCCCGTTGACCCCCACACACACTTGAAAACTGATGTTGGTTCTGCTGCTTAACACTGACACCAACACATAACTGCCAGGAACAAAAATTCAATGAAAGACTTCCTAATAGAGGTAGTTTCAGCACCAAGGACAGCCACATGTTTCAACGCTTTCTAAAAGATATTTTAAAATGTAACAGAAAGATACATTGAAATGGATTCATCTAGTTTTCTTTTATAATAATAGCAACATAAGGCACACTGGAAAAAACGTTTGAGTGTTTGGTTATGTAAAATTTATATTTAAATGTGACGTAAAAGTGATGTTCTTACCTTCTCTGAGTTGGGTAAAGTCTGAGTTCTGGTAAAAGTGTCGGCTCCATTTATACTGATCAGTTCTGCATCTACAGGAGGAAACGGTGCGGGGAAAACCACCACATCACTCTTGAGAGTATCCGAACTGAAACACACGTCGTACTGCTGAGTAGCTTTGGAGTAAGACCAGCTCCCGTCAGGGTGGGTGGTGATCATTGGAGCGCTGTACCTGCTGAAACTTGCGTCTGTCCTGTGGCATCTGACAGCCATCAAACTGATGAGACTCAGCAGAAAGATGACGGACACCGACACTATGGCGATCAGCAGGTACAGGTTCAAATCCGAGAAGCTGTCCTCCTTTAGAGGCACGTGTCTGAACGGAGTCTGCATGTCAGCGCTGCTTTCCAGAACCACCACCTCAATGGACACAGTAGCTGACAGAGAAGGTTCTCCATGATCACAAACCAGCACCAGCAAGGGGTGACTTTTCAGGTCATTGTCGCTCATTCTCCTCTTAGTCCTGATCTCCCCGCTGCTGGTTCCCATCCGGAACAGGTTGTTTCCTTTGGGCTCAGACAGGTGATAAGAAAGCAGAGCATTGTATCCAGAGTCTGCGTCCACAGCCCTGATCTTTGCCACAAAGTATCCCGCTTCAGCAGAATATGGGATGTTCTCGCTGTTAACGGAGCCGTGCTCAGAGTAAGGAGCAAGAATGGAGGGACTGTTGTCATTTTCATCCAGAACAAAAACGTTCACAGTCACGTTGCTGCTGAGCGGAGGAACACCAGAGTCTGTGGCCTGAACTTTGAACTGGAACGTTTTCAGCTTCTCATAATCAAAAGACTGAAGGCTGATTATCTCTCCTGTTTCTGGGTTAATATGAATCATTGTGGTTAGAAGTATGGAGCTTGCATGTGCATCCAAAACAGAATAGCTTACCTTAGCATTGGTGTCTACATCAGCATCTACTGCTGACACCTTTCCAATAACTGTTCCTATTTTTTCATTTTCGTTCACATAGATGTTTATAACAGCACTTGGAAAATATGGGGCATTATCATTTACATCTGACAGGTAAACTGTTACCACAGAAATATTTGAAAGAGCAGGTGTGCCTTCATCCTTTACTGATATTGTGACATTGTACTTTGAAGTAAGTTCCCTGTCAAGCTTTCCATTAACAACTAAAGAATAATAATTCTTATAGTTGGTGTCCAGTCTGAAAGGGACAACATTTAAAATCTCACACTTCACTTCACCATTTTTACCACTGTCCTGATCTAGAACTGACACCAGGGCTATGGCAGTTCCAACATCAGCATCCTCATTTACTGAAGAGAGCAGGGACGTCACGGTGACTTCTGGAGTATTATCATTTAAATCAATCACTTCTACGAGAACTTTACTATGCGCAGACATGGGAGGCTGGCCTTTGTCTCTTGCTTCTGCTCGGATTTCAAATGCCTTTCTCTCTTCATAGTCTATTTTCCCTTTTACTGAAATAATTCCTGTTTCTGGGTCAATTTCAAAAGCATCCAAAATATGATCCTGATCTTTGCTCCTCAGAGAGTAAACTATTTCACTGTTTGTTCCTTCATCAGCATCAGTCGCATTTAATGTAAATATTTTTGAGCCAACTGGAACATTTTCCAGTATCCTGATTTTGTAAAGACTGCTACTAAAGACGGGTGCGTTATCATTATTATCTAGCACATTTATTTTAATTTGTGACGTGCCTGATTTTGGCGGAGACCCCCCATCTACTGCTGTTAACAACAGTTCTATGTTTGGTCTTTTCTCTCGATCTAAAGCTTTCTGTAGCACCAATTCTGGAGAAATAGTGTCTCCTCTTTTATGTGTCACCAGATTAAAATATTCATTCTGACTGAGCTTATAGGCCGTGACAGCGTTTTTACCCACATCAGCATCGTTTGCCTCTGACAAAGCGAACCTAAATCCCGGTACTGTATTTTCCGCGATGTCCAGTGTTTGTAACTTTGTATTAAAGGACGGAGAATGATCGTTCACATCTTTGATTTCTATTTCCACTCGGTAAAGCTTTAATGGATTGTTTATCACAGCCTCCACAGTAACGGAGCATGTGGGCTCCTCCGCACAAAGCTCCTCTCGGTCGATCCGCTCGTTAACAAACAGGAATCCGGTCCTTAAATTGATCTCAAAATACTTCTTCTTGGATGCTACTATTTGGAATAATCGGCTCTCTAAATCCCGCACATTGAGGCTTAGATCCTTTGCGATATTCCCAACATTAGTTCCCAGGTTTACTTCCTCCGACACGGAATAGGCGAGCTGTACCGACGCCGCTCCCGAGTCACAATCCAGCAACGCGAGCGCAAGATATGAGAAAAGCAGTCTGCAGCGGCTGAACAAAACCATCATTCCTTTGAATAGAGATCGCAGCAAAAATCCGTCGTTTTGGTTGTTTGAGAGAAGAAAAAAGGAACGAGCTTTAAAGATGAATCCTATTGTTTAAAGAGAGAAACTCCATCGTGCCAAGCCGTCGCTTCCACCTCTCTCTTTGTTTAGAAAAACACATCATTTACGTTTTTACCCTGGGAGGAGCTGCAGCATTTCTGTATCACGGTCTATCGCGCCGCCACGTGGCAACTTTGAGAAACTGCAAACATTTTTCTGTGACCGTGAAGAAACATTGAGAATGATTTAAACACATTTAAATATGCCATGCACTAGCTTTAAAATTCAACAACTTTCTTTAGAGGTCACAAAAAAAGCCCAGTATGATCCTGCTTTTATATTGCTAAAACAAATAGACATATAACATTGAGACAAAGCGGGGTGTGACGTCATCCACAGAAAATGCCTTACATCTGACTCTCACTAAATAAGCAACCCAGTCTCATCCACAAACGTTCAAAATAAGGCCAAATCCGTCGACATTGATTGGTCCGAGTCATTGTGAGTCACGTTTTTAGGACAACTTCCATCGCCAATCACAAGTGAGCTTGCTCGAAATTCTCACGATAATCTGTCAATCAAACGTTCAAGGTGGGGACAGCGGGAACCACATGCTTTTACTGTTGCATCTGATTGTCAGTTTGTAACTTACTTAACTTGCAATAAAAAAAAGAAAATATGAACAAAAAATAGGATTTGTAAGAAAATGCTACTATATATATATATATATATATATATATATATATATATATATATATATATATATATATATTAGAGCAAGAAGGGTTATTCTGGCAAATAGAAATGCCTGTCTATTTCTCAATAAAAATCTATGTGATTTTGGCTTCTTGGAGTCTGTATATACATCTTTATATTTGGAACATTCACATATTTCAGCATTTGTTTCCTTCAGACATAAAAAAAATACTATTTCTTTTCTCAACTTGCTTTTCTTAATTTTTCCAACAGTCATTACATCAAACGCCATGCACGCAGACAAATAGTAAAGAATAAAAATGCAGTTATTTAGAGGTGAAATTGAAGTGAACTCACTATTATAAAACGAAGTTCGAAACTGAAGATTTAAGAAGTAGAAAAAAAGACGTTCATTACAATGTAAGTATATTTCTGTTTAATTTGTTGAAACTATACAAAAAGTTCATGTTTTATTGTTTTATTACTTAAAGTCTAAGTTGTAATTGGGATGTTAAGGTTATTACAAAACTACAATTCAATGAAAGATATCCTGACAGAGGTAGTTTCAGCACCATGGACAGCCACATATTTCAACGGTTTCTAAAAGATATTTTAAAATCTAACGAAAAAAATACATTGAAATTGATTTAGTTTTCTTTTATAATAATAGCAACAGAAGGCACACTTGAAAAACGTTTTGAGTGCTTGGTTATAAAAAAAGAAATATTTAAAATGTGACGTAAAAGTTATGTTCTTACCTTCTCTGAGTTGGGTAAAGTCTGAGTTCTGGTAAAAGTGTCGGCTCCGTTTATACTGATCAGTTCTGCATCTACAGGAGGAAACGGTGCGGGGAAAACCACCACGTCACTCTTGAGAGTATCCGAACTGAAACACACGTCGTACTGCTGAGTAGCTTTGGAGTAAGACCAGCTCCCGTCAGGGTGGGTGGTGATCATTGGAGCGCTGTACCTGCTGAAACTTGCGTCTGTCCTGTGGCATCTGACAGCCATCAAACTGATGAGACTCAGCAGAAAGATGACGGACACCGACACTATGGCGATCAGCAGGTACAGGTTCAAATCCGAGAAGCTGTCCTCCTTTAGAGGCACGTGTCTGAACGGAGTCTGCATGTCAGCGCTGCTTTCCAGAACCACCACCTCAATGGACACAGTAGCTGACAGAGAAGGTTCTCCATGATCACAAACCAGCACCAGCAAGGGGTGACTTTTCAGGTCATTGTCGCTCATTCTCCTCTTAGTCCTGATCTCCCCGCTGCTGGTTCCGATCCGGAACAGGTTGTTTCCTTTGGGCTCAGACAGGTGATAAGAAAGCAGAGCATTGTATCCAGAGTCTGCGTCCACAGCCCTGATCTTTGCCACAAAGTATCCCGCTTCAGCAGAATATGGGATGTTCTCGCTGTTAACGGAGCCGTGCTCAGAGTAAGGAGCAAGAATGGAGGGACTGTTGTCATTTTCATCCAGAACAAAAACGTTCACAGTCACGTTGCTGCTGAGCGGAGGAACACCAGAGTCTGTGGCCTGAACTTTGAACTGGAACGTTTTCAGCTTCTCATAATCAAAAGACTGAAGGCTGATTATTTCTCCTGTTTCTGAATTAACATTCACAACAGATGATGTCAGAACATTTCTTTGAGAACTTTCTTGTAATTTGTAGTAAATATTTGCATTACTTTCCAGATCAGGATCAACAGCTTTTAGTTTATAAATAATTGAACCCACTGGACTGTTTTCTTTCACATAAATATTTATCACAGACTCAGTAAATTTGGGGGCGTTGTCATTCACATCAGCAACCTCTACAGTAATAACATAAATGCTGGACAGAGGTGGGTTTCCTTCATCTGTAGCTTTAATGGTGACGTTATAAACAGAAATATGTTCTCTGTCCAGCGGTCCGTCTACAACTAGAGAATAATCATTTTTGTAGTTGGACTTGAGTTTAAAAGGTGCAGATCCAACAACACTACATGTAGTTAAACCATTAGGTCCAGCATCTTTATCACTCACACTTACAATAGCAACAACAGTCCCCACCTCTGCATTTTCTCTTACAGGGCTCATCAATGACGTCACAGATATGTCTGGTGCATTGTCATTCTGATCGATTATCTCTATAAGCACTTTTGCTTGTGCTGTACGAGGAGTGGAGCCCTGATCTTTTGCTTGAACTCTGATTTCATAGGCTGGAGTTTCTTCATAATCTATGTTATTTTTCACGGTTATTTCACCTGTTTCTGAATTCAAGTCAAACATAATTGAAGGATCAAAATTTCCAGTTTTACTAAAAGTATAGGAGATCTTACTGTGTATTCCTTCATCTAAATCGGTTGCATTTAAAATTTGCACTAAAGTCCCCGGAGGTGCGTTTTCTTTCACACGCACTTTATAAAGTGATTTTGTAAATGTGGGGACATTGTCGTTTGCGTCGATCACATTCACGTGTATTTGCAGTGATCCTGATCTGGAAGGTTTTCCTCCATCTATCGCTGTTAGAACAAGTGTGATCACGGACTGCTTTTCTCGGTCCAAGGCCGTGTTTAACACCAGTTCGGCCGACACACCGTGATCTCCACCGCTCTGCACGTCAAGAGAGAAATGTTCATTCTGACTCAGCTTGTAGCTCTTTACGGAGTTGCTTCCTACGTCAGGATCTTTAGCAACTGGGAGGAAATACCTCTCCCCTGTTAACGAGGACTCGGAGATGTTTAAGACAAACATATTTTCCATGAAAGCAGGAGAATTGTCGTTTACATCTACAACGTTGATCTCTATCCGATGCGCTGTCATTGGATTATTTAGAACAGCTTGTATTGTTAACGAGCATTTTGCCAAATGCGCACACAGCTCTTCTCTGTCTATTCTGTCATTAACAAAGAGGTTCCCTGTCTGTAAATTCACGTCAAAATATTTCTTACTGTAACTCGAAACGATACTTAAATCCCTCTGATACAAGTCCTGCACTTTGATGTTCAAATCCTTGGCGATATTTCCCACCACGCTGCCTTTGTTCACCTCCTCGGAGATCGAGTAGGATAAATGCGAAGCAGAGCAGTCCCACAGACAAAGAAGCACAACGATGCGTATCCACACATATTCCTCTTGCCGTCGAGAACACATTTTTGATGCATCCGAAAAGCTCAAACCGTCGGATCTAACATCCACAGGAAATCTATTCCCATCAAAAAGAACGCGGTAGTCACAAAGGCTCCGCTTTGCCCTCGAAACACCGTCCGTGCGCGTGCGAAAGACCAATTGTGGATTTTAAGGTTTTTTTCTTTTTTCCTTATGAAAGGAGGAGTTCAGATTTTGCTCGCCTTCAAAACCACGGTCTCGTGCGACATCGTGTGGTGTTACATCATTTAAAAAATGCAAGAAAAATAAACTCATAAATCTCAAGCATCCCGACTACTCCAAAACCTATCACTCGTCACCACAAACCAATTTGATTTTTATTTAAAAAAATAATACTTTCTGATAAAACCATTATATAAATGTTTATATGAGTTGACCTTTTTCAATTATTATGAAATACAACCTAAAACACATTAAACGAATTGCCAAGAAAGAGTATCACCAGTGACAGCTATTTTTTTTCTTTACTGTTATACAACCAGACAGTATTTTAACAAAGGAAAATACATACCAAACCTCCAAAAAGTTGTATTTTCAAAGTGTCATCATTTTGTTTCTTTTTCTTTCCTTTTTTTGTTGAATAAAGACTACATTTTTTGCTGAGAAGAATTAATGCCTAAGAACTTATGTGACAAGGAGTAAAATGTGTTAAAAAATAGAACAGCATTGATTTAATTAGTATTTAAGAAAAAGGAGTAAAATGTCAAATTAAAGAAGGTGAATGTAATAAATTAAAAAAAAAATGCTAACTATTGATTATAAATGACAACAAGAAATAAACAATTTCGATTTCTGCAAATGATTGGCATCATTTAACCTAATAATAATCAACCAATTAAACACCGATGTCCAAAACACAGTTCAAGACAAGCTGAAACTATCCAAATGCAAATAATATGTGTAGCAAACAGTAGTTGCTAAAACTAATGGAATAATTTGTCTGAAAAGCAGCCAAAGACAACAAAATTCAGCACCAAGGTCAGCGGAAAAAGCCTAACCAAGTCATAGAGCAAGATTCTTAATACATTGGTGTTTTCTGTGGTACACCACTAAAGAGATTGAAAATTTGTAATTATTTGAATGATAAAATGAACCATGCAGCTTTTTTAAAGACTTAAAAAAGCACAGAACAAATGTCGCATAAAAGCAACAAAAAGAAAAAAGCCAGAAAAAACAAAATATTACATTGCAGGTTTAACATGACTAATTGTCTTACCTTCTCTGAGGTGGGTAAAGTCTGAGTTCTGGTAAAAGTGTCGGCCCCGTTTATACTGATCAGTTCTGCGTCTACAGGAGGAAACGGTGCGGGGAAAACCACCATGTCACTCTTGAGAGTATCCGAACTGAAACACACGTCGTACTGCTGAGTAGCTTTGGAGTAAGACCAGCTCCCGTCAGGGTGGGTGGTGATCATTGGAGCGCTGTACCTGCTGAAACTTGCGTCTGTCCTGTGGCATCTGACAGCCATCAAACTGATGAGACTCAGCAGAAAGATGACAGACACCGACACTATGGCGATCAGCAGGTACAGGTTCAAATCCGAGAAGCTGTCCTCCTTTAGAGGCACGTGTCTGAACGGAGTCTGCATGTCAGCGCTGCTTTCCAGAACCACCACCTCAATGGACACAGTAGCTGACAGAGAAGGTTCTCCATGATCACAAACCAGCACCAGCAAGGGGTGACTTTTCAGGTCATTGTCGCTCATTCTCCTCTTAGTCCTGATCTCCCCGCTGCTGGTTCCGATCCGGAACAGGTTGTTTCCTTTGGGCTCAGACAGGTGATAAGAAAGCAGAGCATTGTATCCAGAGTCTGCGTCCACAGCCCTGATCTTTGCCACAAAGTATCCCGCTTCAGCAGAATATGGGATGTTCTCGCTGTTAACGGAGCCGTGCTCAGAGTAAGGAGCAAGAATGGAGGGACTGTTGTCATTTTCATCCAGAACAAAAACATTCACAGTCACGTTGCTGCTGAGCGGAGGAACACCAGAGTCTGTGGCCTGAACTTTGAACTGGAACGTTTTCAGCATCTCATAATCAAAAGACTGAAGGCTGATTATTTCTCCTGTTTCTGAATTGATACTTATAATTCTGGACAGTGATGCTTGTTTGCTATTATCATTAACAAGTGTATAAGTTATTTGACCATTTTCACTTTCATCAACATCAACAGCAGATATTTTTCTTAAAGCTGTTCTTTCTTGGGAGTTTTCTTTCACGTACAGATTGATTACAGCTTCAGAAAACAAAGGGGTGTTGTCATTTACATCAGTGATTCTCACAAACGTGGAGGCTGTGGAGAACAGAGAAGGTTTGCCTTCATCTGTGGCTTTGATCGTAACGTTATAATTAGGAGTTAGTTCCCTATCTAGCTTTCCTTCTACCACTAATGAATAATAGTTTTTATAATTTGTCTCCAGTTTAAAGGGAACCAAATTCATTATTTCACACTTTATTTCACCATTTTTACCTCCATCTTTGTCAAGCACTGAAACAAGAGCTATAGCTGTTCCTGTTTCAGCGTCCTCTTTAACAGAAGTGAGCAGTGACGTCACCGTGATCTCGGGGGCGTTGTCGTTTAGATCCAGGACCTCCACGAGGACTTTACATTGTGCCGTTAAAGGAGGCTGGCCTTTGTCGGTGGCCTGAACGCGAATTTCAAACGCAGGGTTTGTTTCAAAGTCAACGACTCCCTTCACTGTTATTGATCCTGTTTCGGGATCTATTTCAAACGTTTCAAGCACTTGGTCCTGATCCTTCGCATTAAGTAAATACGTGATCTCTTTGTTTATTCCCTCATCGGCGTCGGTTGCTGTGACCGTCAGCACTGTTGTTCCAATTGAGGGATTTTCAGAAATAGTAGTTTTATAAAGAGTTTTTGTAAAAATTGGAATATTATCATTATTATCTAAAACATTAATTAGAACCTCTGACGTTGCTGTCTTTACTGGTGTTCCTCCATCTAGCGCGATCAAAGTGAGCTTTATTAAGGCCTGTTTTTCTTGATCTAATGGTTTTTGAAGAACCAACTCAGCAGAAACACTTTTACCTTTGTGAACCGCTAAAGAAAAATAATCATTCTGCGAGAGTTTGTAGGTGTTAATCGCATTTTTCCCTATGTCGGCATCATACGCAGACAACACGGGGAATGTGGCTCCAGGCAGCACGCTCTCTGCTATATCGATGGTTTGTGATTTGGTGCTGAACGTCGGCGGGTTGTCATTAATATCTAGAATATTAACCTCAATCCGATAGAGCTTTAATGGGTTATTGATCACAGCCTCTACATTTAATGCGCACGTTGCAGCTTTTTCACACAGCTCCTCTCTGTCTATTTTTTCAATGACGTAAAGGAGACCCGATTTTAAATTGACATCAAAATACTTTCGCTTTGATCCACTCACGATTTGAAACATACGCGACTCCAAATCCTGCACATTGAGGTTCAGATCCTTTGCGAGGTTTCCGACTGCAGTCCCCAGATTTACTTCCTCTTGCACGGAGTATGAAAGCTGCCCGGACACGCAGCGACACTCCAGAACAATAAGCACCAGATATATCCGAAAAGAGATCATTTCACCCAGCAGATGCTAAATTCCGTACGAAGGTACCGACAAACACGTCCTGGTAAGAAAATTGGACCGGACAAAAAATGTATGTATAAGTAAAAATAAAACCATCAAGAGCCGATCAGATCCATTCCGCGTCTAACTGCGTTTATAACAAAGCCCGGACAAAGAATATGCGTCTGATGTAGGAGTGGCCTTCACGTGTCAGAGACGTGCTTTCGGGATCACGGTCTCGGCTGTCCTCTTATGGACATTTTTAGTAATTACAACTTATTAATAATAGTCTACATTTGATCCTATATTTTCTATATTTTAAGCAACGAGGCAAACCACTGTACGTCGACAAACATCAGGTTAAATAAGCTCAGTATTTGACGAAAATGGAATCGCAACTGCGTGCGGAAACAATTTCAGCACCATGGACAGAGTCTTGCTGCCGGGTTACGAGACAGTTGAATTGAAGAAAGATGAGTAAAAAAAATACAGAAAAAAATAAGGTTTATTAAAGACAGAAGTGAACTGATTTGTATCTAAATATATTTTTTGCAAGTTAATCTTATTTATTAATTGTATTAAACAACAATTTATGCTATTAAACATGTTGAGGTATGTTTACCTCAGATTACTTAAAAAAAATATTTCTACTATCTCAGTAAAGTGTTTTAGTTTACCAAAGTTTTTTTTATTCTACCATGAATGAAGTGTTAACACTTTGAAAGTTCTCTTTGAAAATATATATTTCATATAGCTTATATTTGATTACAAAGACAGAAAAAATATCAAAGATAAAATATAGGCTTTTTTTATCTTGTAAGAAGATTAATTAACTGAACAATTTGTTTCAGTTTCCATTAAGTGGAACACAAAAATGTGGAAGTTTACAAAACAAATAGAAAAAAAAAGGATCTACGCAATATGAGGTCAAATACTATTACAATATTTTATGAATAACACTGAGACTGAAGATGCTAAAAACTGTTTGTCTTACATGCTGATAAACAGAAAAAATTAGGAATAAGCAATAATTCATAAAACTTTGGGGCTCAGATAACGGTATACAAATAAGTGGTTTGCGATTAATGCTCTCATCTCAGTAAAATGAACGTCTTCTTATCGAACAGCAGTATATAAAATAATCATTCAATCACATCCACAGTACACTACTAAAAAAAAAACATCATAAAAGCAAGAAATATGCAAAAAGAATTGCAATGTTTCATAGTGTGATTTTAGACTAAAATATATCATCTTACCTTCTCTGAGTTGGGTAAAGTCTGAGTTCTGGTAAAAGTGTCAGCTCCATTTATACTGATCAGTTCTGCATCTACAGGAGGAAACGGTGCGGGGAAAACCACCACGTCACTCTTGAGAGTATCCGAACTGAAACACACGTCGTACTGCTGAGTAGCTTTGGAGTAAGACCAGCTCCCGTCAGGGTGGGTGGTGATCATTGGAGCGCTGTACCTGCTGAAACTTGCGTCTGTCCTGTGGCATCTGACAGCCATCAAACTGATGAGACTCAGCAGAAAGATGACGGACACCGACACTATGGCGATCAGCAGGTACAGGTTCAAATCCGAGAAGCTGTCCTCCTTTAGAGGCACGTGTCTGAACGGAGTCTGCATGTCAGCGCTGCTTTCCAGAACCACCACCTCAATGGACACAGTAGCTGACAGAGAAGGTTCTCCATGATCACAAACCAGCACCAGCAAGGGGTGACTTTTCAGGTCATTGTCGCTCATTCTCCTCTTAGTCCTGATCTCCCCGCTGCTGGTTCCCATCCGGAACAGGTTGTTTCCTTTGGGCTCAGACAGGTGATAAGAAAGCAGAGCATTGTATCCAGAGTCTGCGTCCACAGCCCTGATCTTTGCCACAAAGTATCCCGCTTCAGCAGAATATGGGATGTTCTCGCTGTTAACGGAGCCGTGCTCAGAGTAAGGAGCAAGAATGGAGGGACTGTTGTCATTTTCATCCAGAACAAAAACGTTCACAGTCACGTTGCTGCTGAGCGGAGGAACACCAGAGTCTGTGGCCTGAACTTTGAACTGGAACGTTTTCAGCTTCTCATAATCAAAAGACTGAAGGCTGGTTATTTCTCCTGTTTCTGACCTGATATTTATCATAGTCGACAGTGGCATTGAGTTACTGTTGTCATGTAAAAGAGAATAAGTTACTCGTCCATTTTGATCAATGTCTGCATCAACTGCTGACACAGTTTTTAAAACAGTTCCTGATGGACTGTTTTCCTTCATAAATATGTTTATCGTGTTTTCTGTAAACAGAGGTCTGTTGTCGTTTATGTCTGAAACTTGAACATGAATCACACTCGTGCTGGACAGAGGAGGTCTCCCTTCATCTGCAGCAGTGATGCTTATATTGTATTGAGGAGCGGTCTCTCTGTCGAGCTCACCGTCCACCACTAAGGAGTAGTAGTTTTTATAATTGTTTTCTAATTTAAATGGGACGTCGTTGGAGATTTTACAAGTGATCATCCCGTTTTTTCCACTATCTTTGTCAAACACAGACACGAGAGCAATAGCAGTACCAATGCTTACATCCTCTTTGACAGAGTTTAAAAGTGAAGTGACAGAAATTTCTGGAGCATTGTCATTTACATCTACAACTTCTATTAATAATTTTGAATGAGAAGTCAGAGGAGAAGAAGCTCCGTCACTGGCTTGAACTCGAATCTCGAAAGCATTATTTTCTTCAAAATCAATATTCTTTTTGTTTCTTACAGTGCCTGTTTTTTCATCTATTTCAAAAAGTTCCGTTTGTTTACCTTGACCCACTTTGCTGAATGAATATGAAACCTGTCCATTGAGTCCCTCATCTAAATCTGTTGCATTTATTGTTATCAGGGATGTACCAACTTTAACATTTTCACGCACTGTCGCTTTATACAGCGCCTGAGTAAAAACAGGAGCATTATCGTTATTGTCAAGAACATTTACTACAATTACCATTGTCCCTGATTTAGGAGGGGTTCCTTCATCTACAGCGGTAAGTGTAAGCTGAACCACTGATTGTTTTTCTCTGTCTAAGGGTTTTTTAAGAACAAGTTCGGGATATGTGTTTTCCCCTCGTTGTATTTCAAGAGAAAAATATTCATTCGTGCTCAGTTTGTAGCCGTTAACTGCGTTTTTCCCCACGTCTGCGTCATGAGCAGGATGGATGGGAAATCGTGCTCCAGTTGCTGTGTTTTCACTAATATTCATTGACTGTAACTTGCTGAGAAATGAAGGGGAATTATCATTTACATCTAATATTGTGATTTCAATGCGGTACAGTTTGAGAGGATTATTAATCACCGCTTCTACCGTAATTGAACATTTCGCTTCATGGCCGCAGAGCTCCTCTCTGTCTATTCTCTCGCTCACGTAGAGCGCACCAGTCTTTAGATTTACCTCGAAGTACTTTCTCTTTGATCCCGCAACGATCTGGAACATGCGGGACTGCAAATCCTGCACGTTTAGGTTCAAATCTTTTGCGACATTTCCAACAACAGTCCCCAGATTCGCCTCCTCTGAAACGGAGTAAGACAGCTGAGCAGAAACCGCTTCCCAGAAACAACCCAGCAGAGCAACGGCACAATAAATCCACAAAGCGCTCGATCTGTCCGGGAGAAGCATAATTCCATCCATCCACATTGAACAAAGAAACCAGATCCTTTCAAAAATGAGAATCGATGAGTTCAAACGCAGCACACATGATTCCCCGTGCGTCTTTCTCACTGCCTCGTCTCGTTTCTTTGTCTTGATCGCCTGAGAAATATTCATCCGGTGAATCTGGGAGGAGCTGCAGATTATGAACCGCGAGCACAAAGTGACGGTCTATAATGCCTCCATGTGGACACTATTACAAACTACTAATATCAAAACTAAATCTCCCCACTGGAAACATAAATACTGTTAAGACGTTTCCTTCAAACTGGAATGTATGTTAAGAATATGGCGAAATACGAGACTACATGTTGCGAATTTTTAAATAAAATCTCTCCTTTTGAAGTGCATGTCATTCATTCAGTGCATCATCTGTTAGTGGTTTACAACCAGCTTTCAGTTTGATGAATATTTTGCCCAGTTTAGATTTTCTGACACCGTCCTTGTTTTCTATTTAAAATCTCCTCCCTGATTGAACTCCTGCATGACCACATGCTGCGTATGTACCAGGACACAAGGTCACCTACAACACACGAACCTCAATTACAGAGTATGATAAATATTATTATCATTATGCCGTTTCTACTGATCCTGACAACACTTTTGTTTGCCAGGATTTAGTTTTCAGGCAAATGTGAGCAAAAAAAAAAAGTTACTTAATTTTTTTAAATGCATCCTAATTGACCTGTTGAGCTAGAAAATAGGTAATGGAACATTTTTTTTTGTTTTGTTTTCTTAGTATTTACTTTTTTACATGCACATCCATTTACAAAAGTCTCAACTGTATAAGGACTCAAATGTAAGAATGCTGGATTCAAAAAAGCAAATAAAATATGTCATATTTTGTTAAAAATAGATTTATAAATGTAAGCAATTTTGACAAATGTGCACGACTTATAAAACTGTGGAATGTAGATTAATATTCAATGGAATAGGTCAACATTCTAAAATACCTAATTTCAGCACCTTGGATAGCCACATGTTGTCATCACATGATAAAGTTATAAAAAAGAAACTTTAAATCAAATAACACATTTAAAAAAACAATAAATAAAATGAATATTACAATGAATAAAAATATATTATATATAATTATTATTATAAAAAGAAAAAGTAAAAAAAAAAAAAGAGTCTGCAACAATTCTTTTTTTTTCCTTTTTCAATAAAGAGCCTAGTGTCTGCTAAACCGTTTTTTTTTATGGGATTGAAAATTAGTTGTAAAAGATGTGTTTTTACTCTATCCATCCATTTATTTTCTTCTGTTCATCTGGGATAGGGTTCTAGGGGTAGTAATCTAAGCAAAGATGACAAGACTTCCCTCTACAATCTACTTCCTCCAGCTCCTCTAGGGCACCTCAATACCTTCCCAGGCCAGCCTGGGTCTATTCTCAGGTCTCCGCCCAGTAGCACATGCCCGAAACAACTTCCAGTCATGTCCCACTGGGTGGATTCCCTCCCCAGGAAGACAGCAGAATCAGATGACTGAGCCAACTGAATTGGCTCCTCTGGATGTGAAAGAGTAGCAGCTGTACTCTGAGGTCTCTAAATAAAATAAGAATAAATATAAGTGATGTTCTTACCTTCTCTGAGTTGGGTAAAGTCTGAGTTCTGGTAAAAGTGTCTGCTCCGTTTATACTGATCAGTTCTGCATCTACAGGAGGAAACGGTGCGGGGAAAACCACCACGTCACTCTTGAGAGTATCCGAACTGAAACACACGTCGTACTGCTGAGTAGCTTTGGAGTAAGACCAGCTCCCGTCAGGGTGGGTGGTGATCATTGGAGCGCTGTACCTGCTGAAACTTGCGTCTGTCCTGTGGCATCTGACAGCCATCAAACTGATGAGACTCAGCAGAAAGATGACGGACACCGACACTATGGCGATCAGCAGGTACAGGTTCAAATCCGAGAAGCTGTCCTCCTTTAGAGGCACGTGTCTGAATGGAGTCTGCATGTCAGCGCTGCTTTCCAGAACCACCACCTCAATGGACACAGTAGCTGACAGAGAAGGTTCTCCATGATCACAAACCAGCACCAGCAAGGGGTGACTTTTCAGGTCATTGTCGCTCATTCTCCTCTTAGTCCTGATCTCCCCGCTGCTGGTTCCCATCCGGAACAGGTTGTTTCCTTTGGGCTCAGACAGGTGATAAGAAAGCAGAGCATTGTATCCAGAGTCTGCGTCCACAGCCCTGATCTTTGCCACAAAGTATCCCGCTTCAGCAGAATATGGGATGTTCTCGCTGTTAACGGAGCCGTGCTCAGAGTAAGGAGCAAGAATGGAGGGACTGTTGTCATTTTCATCCAGAACAAAAACGTTCACAGTCACGTTGCTGCTGAGCGGAGGAACACCAGAGTCTGTGGCCTGAACTTTGAACTGGAACGTTTTCAGCTTCTCATAATCAAAAGACTGAAGGCTGATTATTTCTCCTGTTTCTGACCTGATATTTATCATAGTCGACAGTGGCATTGAGTTACTGTTGTCATGTAAAAGAGAATAGGTCACTCGTCCATTTTGATCAATGTCTGCATCAACTGCTGACACAGTTTTTAAAACAGTTCCTGATGGACTGTTTTCCTTCATAAATATGTTTATCGTGTTTTCTGTAAACAGAGGTCTGTTGTCGTTTATGTCTGAAACTTGAACATGAATCACACTCGTGCTGGACAGAGGAGGTCTCCCTTCATCTGCAGCAGTGATGCTTATATTGTATTGAGGAGCGGTCTCTCTGTCGAGCTCACCGTCCACGACTAAGGAGTAGTAGTTTTTATAATTGTTTTCTAATTTAAATGGGACGTCGTTGGAGATTTTACAAGTGATCATCCCGTTTTTTCCACTATCTTTGTCAAACACAGACACGAGAGCAATAGCAGTACCAATGCTTACATCCTCTTTGACAGAGTTTAAAAGTGAAGTGACAGAAATTTCTGGAGCATTGTCATTTACATCTACAACTTCTATTAATAATTTTGCATCAGAGGTCATTGGTGAAAGAGCATGATCACTGGCTTGAACTCGAATCTCAAAAGCACTGTTCTCTTCAAAGTCTATGTTTTTTTTAATTGTAACAATACCACTTTTTTCATCTATGTGAAATATTTTAGCTTGTTTCCCTCGACCTACTTCACTAAATGAATATAAAACCTCTCCATTAAGCCCCGAATCCAAATCAGTTGCATTTAATTGTATTATTGTTGTACCAATTTTAGCATTTTCCTGTACAGTGGCTTTGTACAGCGATTGACTAAAAACAGGAGCATTATCATTGATGTCCAGAACAGTGACGATTACGGATATCATTCCAGACTTAGGAGGGGTTCCACCGTCTATGGCGGTCAATGTAAGATGAATCACTGATTCCTTTTCTCGGTCTAAAGATTTTTGAAGAACCAGTTCAGGGACGGCCTTCTCCCCCTTTTGCGTTACAAGAGAAAAATATTCATTCGGGCTCAGTTTGTAGGCAGTCACTGAATTTCTTTCATAGTCTGCATCGTCAGCTGAATGCAGTGGAAATCTTTTCCCTGCTGATGTGTTTTCACTAATGTTGATCCGTTGAGATTCGCTTTGAAACACAGGAGAATTATCATTTACATCTAATACTGTGATTTCAATGCGGTACAGTTTGAGAGGATTATTAATCACCGCTTCTACCGTAATTGAACACTTCGCTTCATGGCCGCAGAGCTCCTCTCTGTCTATTCTCTCGCTCACGTAGAGCGCACCAGTCTTTAGATTTACCTCGAAGTACTTTCTCTTTGATCCCGCAACGATCTGGAACATGCGGGACTGCAAATCCTGCACGTTTAGGTTCAAATCTTTTGCGACATTTCCAACAACAGTCCCCAGATTCGCCTCCTCTGAAACGGAGTAAGACAGCTGAGCAGAAACCGCTTCCCAGAAACAACCCAGCAGAGCAACGGCACAATAAATCCACAAAGCGCTCGATCTGTCCGGGAGAAGCATAATTCCATCCATCCACATTGAACAAAGAAACCAGATCCTTTCAAAAATGAGAATCGATGAGTTCAAACGCAGCACACATGATTCCCCGTGCGTCTTTCTCACTGCCTCGTCTCGTTTCTTTGTCTTGATCGCCTGAGAAATATTCATCCGGTGAATCTGGGAGGAGCTGCAGATTATGAACCGCGAGCACAAAGTGACGGTCTATAATGCCTCCATGTGGACACTATTACAAACTACTAATATCAAAACTAAATCTCCCCACTGGAAACATAAATACTGTTAAGACGTTTCCTTCAAACTGGAATGTATGTTAAGAATATGGCGAAATACGAGACTACATGTTGCGAATTTTTAAATAAAATCTCTCCTTTTGAAGTGCATGTCATTCATTCAGTGCATCATCTGTTAGTGGTTTACAACCAGCTTTCAGTTTGATGAATATTTTGCCCAGTTTAGATTTTCTGACACCGTCCTTGTTTTCTATTTAAAATCTCCTCCCTGATTGAACTCCTGCATGACCACATGCTGCGTATGTACCAGGACACAAGGTCACCTACAACACACGAACCTCAATTACAGAGTATGATAAATATTATTATCATTATGCCGTTTCTACTGATCCTGACAACACTTTTGTTTGCCAGGATTTAGTTTTCAGGCAAATGTGAGCAAAAAAAAAAAGTTACTTAATTTTTTTAAATGCATCCTAATTGACCTGTTGAGCTAGAAAATAGGTAATGGAACATTTTTTTTTGTTTTGTTTTCTTAGTATTTACTTTTTTACATGCACATCCATTTACAAAAGTCTCAACTGTATAAGGACTCAAATGTAAGAATGCTGGATTCAAAAAAGCAAATAAAATATGTCATATTTTGTTAAAAATAGATTTATAAATGTAAGCAATTTTGACAAATGTGCACGACTTATAAAACTGTGGAATGTAGATTAATATTCAATGGAATAGGTCAACATTCTAAAATACCTAATTTCAGCACCTTGGATAGCCACATGTTGTCATCACATGATAAAGTTATAAAAAAGAAACTTTAAATCAAATAACACATTTAAAAAAACAATAAATAAAATGAATATTACAATGAATAAAAATATATTATATATAATTATTATTATAAAAAGAAAAAGTAAAAAAAAAAAAAGAGTCTGCAACAATTCTTTTTTTTTCCTTTTTCAATAAAGAGCCTAGTGTCTGCTAAACCGTTTTTTTTTATGGGATTGAAAATTAGTTGTAAAAGATGTGTTTTTACTCTATCCATCCATTTATTTTCTTCTGTTCATCTGGGATAGGGTTCTAGGGGTAGTAATCTAAGCAAAGATGACAAGACTTCCCTCTACAATCTACTTCCTCCAGCTCCTCTAGGGCACCTCAATACCTTCCCAGGCCAGCCTGGGTCTATTCTCAGGTCTCCGCCCAGTAGCACATGCCCGAAACAACTTCCAGTCATGTCCCACTGGGTGGATTCCCTCCCCAGGAAGACAGCAGAATCAGATGACTGAGCCAACTGAATTGGCTCCTCTGGATGTGAAAGAGTAGCAGCTGTACTCTGAGGTCTCTAAATAAAATAAGAATAAATATAAGTGATGTTCTTACCTTCTCTGAGTTGGGTAAAGTCTGAGTTCTGGTAAAAGTGTCTGCTCCGTTTATACTGATCAGTTCTGCATCTACAGGAGGAAACGGTGCGGGGAAAACCACCACGTCACTCTTGAGAGTATCCGAACTGAAACACACGTCGTACTGCTGAGTAGCTTTGGAGTAAGACCAGCTCCCGTCAGGGTGGGTGGTGATCATTGGAGCGCTGTACCTGCTGAAACTTGCGTCTGTCCTGTGGCATCTGACAGCCATCAAACTGATGAGACTCAGCAGAAAGATGACGGACACCGACACTATGGCGATCAGCAGGTACAGGTTCAAATCCGAGAAGCTGTCCTCCTTTAGAGGCACGTGTCTGAATGGAGTCTGCATGTCAGCGCTGCTTTCCAGAACCACCACCTCAATGGACACAGTAGCTGACAGAGAAGGTTCTCCATGATCACAAACCAGCACCAGCAAGGGGTGACTTTTCAGGTCATTGTCGCTCATTCTCCTCTTAGTCCTGATCTCCCCGCTGCTGGTTCCGATCCGGAACAGGTTGTTTCCTTTGGGCTCAGACAGGTGATAAGAAAGCAGAGCATTGTATCCAGAGTCTGCGTCCACAGCCCTGATCTTTGCCACAAAGTATCCCGCTTCAGCAGAATATGGGATGTTCTCGCTGTTAACGGAGCCGTGCTCAGAGTAAGGAGCAAGAATGGAGGGACTGTTGTCATTTTCATCCAGAACAAAAACGTTCACAGTCACGTTGCTGCTGAGCGGAGGAACACCAGAGTCTGTGGCCTGAACTTTGAACTGGAACGTTTTCAGCTTCTCAAAATCAAAGGACTTCAAAGAAATTATTTCTCCTGTTTCTGAGTTTATATTAACTTGAGAAGGAAATTTATTATCACTTTGAATTAAAGAGTATTTGACTCGTCCATTTTCCTCAGTGTCAGTGTCATATGCTGTCATGGTTTTAATAACTGCCCCCACTGCACTGTTCTCTTTGACATAAATATTAATCATAGAATCTGGGAAAAGTGGTGCGTTATCATTCACATCAGAAACTCTAATAGGTATGACACTCTTGCTGGAGAGAGGCGGACTTCCTTTATCATTTGCGACAATAGTGACGTTATAAAATGAAACGTTCTCCCTGTCCAGCAGTCCATTAACCGACAACGAATAATAATTTTTGTAGTTTGTTTCAAGTTTGAACGGTGCCTTACTTTCAACGCGGACCTCAACGTCACCATTTTCTCCACTATCTTTATCAAGAATGGAGACGAGTGCAACCACTGTGCCTGCAGCAGCGTCCTCTCTTACTGTGGCATGCAGTGACGTCACACTGACTGTAGGTTTATTGTCATTTACATCCACGACTTCCACCAGCACCTTGCAGTGAGCAGACATGGGAGGCTGGCCTTTGTCGCTGGCTTCCACGCGGATCTCAAAAGCCTTTCTCTCCTCATAGTCTACACTACCTTTGATTTTGATGACACCCGTTTCAGCTTCGATTTCAAACACATCTAATATGTGATCCTGATCTTTGCTTCTTAGTGAATACATTATTTCGCCGTTTGATCCCTCATCTGCGTCGGTTGCGTTCACAACAATGACGGTTGCGCCCAGCTGCGTGTTTTCATAAACTTTTGTTTTATACAGGGATTCACTGAAAACTGGAATATTATCATTAATATCTAAAACATTGATAACGACCTGTGAGGTCCCGGTTTTTGCAGGAGTTCCCCCGTCCACGGCCGTCAGTGTCAGGGTTATCACAGGCTGCCGTTCTCGATCCAGCGCTTTCTGAAGCACCAACTCCGCAGACATACTGCCACTTGATTTATGCACCGCTAAAGAAAAATGATGGTTCTGGCTTAATTTGTAAGTATTGATGCCATTCTTCCCTACATCAGCATCAGCTGCTTCAGACAATGCGAATTTCACTCCAGGTAAAGTACTCTCTGCTATATATAAATGTTGCTGCTTGGACGAAAATAAAGGTGCGTTATCGTTTACATCTATAATTTCTACTTCAATCCGATAGAGCTTTAAAGGTTCATTTATTACAGCTTCCAGACTCAGCTGGCATTTGAGCTGTTCTGAGCACAGCTCCTCTCTGTCTAATCTCTCAGTGACAAAGAGAATTCCAGTTTTAAGATTTACCTCAAATATTTTTTTCTTTGATCCAACTGAAATCTGAAACATGCGGGATTCCAAATCTTGTGGATTGAGGTTTAGATCCTTTGCGATATTCCCTACAGGAGTTCCTGGGTCTACCTCCTCAGAGACGGAATAGGAGAGCTGCCCAGCCACCATTTGGCAGCAGCATTCCAGCAGAAAAATCCATAAATACATCCTGAAATGGCTCCTTTCAAAACCAAAATTCATTTCTTTTCAAGAGTCAGAGACCAAATAATCCTCCAAATAATAAGAATGAAAAAAATAAAGATGCAATAAAAGCTTTAGGCTTGATAAATTCTGTCAGCGTGCTTTTCCCACCATCCTCTGTGTCTTTATAACAAAGGATGAGGAGAAATACTCCTGAAAACAGGAGGAGCCTCATTTTATGAAGGAGCTGAGCTGTTTTTGATGGATCAACAGCGGCCTCATGTGGAAAAAAGAGGGAAGTGCATCTATAGTAATATAATAAACACAAACAATATGTACTTTATGCATTTGGAACATGTTAGAGCTCACATGTAATGGTAAGGAGTTATAATGGAGTTCAGCACCACGGTCAGAGCACCATACATCGGCATGGGGATATTTCCATTTAACAGAATTATATTGACTTAAACAATGTTTAATGAAGTCAAAGATGAGTGCAACATTCCTTTTATATATTTATGTTTTATAATAACAGGAAAGCAAGTATTTCCCACGATTCCTGGAGTAAATTATAGTTTTTATCACTGTTCTTCACTAAGATGTTTAACTTTATTCATGTATGACTTTTCCTGAGACATTTAAGCCTTAAATTTATTGTTTCTCCATACTGTGCTGTTACTCTTTACTTACTCTAATTTTCAACTGGATTTTGGAAATTAAAGTACTCCACCTATTTCTTTTTTTTAAGTATTCACAGACACACAGAGGCAATCTCTGAGTGGTTTAGTTTGGAGCTTTTTATTCTGTCCCAGTAGAGACAGCAGTCACATGATTACAAACATTCCCTTTAATATAATCCTAGAACTAAGCTGCAGCCAGAGGGGACACAAATCTGACAATGTAACAGCTCTATCCATCTGTTAGCTGTCAAATGCAGTGGCAGAAAGGACTGACAATTAATATTCAATGTGCTCATTTTGTTAATGTATATGAGGAAATAGTGTGCATATCAAGAGGATTATTAATGAATCTCCTCCATGCAGGCACGCATATGTGCACATACATAAACACACCACCTGATTCACCAAACCGCAATGACCAATGTGGTGAAATCCATTGATTTATGGATTTTTAGGTCACACTTTATAGCAGCTACAGTCGCCCTTTGGGATTTTATTCTGGATTATCTTTCTAATAAAGTAACGTGGAGTTTGCATGTTCACAATGTGAATTTTTTTTTTTTTTTTTATGATTTTGACTGCTTTCCAGAGACTAAAAAACATTTTCATATGTTCTAAGAGCTAAACAAAAGATTAGTGTTGTTATTTGCAATAGCTTCTTAATTAAAAATAAATAAATAAATTAAGGGGAAAGTGATTAAGTTATCAAAAAATAGCTCATTAACACATCTCTTTAATGCACTCTATCCCTTTTGGGGTCATGACCCTGTCAGAGTCTAACCTGGCTACTGTTGGGGAAAAGTGGGGAACACTCTGGGCAGGTTACCAGCCCGTCGCAATGTCACATATCTTAAGGATGATTTAGAGTAATCAAACAAGCTATGAAGCATGTTTTTGGACTGTGGGAGGAAGCCGGAGAGAACATGCAAACTCCACACAGAAAGATCCTGGCAGGGATTTGAACCAGGACCTTCTTGCTGTGAGGGAAAGGCATTAACCACTCCACCACCGTGCAGCCCTAAATGAAGAATAAATTCAAAAAGATGGAAATTCATAGAAGTCATATACAAAAAAAAAAAAAAAAATCATAATGACATTTTGAAGTCTGACTTTATTAAATTATCATCTGGATGTCATACATAAACATTTACATTCCCTGAAGCCATGATAATCAAATTTGATGAATTATTTACTGTGAATTAATTGGTGTTTGTAAAGATAAACAATAAAAACATGAATATGAAAAACTACATTATGAATCTAATGTTAACACAGCTTTCCTTTCATTCAGAATAATTTGCTGCCTTTGAAAGAAAAAAAAAATGGAGAAACTGCAGGAAGCGTGGACGTCAGGGGGAACTGGCTGAGTGGAGAGAAGCAGAGAGCTGGCTGCATGAGCAGAAGCAGCCAACAGAACACATGAGGTGTGGTCCCTGCATTTTTAAAAGGCTTTTCCACATATTTAGTGCTCTGCATTCATCTAATGGTGTTTTCATTTTTTTAGTAGAGTTGATGCTGAAAATAACATGCATACGCCTGCATGTTTCAGAAGGGCGTGTACGGTTCATGAGCGTGTGAGCACATGGGGGGAGGGGAGGTACGTGAACACCCTTCAAGGCTGATTCTCTCCTCTTTCTGTTTTTCTCCTTCCGCACTGCTCTTTCGTCTCCATAGAAACGTCACTTGCTGTAGCAGAAAAAGGAAGCACATGCACACATATTTAAACACCCACCAACATGTCTGCAGACTATCATGTTTATTTAAGGTAATAAACAAAAAAATGCATCAATGAAGGATATTTGAAACTGCTTTAAATTTTAATTGAATGACTCTGATTAGATGTTAGTGAGAGTCATCTAAAAACACACGTCCATTCAGCAAAACAATCTATAGTTTACTGGAAATGGGTTCCTTCACTGCATTTGGGCTGATCACAGAGGGAATGTAGCACTGCGCATCCACTTTGACAAAAGCTCGGCTGTCAAACCCGCTTTTTTTCTGCTCCCACACCCCCAAGAGAGTGTGACCTTTGCATTCTGCCATGCCAGACCCTCTGCACGCTGGTGAGCCTGTGCTGTGAGGCTGCGCTGACATGATCCTGATGCCATTTCAGCGTTTGTGTGTGTGTGGATTAGTGCTAATCAAGACACAATTAGAGCTTCTGCTCCTTCTGGATTTCTATCTGAACTCACTGCCTTCACATTTTCTCCCACTTTTTTTTGCTTATATAATTTCTTCTCTGAGGAGCACATGTTGTGTCACTTATGGAGAGTTTAGTTGTAGTAAAGATGTCATAAGATTTACAAATAAATGGACAAAAGTTGGATTAAGAAAATGAAAACATAAAAAAAACCTGTAACGTGCATCTTTTTCAGAACTATTGAAGAAATAAGGAAACAGAAGAACAAACCCTTTCTATAAAATGAACAAGTATCCACTCAATCTGTTTCGCTATGGATGCAATTGTTTGTTTGTAATTACCGAGAGGGGAAAAAAAAAAAAAAGAAAAACAGTTAGTGAGATAATTAATGGGACATGCAGGGAGACAAAGAGCCAAAAAGAAGGCAGGGGAAATGAATAAGCTTTAGTGGTTAATCCAACTACTACTTAATCATTTATTGCCAAATCTGCACTGCTTTTCGGAATAAGTAGGACAGGGGCGGGTCCACGGAAACATGAGCCGGAACAAGATGAAAACCAGGACACAGCAATATGGAGCATGCTCAAACCCATCGAAGCACACGCACAGTCTCCAGTCTTACACTTACATTGTGTGCAACATAATAACAGCACAAGAACCTCAAGTGATTAATACCTTTCATGGCAAAAATAAACTCAAAATAAGCATTTGAGTTTTCTTTTATCCTCCTTAAAATGAAAATATTAGTCCAGTGATACTGTATAGATCATTTGGTTTTTTCAAGAGTGTCATGTATAACTTCAATTGCCCCCCAGGAGAGATGAGGTGTTTGAGGGCCTGTCATCAGAAAGTGAGTTATCAGTAAACAACCAGAGCAAGTGTGGCGACACAAACACAGCTGACTCACTGATGTAATTTACAGGCTGGAGAAATAGAGAGAGGTGAGAAGAGACACAAGAGGATTATATTTTAAACTGCTGAAATTTTAGTTTTTAAACGTGTAAGATAGTCAAAGGTCAGCAGTAGCACTTCATGTTGAACATAAAGGTTATTATCTAAAGCGGTCAATGAGGGGAGGATCCACACTAAGAACTAGTAACGGTAATTGTAACAAAAAATGTGAGTGGAGAGCTGGTGACAGTGAGACTGTAATGCACACTCTGATTGGCTAAATATCACGCCTAGTGACAAAGGCACAGTCCATCTGATAGATCCACTCTTTCACAGTGTGCACATATAATTGATTCACTATCCTGCTCTTGTAACCATGGTGATGCAGCCGCCTCTGCCAGTGCCTTTCTCTGCATCCAACCCTAGAACACCCCACCATACTAACACATTTCCGTTAATATTACCATTCATATTTATTAGAAGTCAATGTATTAGCTTTACTTAACAAAATTTTGTCATTTTTTAATTTACCTTAAGAGAACACAATCCTTCCAGCATTCACCCTGAATTCCTCTCATCTCTTAGTCTCTCACTCTCAGGGTGAAACAAATAGTTTTTTTTACTCGGATTAAGATCAAATCTAGCTTCATAGTGAGACATGATAACCCAGATTTGTCAAGCAAACTGTCCTCTGGGGAAGAGGCTTTTCACTCTGCATGGCTTAAATCAAGAGTTGAAAATAGGACAGGACTTGCTATATATGGATCAATACTGATACCGTAGGCTCAATAATGCTACTAGTCAGTACATTTCACAGACAAAGTGGCAACATGGTAAATAATTGAATGTACTGACACAAACACACAGGAAGTACTGAGTAGTTCATGAGTTTCCCCACATGAGGGAGCCTTCCTGGTCTCTCTTTGTTCTGCAAAAGAGGTTTTAGATTTGAAGACAGGCGCACACATGCTGGAAACTGGTGAGAGGCTTCTTCACAGCCGCAGAAATTGCATCAGTTAAATAGCAACATGAGCTGTCTGAGTGTCTGCTGCATGGGTGCAGTGTCTGCGGAAATGAAAACGGTATCTGTATCTGATAGGAACAGAGATGAAATGTGATGTATTTCTGCACACTCGTATCCAGCTGATACATATTAAAGTTGAAAGGAAAAGATAAAGAGAAAACAATTTCAGGTGGAGCTGAAAATTCTGTAAGATATATTCAAACCAGCTATATTTAATTTTCCTAAATGATTATTCATCTGAATATATTATCTCATTAGAGACTTTTTAAATTATTTTTGTTTTGTTTTGTTTGTTTCCTGTGCAGCAAGAAGTGCTGAAGTGGATTGCAGGTAAAAGTCTGCTGTGCTGTGGATGACCCACTTCTAAAAAAAATGAATAATGGAAGAGAGTGCTGGTCTGCAGAGAGGTCTATGTCATAAGAGGCTGAAATGTTCTTGGTTGGGATGTTTATATGCCGTGTAAAGATGGCCAGTTAAGAAATAATTAACTGTTACTAAATCATTTAAGCCTGTGCTGCAGGTTTCTAAGAATAGATCCAACATCTTCATCTCTCAGCAGCATCTAGAGAAAGTCCAATGGATGGCTATACTGAGATTAAGATGAAACATTGGACTATTTTAAATTTATTCAATAAAACATACCCTATCTAAGAACACGTCTGCTTATTAGTCTGTCATATGAAGCTTTGTCTTTTTTTTCTTTTTTTCTAAAATATTTGAGCATTTATTTAAACTTAGCTATTCCTGTGTCTATATTTAAGCTTTGTCAGTCTGTTTATTGCTTGTTTTTTTTTTCCTTTTTTTTTTTCTAATTTTTGTATCCACTATATTTCATATCCTTGCATGCCTTTCTTGAGTGAACTTCTGTGAACTTGAGCTCACTCCAATTCCTTACTTTATTTCCTTTTAAAAGAGTCATCAAGTAAAACTTTAAATTGGATATACTGTTTCACTAGTTTTGTTCAATTTGTTGCTGGTGGAAATGATTTGTGACAAAAATGAAATTGCTGTAAATACCAAAAGCCCACACTTCTCAGCATGAAATGAAAGAATGAGTGACAGTTTAGCTCACACTACATGCTTCTTTCTGTGAATCTTACACTGTATGGCATCTTAGGAAGACTTCAACTAATCGCATTAGAGGAGCAACATCAGAATTAGATCATTTCCACACAGTAAAGAGGCCTTAATCCAAGTCAAATGAGCAAAGACTGAACATCGGAATTATTCCATACTCAAACACATAAAAAAATACAAGTGTTCTATTGCAATTTACTTATTATTAATCACAGAAGATTCAACAAGTTATTGGAAAAGGATTAGTGCATTAAGGTCATATTTATTCTGCTGGAAAACTAAAAATATTATAATTATTCTTCATATATTCAATATCTAAGTTCTGTACTAAGGAAATTCTAGTCAGCTTCCAGGTAAAGAAAGTAACTTGCATTTTTTTTCCAATGACACAGTTTTTGTTTAAAATATATATTTTCTTTAATTTAGATCAATGAAATTGGTTCATTTTATTGATCATTTGGATTTCAGAAAAGCTGCATTTGGGTCAAAACATATCAAGACCTATAAACAACTTTCTGTAGTTTGTCTGTTTTATCACCTTGTTCTAAATAAATGGTTTAGATTTAGAGTCAGTGCATGTCTGTACACCGTTTCTTACAATGTGAGCTTTAAAGGAAATAATTACACAACAGCAGCATAGTAACAAAAATCTGCTCAGACATTGTATTTTTTTTTTCTCCCACATTATCACTTTTTTTTTCTCACAACATAAAGCCTGCCCGCACAAAACTATTTTCCCTTCATCTACAACCTTATTGTCTCATCGTTCATAACACTTTGCATCAGTCATACAGTTCAGCAGCATTTGTTGGTGAGTTAGTTTTATTGAATGTGGAAGTAATCTGTTTGATGCGTGATTCTAAATCTCGCTGCTCATCTGTCCAAAGCTTGTGAACGTCACAAAGCAGCACATGATGGGACACACTGAAATGATGCATCCAGACAAGGCCTGAAGGGCACATGCAGCCGTGCAGAAAAACACACACATTGCTGCAGCACACACAGCATTCTGGCACTCTTCAATAAGCTTAATGACTAGCATGATTTTTACAACTTCCAAGTCAATAAAACTGTATTTCTCTGACAAGAATTTATTTGATGAAGAAATAAAACCACTTGTCATGCTTTTTTTCAGCCTAAAGTAAAAAAGTTCTCTGATATTCCTTGAAAGGAAAAAAAACTCTTATTTTACAAGCAGATTTTAAAGATGACTATTTTAAAGATGAATGCTGTTGTTACTTATTGCAATGATTTTAGGGTTTTATATTTTAAGAATATGTTTATTTCTGATTCTTTTCTGATTCTATTCCATTTTATTTCTTGTAACCTCTTTCTTTTTTTTTTCCTTTCTCAAAAGGTCTTTCCTTTTTCAATTGGCCACAGTTGTAAATAAGAATGTTGTTCTTAATCTTTTCCTGCCTGGAGACATAAAAGGTTAAATAAAATAAATAAAAATGACAAAACTCTCTTTTTTTCTCCCTTTATTATTATTTTTTATAAACTTGCCTACTGTCATCCTAAAAAAAGTAAAACTTGTAGTGACTATGATTGAAGTAGGCTAATATTGTGCTATCAAAGTCAGCAAAATATAAAATGCTACACTCATGTTTGGTTGAATGTACTTCTTGCATGCATCTTTGAATGCAAATCCATCCATCCATCCATTTACTTGACCGCTTCTTCCCTTTCGGGGTCGCGGGGGTGCCAGAGCCTATCCCGGCTACTGAAGGGCGAAGGCGGGGTTCACCCTGGACAGGTCGCCAGTCTGTGGCAGGGCCTCAATCACACACCCATTCACTCTCATATTCATACCTAGGGGCAATTTAGAGTCACCAATTAACCTATGAAGCATGTTTTTGGACGGTGGGAGGAAGCCGGAGTCCCCGGTGAAAACCCACGCATGCACGGGGAGAACATGCAAACTCCACACAGAAAGGTCCCAGCCGGGATTCGAACCGGGGCCTTCTCGCTGTGAGGCGAGAGCGCTAACCACTGCGCCACCGTGCAGCCCTGAATGCAAATCATTATTATTATTATTATTATATTTTTTAGACTTGTTAGAAACATTTGCAATTTTTTGCAAGATTTTTTTTTTAATCTAGGGCTGCCACATTTTAGACTATTTTGACTATGCTTTTTTATTTCCAGTTTCTTAAAAAAAATGTGTGTACTGCAGAAAGGAGAAACTGCAGCTGCGGTAAAAACACAAGAGCTATGAAGGCAAGAGAGCACAGGCATCTCTATAAGTAACACATGAGATAGAACCAAACTAAGCGAGCCCCAGAGACCAGAGTGAGTTAATATAATTATTTGAAAAAAATAAATAGAAAAGGGAATTAGTGTCCACTATTTCTCTGGCAGTGCAGTTGCAGAAAGCGACAGGAGAGGGCATAAGAACAAGTCAGCCGTAGGACGTCAGCATGTGTAGGAGGAACGGAAGGACGAAAATCACAGAAAAATGGGAGCAGAAAAGAGCGATAAAAGGGTAAAAAGAAGAGATTGAATGATTGTAAATGTAAATAATTGAAACATAGTAAAGAGCATGTCGAAAAATAAAACTGATTTGTTAAAAAAAAATGTCGCGATAAAGAGAACAAAAGGGGGGGAACGAGGAAGGGGGGGTGAGATGTGAGTCAAGCTCAGCTCTAACTCTCATCTTCCACACCCATACTTCCTTTGTTTTATTCATACTCTGCATCTACGAGATCAGACTGCAGGAGGCAGAGAGGAGAGAGTCACGCAGCGCGCACAAACGCGCACGCGTGTTAACAGGGTGTCATATAAGCCATAAATCTTCAGTCAGGATCGGAGCTCGAACAATACATTGCAACAATTCTGATTCAATCTTCGGACAGATGGTTCACCCTAAAAATAAACAGATCAGCCGCACAAAATGAGAAGCTACATGTGGGACGAGATGACTCACTCGCCGTTCAGAACAGCTCACTGCATCATATTCCAGAAAAAATGACCAGAAGGAGAGAAACGCCATTCTGTCCTTCTGAACATGAAGACATTCTGCACTCCAGGGGGATCAATCTCAGTCTGCATGTGCAGATACTCCCTGTGTGACAATAACACACAGTAGATTATTATTATTAACTCTCTATTCATGCAATGATGGAAGCATGGAAGGGAAAGCAAATACTGTTCCATCATGACACATGCAGGGAAAAAAAACACAAGCTAAAATCTGGAGGTTTGTCCACTTG
>NC_050521.1:14491060-14491575 GCF_002922805.2 Oryzias melastigma
AGGACTCCTGAGGGCCGATCAGTATCTTGTTTTAAATCAAAAACAGAGTGGAATAAACTGCCAATGCACTTGAAATTGTGCAAAAAAAATCAATAATACAGGCATTTTAACATTATAAAATATTGAGTGTTTTTTTTAAGTTTCTAAATTGTTCATCTCCCTCTTTTTTGTTTATTATTATTAAATAATTGTAACTCTAAGCAATCATGTTATATATATATAATTTCTTTTTGCTAATTATCAATTCTTTCATGTTAGCTCTTAGAGATATAGTCTGGTAGAAAGTGTCTTTGCTTTGAGTAATGTTCCTCTACAATAAACTATTTTTTTTAAAAAAAGAAGGAATTTCATTTTTTATTGTTCTTACATCATTTGTTAATCTCAAATAACAATTACTAAATTTTTTACATTGTAGTGATTTAATGTTAGCACTTTTTTTGTATATATACATTTATATACAGTATATATATTTATATATATATATATTCTATTTTTTGGATTGTATATTATGTATC
>NC_050521.1:14491697-14518777 GCF_002922805.2 Oryzias melastigma
TTTGTATTTATATATACAGTATATATATTTATATATATATATTATATTTTTTGGATTGTATATTATGTATCAGTAAATAAAATAAGTTTAAGTAATAATACAAGTGAAGACTTTCATAGCATGTACCAAAAATATTATATCATAATAAAATTAAAATTCACCCATCACTGCATGAACTAATCTATACAAAGATCCCAGAGAAGGTCAGAACAAGCGGAGGATAATTGTGTTTGTTAAGAAGAAGAAACCCTTTGCCAACTATTGCCAAAGCAGGATCAGCAAGAAGGGAAACAGCCACAAGAGAGGATGAACCCTGCAGCTAGATACAGTATATCTGTGACAGTGAGCATCTGATCCCAAGCCTTGCATGTGCAGAAATGAACACAACATCCAGTATTAATCAGGCAAGTATACTGTGGCATTTGTAACAGTTTACCCCATTTACCCCCATGGCACACAGTGCAAAGATACTGAGGGCAATCCTCTTAGGAAGGCTTCACCACCTCTCTAAAGAGTCATCTCTAGATTCCATTCACTAGTTCAAACATTTTATATTTAGAAATCATAAAAAAGCGCTCACAGATTTGGCTTTACAGCAACAGCCAATTGTAGATTTCTCTGTATTTGCACTTAATGGCCTGCAGTCTCACATGATGCTGACCCATCAGTCAGTTCAATCCTCCAGGCCGGCCTTAATGACCTGAGCATAGCACCAGATGTTGTGTCTCTGTGAGCACTTTTGCTAAACAACATCTGTTCTGAGCTCTGTTGATTGAGAAATAAAAGAAAAAAAACTATTTGTGCTTAAAATAATTCACACCATTAAAACACAGTTTTATGTTATTATCATGACAGCCTGCTATCCAAGCACTATAACTAACAATTAAAAGACTTAGACTATACTGACGAATGGATCATGAGATGAGCTACTACATGAAACAAGTTATACGAATACATATACAGCCATGAGTTAATGAACTGAGTAATAATACAACTGGAGGGCTTATATAACAGAGTGGTGGAGGAGAGAAAGGATGAGGTCAGCTTAAACATCTCCCTGATTCAAACACAGCAGAGAGGCAGCAAATGAATATTTCAAACATGGTACTAATTTAACATCTAATTAGCTTGGAGGATACATGTGCCGAATTCCAGTTCAAGGTGACAGTGCAAGGTTTCATTTAAATATTGAAGTTCAATTCTGACGTGCAAACTCAAGATGCACCCTGCTGACAGAAACATCACAATAAGCTGTATGAATCATCTTTAAACATGAAGTGAGATGTGAATGTGAGTGTTTATTTTTTTTTTTTTCAATTTTGATGGCACATGGTTTGATATTGTGCTTTAAAAATGTTGTGGATCCCTGAAAGATACAAAAAAATAAATAAATAAACTTTGCATTAAGATGAGTCCGATTTTTTTTCTTTCCTGCTTTCTGCCTGGGGCTCCTGAACATGTGTCCCCTCTTTATGTCCCTGTGCTGATCCCTGCATCAGCACTTTCTCAGTGCAGACATTCAGGTGATTTGCTGTTGTTGAATCAGGAGGTTGTTCTTGTGAAAGTCAGCAGGCACGTGCACTGCTGCAGTGCAGCTTAAATGAAGCCTTTAGCCTCAAACCAAGCAGACCAAAACTTGCACATACTGCATTTATTTTGTAATTTTTTTATGTCTTTTTAACAAAAAAATAAGGGGTTATTTTGAATAGTCATTTTATTAACAAAGATCATCATGCTTAATAAATAATCTATGTAAATAAGATTTTTAAAATGTATACATTGCATAAATCTAGATAATGAGTGGCATGTGTTGCCCTCCACGGTAAAAAAAATACATATATATATTAAAAGCAAAGTGATTGCTTTTTCCCTCTCCCTCCATCTCCCTTTGTTAGAGTGCCTTTCAATAAAGAGGATTAGGTGTATGAGAGGAGCATGCTGCAGCAAGTGTGAGCACGAGTGCACATGTGCGAAGACTGAACATGTCTGTTTTTCTTCTACAGCACTGTGTGTGTAAATTAGATTAACATCACTGGTGCTGACCTCCGTGTGAATGGTGCCGTCCTCAAACAAAGCCGGAGCAATAAGAGAGAATTTGCCCTACTGACACAGCGACGCACACTGTACCCACACCCACAACCCTGCAGGCACACGAGCCCCTCTGAGCTCAAATGCATGTGGTGGACGGGAGAGGAGCAAACGGAGACAGGCAGAGGATGTCTGCAAAGGGCAAAAGGAAAGGAAAGGCAGATGCATGAACGTGCGAAAAGGAGGCCAAGTGGGGGAAGGGGGAGGAGATGGCTGGTGAAGGGAAAAGCTGAGACTGAAATCAGAATGGCGGGAAAGGAAGGGTAAGGAGAGAAGCTGGAAAAACACACTCATTTATACAATGCAGAGAGAAGAAGACAAAAGGACACGTGGAACAGTGAGTACTGTACAAGCAAAATACTGCACAGTAGAGTGATATTACTACAAAGGTCAACATCTTTGAAACAAAAAAAAAGGTTTGAAATATAGGTAAAATCTGAAAACAGAGAAAAAGGCATTTTTGTAAGTATGACCATTTAGTTCTGCTTAAAAGAAGAATGCCAAAAAATATTAAATTGAAAGTTTAAGTCAGATAGTATCCATGAATAGGTGCCACAATGTCAGTCTAAAAGAAAGAGTGAGAAAAAAAAGACTTGATGCTCTTTTGGAAAAACTATTATATTTCTATTGTGAATTGTGTAAAATATTTTACTTTAGATATTGACTTACAGTATATGTTGTCCTGAAATAAACAATTACGCAAAAGTGTTGTTTCTTTTTTTAAATATTTTTATTATTTTCGCAAATTCAAATTATGTTTAAATCAGGATTATTTGTGGAATACAATAAGTGAAATTCACAATAGTGATAGACAAAAGAAAATAAAAAAAAACACACAAAGATGATGCCTGATATATATATTGGCAATATCAACAAGTAAAATGTACATTTGCAGATCTAGTCTGACTCGTTTAAGAGAACACAACAGCTGAAAGCTTCTCTGCTTCCTGAGCTACAGATCCCCCACACTAATGAGGGTCAAGGATGCAGAACGTGAGATGAGCAGGATGTGAGACCTGGGCCAGAAATAACACCAACAGTCTTATTTAAATATAAAAATGGAGAATAAATAAATACATCAGGAAAGAATCAGATTCCTTCCAGTACTTAAATTACTGTTTCATAATGTATCGTAGCACAAAAGGTAAACAGAACTGTAGAATAGAAAACAATAGAAAAGCTTCATTCTGACTTACTGTAATGGTTTATATAGTAATTTACTGTTTTTAAAAGTTATTGTAACCCATAGTTTATAACAAAACCTGTACATTTTAAAATCGTATACCCTCTCTTTTCACTCTAATTTGTTACTGTGTGCAAAAAAAAAAGGAAAAACCCGACAAAGGTTATTCTGATCTATTCATGATGGAGAGCAGCACAAAATAAGAGTTTAGACTACGAACACACAGAAACAACAAGCTTAGATAACAAAGACGCACATTAAACATTGCAGTATTGTTCAGAAGAGTATATAAAATAAACCTAACACTAATATGAATTAAAGTACTTAGAAATTAGATTTAGTCTTCTTATCTGTTTGGTTAATCAAGCTTGTACTTTCAAAGTAAAAGAGCAGTGGCAGAAAAAAGCACTTTAACTGAGATAGTGCGATCCTATAAGCTCATAATGCATTTGTTAGCTTCATGAAAGATGTTCACATTTAATCACATCTTTTGTGGGCATCTGCTGTCCAGGCACAGCTTAGAGCTGCTGCAGTGAGATACTGAAAAAGCAACATGTCTTTTTTTTTAAATAAAAATAAATAAATCAATAAATCAACATCATTAAACGCACACAGAACAGCACCGATTTACAACAGAAGTGCTAAAATGCTGTAAGAATCCCATCAGCCTGGACTTCACTCTGACTCTGTGCTCAACCTTCCCCTCCCTGCACATGTGCTCCACTCCGACTGTCTAATTTATATTTCATGCAGCTCTATCTTTAAATATCTCTTTCATTTTCAGCTTCATTGTCTCATAGCTAACATCACACAATGTACTTCTAACTCACGTTTTTTCTAGCTGGCAAATCTATAGTTGACCCAGATGTTTGAGGGGGAAAAAAAAATTACCCCAATCAATGTCAAGATATAATTACCAGCTTAACCATTTCCAAACACATCCTTACGTTCATGCATTCACTATCTGGTTAGAAATGACAATTCCATCAAAGTAGGGCACGTATTTTCACCTAAATATTTGTTTTCTAATGACGAGCGTGATATGTCTGCAGATGAGCTTTAGCAAAGCTGCATCCCTTCCCCCTCCTTTTCTCTTTCATGCCTCCCTCTCACTGCTGTTGCTAAGATCGACGACAGCACACGAGTCTGTGGAAACCAGTAGACTCCGAGAGGTGGGTCCCCCAGTTTGTTGCTATGGGCAACAAACAATTTTCAGCAGAGAATCCGCCCAGAAGTCTAGCATGCAGACTTTCACTCACACGGGATAAAAAATATGACCTATTTTTTTTGGGACTCCAAAGGGATTGTGTGCTCTGAAGCTTGTGGATTTTGTTTCACATAGCGTGCAGTGCACATGCTTGATTGCAAGCTCTATAAATATCTGGTTTTCAGGTCCTGTTCCAACATGCCAATGATCTGATGATTTGTAATACATTTACAGTTTTTTTTCTTTTCCTCCTGCAGTGAATGCTGAGGCAAGATATTCTAACGCTACCTGACTGGCTGCACATTGTGATTCACTCCACACGCCTCAGGCTCGCTCTGACCCTCTCCCCGCTTCAGCCATTCACAGTCCAGTGAATGTCTTCCAACTACATCAGCATGCAGGGATCTCAAGCAAGTCTTCTGATAAGCTAATGGTTCTGCATGCATTAGTGTAACTCTGGCAGGTTTGACAAGAGCAAGAGAATCAGAAAAAAAAGGAAAATCAAGAAAATGACCTGATAAAAATGTAAATAAAACAATAAATAAAACTGGAACAGAGAACTGCTCCATCCATCCATCCATCTTCTTGACCGCTGCTTCCCTTTCGGGGTCGCGGGGGTGCCGGAGCCTATCCCGGCTACTGAAGGGCGAAGGCGGGGTACACCCTGGACAGGTCGCCAGTCCGTCGCAGGGCCGCAATCACTCACACATCCACTCTCACATCCACACCTAGGGGCAATTCAGAGTCGCCAATTAATCTATGAGGCATGTTTTTGGATGGTGGGAGGAAGCCGGAGTCCCCGGTGAAAACCCACGCATGCACGGGGAGAACATGCAAACTCCACACAGAAAGGTCCCAGCCGGGATTCGAACCGGGGCCTTCTCGCTGTGAGGCGAGAGCGCTAACCACTTGCGCCACCGTGCAGCCCAGAGAACTGCTCCTAAAAATAAATACATTATTTAGAAAATATATAAACATTTGAAGTAAACAGTCATGGTTGATGCTGATCAATTGATATGTGTGTGTGTGACCATTTCAGCAATCTTGCCTCAATCTAAGCTTAGATCCAACTTCTAAAAGTCATACAACAGTGTATAGGGGAAAAAAGTTACTGCCACCATAGCATCATCATGAAGCTCCTGACATAATTAAACATGTTTTTTGCTGTTGTTTTTTAGCAGCAAAAAAATAAAATAAAATAAAATACTGTAAAGATGTTCTTTTTTAGATCTTATAAAAAATTTCTCTTTCTCACGATTCGCGGGTGGTTTCTCACCTATGCTCAGGTCATCTATCAGAGGTCTTGGAGCTTGGGGTCATACATGTGTGCATATGCATATATATACTGTATATATATATATATATATATATATATATATATATATATATATATATATATATATATAGCCCTTTCACCATATTGTTTTTCAAGTGTTCCCCACATTAAATCATTAGAAATTATTTCAAGTTGTGAAATTTCTTACCTCCTCACATGTTTTCCTCCTATCAGGAAGTACAAGTGTGTTTGCGTGACTTCCAGGAACTATGGTAGATCCAACACTCATTCTGGGTCCCACTAACATGTAGCGTTTGTCTCCAGATCTGTACTGGATGCTGTGACACAGTGTTCCATCATAATTGGGCTCTGGCAGATATTTGGAAGTATAGTCTGTGGACTTGGAGCACTGCATTGCAATCAGCACGATGATGCTGATGAGAAACAGCAGGGAAACGGAGCCCAAAGTGATGATGAGGTAGAAAGTCACGTGACTGTCTTCATCCTCCGCTGCTGCACTTTGAACATCAGAAGCTGCAAAAGCCTCTTTGGGCTCCACAAGTTTGACAATGACAGTAGCTGTTGCTGAGAGGGAAACGTTGCCATTGTCTTTGACCAGGATGAGCAGTTTGTGTTCAGCCTCGTCTGTCTCTGTGAACGAGCGGAGAGTTCGGATCTGTCCTGTATAGCGGTCCAAAGCAAAGAGACTGTGGTCAGTCACTTGCTGCAGTGAGAACAGCAGCCAGCCGTTATATCCTATATCAGCGTCATAGGCTCGCACTTTAGTCACCAAGTGTCCTGCGTTCACGTTGCGGGGAATCTCCTCCACCCCTTCAGCAGAACCGTTGGAGCTGACTGGATACAGGATGACTGGAGCGTTGTCGTTCTGATCCAGAATGAACACGTTCACTGTCACGTTGCTGCTCAGAGGAGGACTTCCAGAATCTGTGGCAACAACGTGGAACTGGAACGTTTTCACACTTTCAAAGTCAAAACTTTTCAGAGCTGAAATTTCTCCTGTTTCTGAGTTAATGCTCAGAAATGATGCTATTTTTGTGTTTCCATTATCATTTTTTGCCATAGAAAAGGATAAAACAGCATTTTCACCTTCATCACTGTCATGAGCACTAACAGAAAACAGAGGAACTCCAACTGCATTATTTTCAGCCAAGTAAAACGTAAAAGGATTTGAGGAAAACTTTGGACTATTATCATTCACGTCTGAGACTTTCACACCTATTGTCAGTTGAGATGACAAAGGTGTTTCACCAGCATCTTTTGCAACTATTGTTAGTGTATAGCTAGACTGACGTTCTCTATCAAGGACAGACTTTGTAATTATGGAATACATATTTTCTTGTGATGAAGGAGTTAATGTAAAAGGTGCATCTTCAGTGATGGAACAGATTACCTTTCCATTCACACCTGAATCTCTATCTGTCACACTTAACAGTGCAACTGTTCTTCCAGGTTTAGAGTCCTCTGGAACAGCATTTGATAAAGATGTCACCTCAATCTCCGGTGCGTTATCATTTAGATCAACAATAGTTATCATGACACTTTTTTCTGTTGCTAAGGGAGCCAATCCTTTATCAGAAGCTTTGATGTCAATCTCGTATTTATCTTTTCCTTCAAAATCTATCAGTCCTTTCACAGTTATAACTCCTGTATTAGCATCAATTTCAAACAATTTATGTATTTTATTGTTTACATTATTCCCAAAGGAATAAACCACCTCCCCGTTTAAACCATCATCTAAATCTGTGGCGTTCATTTGAATAACACTTGTGCCAACGGGGGAATTTTCCTCAAGCATAGCACTATATGATTCTTTCACAAAAACTGGCATATTATCGTTAGTATCTAAAACATTTATAACAATTGTCATCGTCCCTGATCTCGCAGGCTTTCCGCCATCAACAGCCGTAAGGCGCAAAATGTGATGACGCGCAGCTTCTTTGTCCAGCGGTTTCTGCAAATACAGAATAGGGATTTTACCATCATCCCCTCTGTCTTTGACCTCCAAGCGAAAATGATCATTCTGACTGAGCTTATAATTCTGAACAGAATTCGCGCCACTGTCAGGATCACCGGCCGCTTGGAGCTGAAATCGCGCTCCGGGTAAAGCAGACTCCGAAATTTCTAGGTGCGTCTCGTTGTCAGGAAAGGTGGGAGAGTGGTCGTTCACATCCAGAATCTCTACACCGACATAGTGGACCTCCAGCGGATTCTCCAGCACCGTCTTTATGTTGATAATGCAGTTGGTGACGCCTGCGCACACCTCTTCTCGGTCTATTTTGCGGTGAATGGTTAACACTCCGTTATCGTTGAGCTCAAAGAGGGGTACGGCGGATCCCGAGACAATGCGAAACCCCCTCGTTTCCAGAGCACTGCGGTCCAGACCGACATCTTTAGCAATATTCCCAACAATAGTCCCCACCGTGAGTTCTTCTGGAATAGCATATCGCAGTTGTGCCAAAGTGAAATTTAAATGAAGACCTAGAAAAACTAGAAGCGCGGGCAGAAGCTCAGACCACTTTATATTTCCTGCTCGAGCCATTGTCCATTCCAAGCAAAATTATAATAAAAAAAAAACGATATGCAAAAAACAAAATCGTTTTTAAGTCTGATTTTTCAAGAGAAAATTCATAGAAAAAGCAGCTGGCAACGCGCAACCACACCGATGATGAAAGCCCTGCAAAAAAACAAAAGATTTGAAGCCATCGCCCCAAAACGTGATGCAACCAATAAGAAGAGCATATCCAACCAAGAGTCATCCACTTTTACATTAGTGACACCCTGCGAGCTGTTATTACAGTACAGATTATAGTCAGGGATGAACTTGAAAATTTCTATTTTTTTATGATCCGTTCCACATTTAACTGCCGCGTAATGTACTGAGAAAACAGCCAAAAAAAAAAAAAAAAAACCCTAAACTCGCAGCTTTTTTTTTTTGCTATACTAATCTATTGATCTAAAGTATATTCGATGAGGTGGATGAATATAGGCTATAAATTAGTCTGCCTGTATTTTTGCTATTGTGTTTTGCTACTTTGAAGGTTCAAAAATGTTAACTTTTACATGTTTTGCGCGTGTAGCTTATATAGCCTGTAAGTGTTGCAGATATGTAGCCAACATAAATCATTTGACCTAAACTTTTGCTTGAGTGTGTCTCTCTCTCTGTGTTTGTTTCTTTTTTGCTTTTATTGTGCCCCTATTTTGCTTTAGACACATTTTGTCGACAGCTCTATTTAAAAAAAAGGGAAAAAAAAGGGAGCGCACAAGCATGGCTTCATCCTATATAAAATAAGGCATTAAATAAAATGCACATCCCTTTTAAACGCTAATCCTGAAATACTATTTATTAAGACATTTTTTGCTAAGCCTAAACGTGTTGGAAATCTCCCCAAGCAATAAATCAGGCTCCTCACCAATTGTTAAGCACCTCACCATGGGGCGTAACAATACACTAGCACCTGCAAAATCAAAATATGAAGACGTATATTTTACAAGTGTCAACTTATCTGACTGGTAAACGTCAAATTTATTATTATTACTATTATTTTTTAATCAAAATATTAAATCAAACTTTTGTTAAAAACATTTAAAAAGACTGTACTGACTGTTATTCCCATGTTCAGCACCATGGACAGCATCACAGGGGCGCTTAGAAATATTTTTTTCAAGCACTAAATCCGACCGCTTATTAAGTCAAGAGGCAAACAATAATCAAAACAGTCAAAGTATGTAAAAGTCAGTTTTTCAATGTGTTCATTTATGGGTCTGGTAAAAGTTTCTAAAAGAAAAACCCAACAGAGCATACAAAAGAAATAAATAAAGAACAAAACGTCTGGACTGACTTTTGCTATCATTTTCAGCACCACGGACAGCATTATAAGTGCGACTTAGAAATGCTCCCAAGCACTATAGCAGACAACGTCTTAGTTCCATATCCTTAAAATGTTCAAAAAGAAAAATAAAAAAATGTAACTATGTAGTAGTAGATTATTCAAAGTGCCTGTTTATGTGACTGGCGAAAGCATTTTAATATAGAAAGAAAAAAAGAGATAGAGCCTCAAAAACTTTACTCCAAACCATCACAGTCTAAACCTGCTTTTGCTTTCACTTTCAGCACCATGGATAGTAAAAAAGGATAATGTCCATTAGATTTGCTGAAAAAAATATCCTTATCTCCTTCAGCATTTTTGAGGGGAACACACCACCACATAAACATTTCAAAACTACAATAAACTAATCTTAATGTTGTAAGCAACTACACTTAAAGTTCAATAACCCTTGAACATCCAAAGATCAATAAAAATGAAACACAAGTCTTCATGTAATTTAACCTCATCACCACAGAACCTAGAGAGCTCCAAAATAGTAAAAGACACACAAAAAGAAAATGAAAAAACATGTAAGTACTTATACAAAAAAGAGTGCTCAGAAAGTATCTAAACTACTTAGACTCGTGACTGAAAATGTCTTATCAAAGAACAAACACAAAACAGTATATTTTAAAAGTATTTTAAAAAGTGTCTCAAATTTTTTTATTGTAAATTGTCTTACCTCATCTGATATTTTCCTCCTATCAGGAAGCACAAGTGTGTTTGCATGACTTCCAGGAACTATGGTAGATCCAACACTCATTCTGGGTCCCACTAACATGTAGCGTTTGTCTCCAGATCTGTACTGGATGCTGTGACACAGTGTTCCATCATAATTGGGCTCTGGCAGATATTTGGAAGTATAGTCTGTGGACTTGGAGCACTGCATTGCAATCAGCACGATGATGCTGATGAGAAACAGCAGGGAAACGGAGCCCAAAGTGATGATGAGGTAGAAAGTCACGTGACTGTCTTCATCCTCCGCTGCTGCACTTTGAACATCAGAAGCTGCAAAAGCCTCTTTGGGCTCCACAAGTTTGACAATGACAGTAGCTGTTGCTGAGAGGGAAACGTTGCCATTGTCTTTGACCAGGATGAGCAGTTTGTGTTCAGCCTCGTCTGTCTCTGTGAACGAGCGGAGAGTTCGGATCTGTCCTGTATAGCGGTCCAAAGCAAAGAGACTGTGGTCAGTCACTTGCTGCAGTGAGAACAGCAGCCAGCCGTTATATCCTATATCAGCGTCATAGGCTCGCACTTTAGTCACCAAGTGTCCTGCGTTCACGTTGCGGGGAATCTCCTCCACCCCTTCAGCAGAACCGTTGGAGCTGACTGGATACAGGATGACTGGAGCGTTGTCGTTCTGATCCAGAATGAACACGTTCACTGTCACGTTGCTGCTCAGAGGAGGACTTCCAGAATCTGTGGCAACAACGTGGAACTGGAACGTTTTCACACTTTCAAAGTCAAAACTTTTCAGAGCTGAAATTTCTCCTGTTTCTGAGTTTATGTTTAGGAAGGAAACTAGTTTGCTGTTATCACTTCCATCCCTCACGATATGATAGGAAATACGCGCATTTTCACTTTCATCGTGGTCGAAAGCCTTTACAGAAAACAGAACTGCTCCTGGTTCGTTACCTTCAGAAACATAAAAAGTATACGGTTTAACAGAAAACTCCGGATTGTTGTCATTTACATCAGATACCACAACATTTATAGCTCTCTCAGAGGAATGTGCTGGTTTCCCAGCATCTTTTGCAACCACAGTTATGCTGTAGTGTGACTGTTTTTCTCTGTCCAAAGGGGATTTTGTGACTAAGGAGTACATTTTGTCCTGCACAGATGGAGATAAAGTAAAAGGGCCATCTCCCTCTACCCTGCACACAACTTTTCCATTTAGATCAGAGTCCTGGTCATTAACGCTAATTAGAGCCACTGTTGTTCCAGGTCTGGAATCTTCAGGAACTGAACTAGAAAAGGAGGTTACATCAATTTCTGGTATGTTATCGTTCACATCAATGATGGAAATTATAACACCTTTTTGAGATGATAAAGGGGCAAACCCTTTGTCTGATGCCTGAATGTCAATTTGATATTTATCCCGTTCTTCGTAGTCTATTAAACCTTTTACAGTTATTTCTCCTGTGTTTGGATTGATTTCAAATAGCTTCAAAAATTTAGGATTTACACTATTACTGAATGAGTAAACTACTTCTCCATTGCGCCCTTCGTCCGAATCTGATGCGTTCACTTTAAGAACTATGGAGCCAATCGGAGAGTTTTCCTCTAGCGTGACGGAATAAACATCTCTTGAGAAAACTGGTACATTATCGTTCACATCTAAAACATTTACTATTATATTTACCTCTCCTGTTTTGGGTGGTTTACCCCCATCCAGCGCTGTCAGTACTAACACGTGTCTCTCGCATGCTTCCCTGTCTAAAGATTTTTGAATAATCAGCACAGGTATTTTACCATCTTCCCCCGTATCTTTGATTTCCAAACGGAAGTGATCATTAGAGCTGAGCTTATATTGTTGGATGGAGAATGGACCTGCGTCGGGATCACGGGCGGGCTGCAACGGAATACGTGTTCCGGTCAAAACTGTCTCTGAAATCTCCAATTTCGTTTCATTCTCTGTAAAAGTCGGAGCGTGGTCATTTATATCCAACACTTCGATGCTTACATGGTGAACCTCAAGCGGGTTTTCCAGGACTGTTTTCACATTTATCACGCAGGTGCTGGTGCGCTCACAGACCTCCTCCCTGTCGATTTGTCGGCTGACGTACAGGAAACCATCGGTCTGATCCACTCGAAACAGTGAATCTGTCCCTCCCGCAACAATCCGATATTTTCTGACCTTCAATGAGCTTTTTTCTAATCCCAGATCCTTCGCTATGTTTCCAACAGCGGTTCCCTCTTTAACTTCCTCCGCTATTGAATATCGGATTTGCGCTGCGGACACGCTCCACAAACACGCAGCGAGCGCGCAGCGCATCCATCCGCTCACCCATGCCGGGCGTCCTCTTTGTTCCATCATCACAATGAATTCCTCGGTTAAAGGCGAGACTAAACGATTTTGTCCAAATAAATGCCTTAAATAAAAATATGTTGACTCGAAAGATAATTCAAATCCTGGAATAACAAAGGGTTTATGCGCCAATAAGCGATCCAGCTCGAGAATGAGTTGAAAGCGGAGAGCAGGTGGAACTCGAGCGCAGAGATGAAAAGGCAACGCTCTTTTTTTCAAGCATACTGACACCAAGCGACGCTACTGTTTACTGCAATAATATTTTCTATATAAAATAAAAAAGTTGAACAAATAAAAGTGACACTTCTTCCAGGTAATAGAGCAGCTGAATAAGAAAGAAAAACTCTTTGAACCTAAACTGTTTATGCAGAACAAAAGTTGTGACGTTTGTCAACCAGTCCTCAAAAATATAAAGTATTGATGTATTCTACTGCAAAAAATGAATAAAACCATAGATTATATTATAGAATCTGATCATAGTTGTGGCACTATGATGAATGTTATATCTTTACACGTGGAGCCAAACTGTGGAACAAATGTCACCAGGAGTTAAAAAAAAAAGTAGCTAAAACTTTGCAAAGAACATAAACATGGTGAACTTTTGCAAATATAGACAGTAATACGTTCTAATTCACGTGTTATTCCCTTAAGATACGAGTCTGAATTCTGTTTAGCAACATAATTTGTCCAAAACTGTGTATTTATAAATTGAGTCTAGGGAGAATGCAAAAGCAGACAAATAAATGACTGACCTAAAAATTTGCTAAAGTATTACCAGGACAGAAAAAATGAAAATGTTTATGTATGTTTCCTAAGCAACATCAGAATTAAAATGTATCATAGATAGAATGTTTTCAAGCTGAGACACATAATAAAGCATTTCTTGTATTGACTTGTTCATCATAATAGAATGAATTTAAAACTATAGGAACCATATACATTTGAAATGGTTTATTTTCTGGTTTTACTGACTCCTGTTAAATGGGTGGTATCAAACAAGGTATTCCTTTTAAGCAGGATAAAAAGATCAAAATGTAGAAATTAAATAAAACACTGTCCACTGACGTCAGTGTCATTCTGATGGAGAGCAAACACGACTGCTGGATGGTGACTATGGTATTAAAGTAAAACAAAACACAATGGCAAACAAGATATACACAGATATGTCTACCAAACAAGCCAAAGATTTTAGTAATCGCAATTCCCAAAGACTTCAACATTTAGCACCACACCAGTCTTAGTTTCAAAACCGACATCAATGACATTCTGTTATATAGCTGTGATTATAAATTGTCATTAAAGCCATAACTTAAGAAAGCCATATTCTGAAAACAATACACATATCAATTTTGGCTATCAGCTTGATAGAACCGCCACAAAGTACACAACAACAACAAAAAGGACAAAAAGTTGTTTTGGTTTTTTTTTGGTTTGTTTGTTTGTTTGTGTTTTTACTTGTTGAAGATGAAATAGTAAATTAACAATGTGCCGAGGTGATAGTGCTTAAAAACACAAAAATGCACACTATCTACATGTGTTCATGTGTTACTCTTAAAACACTATCAATAGGGTGTGAAACAAATATCCGAAAACATGATGTGACAGCCACAAGTTCAAGCTTTTTCAGATTAACCTTGGGACTTTATTCATGTCAACTATCTATCACCACTAAATAATTTTGTCACATATTTTCTTGAGGATTTTTTTCCATCTTCAATCAATAAAGCTTGGTAGAGAACTTACACAGTACTCCACATGCAACACAACCTTGGAGAATCATCAAAGACTGAACAATGTACCAAAGACAAATACAGTGAGTGTTGTAAATAAAGAAATGTTTCACAAACTCTGTCAAGACTGCAAGATCAGCATCCATCAAACACAAGATAAAACGCAGAGACCATTTTGCTAAACCTGATCAACACCAGACTCTGAGAGCTTGAAGTAAGGTTAAAAGCTCTGCTTGAAAAAAGTGGTAAGACTGATCATAAAAAAAAGCTAAAAATGTCATGACAAAAAAGCAGCTAAAATGAAAAATATTGTAAGTGAAAAATGGTTAGCATAGCACAAACTAAAGAACTAGATTGAGAAACAACGAAAATGAATTACTCTCTATATTTTATTTTGTCCTACCTCATCGGATGTTTTCCTCCTGTCAGGAAGTACAAGTGTGTTTGCGTGACTTCCAGGAACTATGGTAGATCCAACACTCATTCTGGGTCCCACTAACATGTAGCGTTTGTCTCCAGATCTGTACTGGATGCTGTGACACAGTGTTCCATCATAATTGGGCTCTGGCAGATATTTGGAAGTATAGTCTGTGGACTTGGAGCACTGCATTGCAATCAGCACGATGATGCTGATGAGAAACAGCAGGGAAACGGAGCCCAAAGTGATGATGAGGTAGAAAGTCACGTGACTGTCTTCATCCTCCGCTGCTGCACTTTGAACATCAGAAGCTGCAAAAGCCTCTTTGGGCTCCACAAGTTTGACAATGACAGTAGCTGTTGCTGAGAGGGAAACGTTGCCATTGTCTTTGACCAGGATGAGCAGTTTGTGTTCAGCCTCGTCTGTCTCTGTGAACGAGCGGAGAGTTCGGATCTGTCCTGTATAGCGGTCCAAAGCAAAGAGACTGTGGTCAGTCACTTGCTGCAGTGAGAACAGCAGCCAGCCGTTATATCCTATATCAGCGTCATAGGCTCGCACTTTAGTCACCAAGTGTCCTGCGTTCACGTTGCGGGGAATCTCCTCCACCCCTTCAGCAGAACCGTTGGAGCTGACTGGATACAGGATGACTGGAGCGTTGTCGTTCTGATCCAGAATGAACACGTTCACTGTCACGTTGCTGCTCAGAGGAGGACTTCCAGAATCTGTGGCAACAACGTGGAACTGGAACGTTTTCACGCTTTCAAAGTCAAAACTTTTCAGAGCTGAAATTTCTCCCGTTTCTGAGTTGATGCTTAAAAATGAAGACAGCTTGTTGTCGCTGTTCATTTCTCTTAGGATTCCATATGAAACTAGTGCATTTTCTCCATCGTCACGGTCAAAGGCTTTCACTGAAAAAACTGAAGCTCCAGGAATGTTGTTCTCACTGATGTAAAAAGTATATGGACCCATTGAAAACTCTGGAAAGTTGTCATTGACATCAGAAACTACAACGTTGATGGTCTTTTCAACAGTAAACGAAGGATCTCCTGAGTCTTTTGCAATGATTGTTACATCATAATGAGGCCTAATCTCTCTGTCTAACTGTGACATGCTCACAACAGCAAACATATTTTCTTGTAAAGATGGAGACAAAGTAAAAGGAACGTCTTGTTTAATTGTACAAATCACTTTTCCATTAATTCCAGAGTCGGAATCACGGACGCTGATTAGTGCCACTGTAGTTCCTATTTTGGAATCCTCTTTGATTGAGTTGGAGAATGACGTCACCTCAATCTCAGGAGGATTGTCATTAACATCAATCACGTTTATTTTAACACTTTTGTCAGTTGTTAAAGGAGCATGCCCTCTATCTGAAGCCTGAACATCAATGTCGAACATTTTACTTTTTTCATAGTCAATCTGACCTTTCACTGTAATTTCACCAGTATTTTTATTTAGACTGAACAGTTCAGATGTTTTCTTATTGACTTCATTACCAAATGAATAAATGATTTCCCCGTTTGCTCCTTTGTCTAAATCTGTTGCATTGACTTGAATCACTACAGTCCCAATCGGAATATTTTCCTTAATTGTAGCAGAATATGATTCTTTTATAAACACTGGAGAGTTGTCATTAACATCAAGTACATCCACAATTATTTCTATGTTTCCAGATTTCGCAGGTTTGCCTCCATCAACGGCTGTTAGACGCAGTTTATGTTTCTCTGTTGTTTCTCTGTCTAGCTGCTTCTGCAGGACTAGTACTGGAACCTTTCGGTCCTCCCCTCTATCTCTGACTTCTACCCTAAAATGCTCGTTCTGACTGAGTTTATATTGCTGAATGGAGAACTGACCCACATCGGGGTCCTGCGCAGCCTGTAGCTGAAACCTCGCCCCTGGAAGAGCAGACTCTGATATTTCCAGTCGTTTCTCTGTCTCCATAAAAACAGGAGCGTGATCATTAATATCAAGGATTTCAACTGTTACAGAATGAATCTCTAGCGGGTTTTCTAACACGGTTTTTAGGTTGATCAAACAGGGAGAGCTCTTTTCACAAACCTCCTCTCGGTCTATTTTCTTTCTCAGATACAGATTTCCATCGCTTTGATTCACTTCAAACAGCGGCTCGGATGAATCTGCAACGATGCGATATCCTCTGAGCTTCAGTGCATTCTTGTCAAGTCCCAAATCCTTCGCTATATTTCCAACCACAGTTCCACCTTGAACCTCTTCAGAGACAGAATATCTGATCTGCGCAAAAGCTCCGCTCCAGAAAACGGTCAGAATAACAAAGACAAAACAACCCCGTCGCTGCTGCCGCGCGTTGCGTCCTCTTTGTTCCATGTCGGAGCGCTGATTCATCACAGTCCATGTAAGAAATCCCAATTTACAATCCAGTCAGCAGCCGTCTCTTTCATAGGTCTTTAACACGGCGAAAAAATCCTTATGTCCTTCTATTAATCTCTGTCTTGCTTTGTGAGGCTACCACATCAGCTCCACCGTCCACTCTGACGTTACGCACGGAGACGTTCTCTATTTATTGAAATCCAGTGACACCAAGCGTTAGATTTAGTATTTCACACAAATGCATTTTTTCTATTTTAAATTTGTTCAACTTAGTAATTAATAAATAAATAATTAATCAACCGCTTAACATTTATTTTTGTTTTGCGACATCTCACTTTTATTCATTAACCATGGTGTTTTTAGTGAGATTTGTAAATGCATACATATACATTTTAATATCTTAGGAGAAGCTGATAGTTTAAATCCATAAATTTTTCAAAATTACTTTACTATAATTTGGGTCATGGGGTTGCTTCAGCCGATCCTAGTCACCGTTGAACAAAGGTAGGTGACACCTTGAATAGTCCATCCCAGCACAACAAGACAGACATACGACACGCCCAATCTTAATAAAACTTGAAGGAAAAAGTTAGGAGATACTTGTTAACCTGTAAAGCAAGTTGTTGGACTTTAAAATTCATCTGGAATTTCCAGATAAAGCCCACTATGTACAAGGAGAAACTACAACCTTCACACAAACAAGTCACAAGCTGGGATTCAAATGAATCAAACATTCTGCAAGGAACCATGGGTACTATACAAATCTTCACGTAGCACGAAAGAGATAAATATTCTAAATTAAGTTATTTTTTTGTCAAAAATCTTCTGATTCTTCTTCTTTTCCTTTCAGCTTTTCCCTTCAGGCGTCGCCTCAGCGAATCAGTTTCCTCCATCTAAGCCTGTCTTCAGCATCCTCCACACTAACACCAGCCACCTTCATGTCTTCATTCACTGCATCCATAAACCTCCTTCTTGGTCTTCCTCTAGACCTCTTTCCTGGCAGCTCCAGGCTCAGCATCCTTTTACCAATATTATCACTGTCTCTCCTCTGAACATGTCCAAACTATCTCAGTCTGGCCTCTCTGATTTTATCACTTTGTTTCTCAGTTAATGTTTAAATACAAACTTGTTTCCACCTTTTCATTTTTGTGCAAATAATACATGATATGTGCTTTTTCACCATCATCAATATCTGTTGCCCTGATTGAAAATACAGGGGCGTCCATTTTGTTATTTTCTGTGATATAAAAAAATTGTGGACCAGCTGGAAATTCTGGTTTGTTGTCATTTACATCTGAGACCACCACTGTGATTGTTCTCTCCGAGGAAAGTGGTGGTGTACCGGCATCTTTTCCAAGAATTGTCAATTTATACAGAGATTTTGCTTCTCTGTCTAGTGGTGAGGTGGTCACTATAGCATACATATTGTTCTGCAGGAATGGATAAATAGAAAAAGGTGCATCATCCAGGAGAAAGCGGGATACTTTTCCATTGGAACCCAAGTCTAGATCACTGACACTGATTAAACCAACCGTGGTTTCAATTTTACAGTCTTCTGGGACAGATTCAGAAAATGATGTGACTTCTATTTCAGGGATATTGTCATTTAAGTCAACAACATTTGCTGTAACTATTTTGTCCATGGATAAAGGCACAGTGCCTTTGTCTGTTGCTCGAACATCGATTTCAAAACTCTTAGTTTATTCAAAATCAATGTCTCCAGTCACTTTAATTTCCCCTATCTATGAGTTCGTGCTGAACAGCTTTTCAGATTGAGATCTACCTCTTTACCAAACGAGTAAACGATTTCTCCGTTTGCGCCCTCATCCAGATCAGTGGCGTTAATCTGGACAACAATGGTTCCAGGGGACACATTTTCAGTCAGCGTGACAATATGATTCTTGGGTGAAAACTGGGGAATTGTCGTTAAAATCAAGTACTTCAATAAGTAATTCTGTCGTGCCAGACTTTGCTGGACTCCCGCCATCTACAGCTGTGAGAAAAAGCTTGTGTTTTCTGACGGTATCTCTGTCCAACTGCTTCTGTATAACCAGAAAGGGGGTCTTGCGGTCCTCATCCCTCTCCTCAACTTCTAATCGACAGAAATAATTTTGACTTAGTTTATATTACTGAATGGAAAACAGAAAGTCGTCTGCATCACGTGCAGGTTGGAGCTGAAATCTCGCCCCTGGTAATGCCGATTCAAATATTTCAAGCCGCTTCTCCCTCTCGGTGAAGCTCGGGGAGTGGTCTTTCACGTCAAGCACTTCTATCTCCACATAATGGATTTCCAGGGTGTTTTGTAGCACTGTTTTCAGATTAATTATACAAGTGCTGCTGCGCTCACAGATCTCCTCCCTGTCTACCTTACTTCTGACATACAGGATCCCGTCGTTCTCATTAAAGCGGAAAAGATGCTACGTGGAGCTGTCGAACGGTTCCTTCGTTCACCTCCTCCAAGATGAAATATCTGATCTGCGCCGCGGATTGCCTCCAAAACATTCCCAAAGCCAGCAATAAAAGCAATGCATCCCCACCGCCCGAGAAGGCGCCTCCTTTGTTCTATGATGTCCGAGAGGAAAAGGAAAATAAAAGAAAGGATAGAATATATATTTCTACTCTTTGCTTTTAAGAAGAAGTATTCCTCTGCAGACCGAAATCTGTCACGAGCACATCGCAAATACAAGACAAAAGGTTAGATCTGTGTTCAAGTCCACACCGCTACATGACAAAATACTAGTGTTCGTTGGTGGAAAGAAAAAAAAAAAAAAAAGGTTAGACATTGTTATCTGACACTGACACCATGGGAATCATCTTGTTATGGTAGTTTTATAAGAAGAAAACAACATAATAATAAATCTTGTTTTTTGTTTGGTTTCGAATGTCTGTCAATACAACGTGCACTATGCATGTGTGAGGTAGTTTTCAAGAAGCAGTGGAATGCAAGCACTTGTCCACAAACTAAATCATCACAAACAGTAATTTAAATTATGCTTTCAGGCTATTTAAGTAAGATTGCCATGTTTGATTTAGCACAACAGAAATGGCAATGGGGAAAACATTCAGCACCATGGACAGCATATCAGGAAAACTATGTTAGAGTTCTGAAACTGAAGCAAAAGCAAAAGCAGAAAAAGCATATTTTCAGGTCTCCACCACCACAAACTAGAAAGAAAGAATAAAATGTACGTAAAATTAAATGTTTAGCATGACTTCTGGGAAACAATGTCACACTCTATACTGGAAATTTGCTCATGTATTTAATTTATTTTTTCATCCATAGATATTTTTAAAAGGTCACCACAGAACTTCTATTTGCAATAATTCGGTTGGCTCAAGTTACATCTATTTATATTGCAAGAAAGAGCTGACACATTGAGCTCAAGGAGAACAGACTATGAAAGCAGAAGTCTCAAAAGACAGAAGCTATTTTACACTTCCCTTTAAAAATGAAGAGTAGTCAATGCAAAGCACAGTGTGGCAAATGTGTCCAATGTAAAACGACACAAAATCTTACATTAGGTGTTGTGAATAATAAAAAAAGATATAATATGTTTTTGTCTTGTTTAAGTAATAATACCACTTATTATTTAGCACAACAGCACCTGCTATGAGGAAAACTTGCAGCGCCATGAACAGTGTATTCAAAATATTGCAATGTAGATTGTCTGATACTAAAGTAAAAGCAGCGAATCTAAATGTCTTCAGTTCTCTGCTGACAAAAAGAATGAGCGTTGACATGGAGATTTAACCTGGCCCCTGGAGAAAAACAATTATACTCGATACTCAAAACTTGGACTTGTATTTAACGGGATTTATTCAACCAAAGATACTTAAAGAGTTAGCACAGCTTATGTTTGGTTGCAATAATTTGGTTCAATTAAGTTGGGTTATTTATATCCCAAGAGAGAGCTGCAACATTTAACTCGTGCAAAAAAAGTTTGAACAAGCAGAATTCTTAAAAGACAAATGCTAGTTTGAGTTTTCCTTTAAAAATGCAAAGTAGCTAGCGACACCCAAAAAAAACAAGTCTCCTGCATAGGATGATTCCAAAATATGCAACTCATTTTACTGCTATAACACAACTTACTAAGCTTACTAATTCTGTTCAAAATGCATGGTCAAAATCCCTCAAAAATCAACATATTTTTGAAAAGCAGAAAATGTATCACCTAACTTGATAACTGCAGGACTCAAAGGGCAATATAGTACCACACAGAAACATGTTAGCTCTAACATACACAAACACTTCAAAGAAAAAAAAAGTGGTTCAATTAGAATGATTTATTTCTGTAAGTTAATTTTTTGTCCTACCTCATCGGATGTTTTCCTCCTATCAGGAAGCACAAGTGTGTTTGCGTGACTTCCAGGAACTATGGTAGATCCAACACTCATTCTGGGTCCCACTAACATGTAGCGTTTGTCTCCAGATCTGTACTGGATGCTGTGACACAGTGTTCCATCATAATTGGGCTCTGGCAGATATTTGGAAGTATAGTCTGTGGACTTGGAGCACTGCATTGCAATCAGCACGATGATGCTGATGAGAAACAGCAGGGAAACGGAGCCCAAAGTGATGATGAGGTAGAAAGTCACGTGACTGTCTTCTTCCTCCGCTGCTGCACTTGGAACATCAGAAGCTGCAAAAGCCTCTTTGGGCTCCACAAGTTTGACAATGACAGTAGCTGTTGCTGAGAGGGAAACGTTGCCATTGTCTTTGACCAGGATGAGCAGTTTGTGTTCAGCCTCGTCTGTCTCTGTGAACGAGCGGAGAGTTCGGATCTGTCCTGTATAGCGGTCCAAAGCAAAGAGACTGTGGTCAGTCACTTGCTGCAGTGAGAACAGCAGCCAGCCGTTATATCCTATATCAGCGTCATAGGCTCGCACTTTAGTCACCAAGTGTCCTGCGTTCACGTTGCGGGGAATCTCCTCCACCCCTTCAGCAGAACCGTTGGAGCTGACTGGATACAGGATGACTGGAGCGTTGTCGTTCTGATCCAGAATGAACACGTTCACTGTCACGTTGCTGCTCAGAGGAGGACTTCCAGAATCTGTGGCAACAACGTGGAACTGGAACGTTTTCACACTTTCAAAGTCAAAACTTTTCAGGGCTGAAATTTCTCCTGTTTCTGAGTTGATGCTTAAAAATGAAGACAGCTTGTTCTCTCTGTTCATTTCTCTTAGGATTCCATATGAAACTAGTGCATTTTCTCCATCGTCTTGGTCAAAGGCTTTCACTGAAAAAACTGAAGCTCCAGGAATGTTGTTCTCACTGATGTAAAAAGTATATGGACCCATTGAAAACTCTGGAAAGTTGTCATTGACATCAGAAACTACAACGTTGATGGTCTTTTCAACAGTAAACGAAGGATCTCCTGAGTCTTTTGCAATGATTGTTACATCATAATGAGGCCTATTCTCTCTGTCTAACTGTGACATGCTCACAACAGCAAACATGTTTTCCTTCAAAGATGGAGACAAAGTAAAAGGAACTTCTTGTTTAATTGTACAAATCACTTTTCCATTAATTCCAGAGTCAGAATCACGGACGCTGATTAGTGCCACTGTAGTTCCTATTTTGGAATCCTCTTTGATTGAGTTGGAGAATGACGTCACCTCAATCTCAGGAGGATTGTCATTAACATCAATCACGTTTATTTTAACACTTTTGTCGGTTGTTAAAGGAGCATGCCCCCTATCAGAAGCCTGAACATCAATTTCATAACTTTTGCTTTTCTCAAAATCAATCAGACCTTTTACTGTAATTTCACCATTATTTTCATTTATACTGAACAGTTCAGTGATTCTGGATTTAACTTCTTCACCAAATGAATAAATTATTTCCCCGTTTGCTCCTTTGTCTGAATCTGTTGCATTGACTTGAATCACCACTGTCCCAATCGGAATATTTTCCTTAATTGTAGCAGAATATGTTTCTTTAGTGAACACTGGAGAGTTGTCATTAATATCAAGTACATCCACAATTATTTCTATGTTTCCAGATTTCGCAGGTTTGCCTCCATCAACGGCTGTTAGACGCAGTTTATGTTTCTCTGTTGTTTCTCTGTCTAGCTGCTTCTGCAGGACTAAAAACGGAACCTTGCCATCCTCTCCTCTATCTTTGACTTCCACTCTGAAATGTTCGTTCTGGCTGAGTTTATATTGCTGAATGGAGAACTGACCCACATCGGGGTCCTGCGCAGCCTGTAGCTGAAACCTCGCCCCCGGAAGAGCAGACTCTGATATTTCCAGTCGTTTCTCTTTCTCCATAAAAACAGGAGCGTGATCATTAATATCAAGGATTTCAACTTCCACATAATGAATCTCTAGCGGATTTTCTAACATAATCTTCAGGTTGATCAAACAGGGAGAGCTCTTTTCACAAACCTCCTCTCGGTCTATTTTCTTTTTCAGATACAGATTTCCATCGCTTTGATTCACTTCAAACAGCGGCTTTGATGAATCTGCAACGATGCGAAATCCTCTAAGCTTCAGTGTATTCTTGTCAAGTGCCAAATCATTCGCTATATTTCCAACCACAGTTCCACCTTGAACCTCTTCAGAGACAGAATATCTGATCTGCGCAAAAGCTCCGCTCCAGAAAACGGTCAGAATAACAAAGACAAAACAACCCCGTCGCTGCTGCCGCGCGTTGCGTCCTCTTTGTTCCATGTCGGAGCGCTGATTCATCACAGTCCATCAAAGAAATCCCACTTTACAATCCAGTCAGCAACCGTATCTTTCATAGGTCTTTAACACGGGGGAAAAATCCTTATGTCCTTCTAATAATCTCGGTCTTGCTTTGTGAGGCTACCACATCAGCTCCACCGTCCACTCTGACGTTGCGCGCGGAGACGTTCTCTATTTATTGAAATCCAGTGACACCAAGCGTTAGATTTCGTGTTTCACACAAATGTATCTATTCTATTTTAAATTTGTTCAACTTATTAATGAATAAATAAATTATGAATCAACTGCTTAATATTTTTTTTTTTGTTTTGCGACATCTAATTTTTATTAATTAACGATCGTGTTTTTAGTGAGACTTGTAAATGCATACATATACATTTTAATATCTTAGGATAAGATGATAGTTTAAATCCATACATTTTCCAAAATTACTTTACTATAATTTGGGTCATGGGGTATCTTGAGACTGTTCTAGTCACCGTTGAACAAAGGTAGGTGACACCCTGGGTAGTCCATCCCAGCACAACAAGACAGACATACGACACGCACAATCTCATTAAATCTTGAAGGAAAATTTAAGAGATACTCGTTAACTTGTAAAGCACGTTTTTGGACTTTAAAATTCATCTAAAATTTCCAGATAAAGCCCACTATGCACAAGGAGAAACTACAACCTTCAGACAAAAATGTCACAAGCTGGGATTCAAACGAATCAGACATTCTGCAAGAAACCATGAGTACAATGCAAATCTTTATGCAGCACGAAAGAGATAAATATTCTAAATTATGTTATTTTTTGTCATTAAAGTTCTACAGCACAGTAATCATTTTGGGAAAAAAAAAACATGCTTATGTCTTTCTAAAAATGTTGCTCATTTCAACATCTTTAAGACCAAGGACCTTTCTGACTTAATATGATATAAACCTACAAATGTAAAGGAAATCTACTAATATAAAGATAGTTAATGAAAAAAAAAATCTTCTGATTCTTCTTCTTCTTTTCCTTTCAGCTTTTCCCTTCAGGGGTCGCCACAGCGAATCAGCTTCCTCCATTCTAACACCAGCCACCTTCATGTCTTCATTCACTGCATCCATAAACCTCCTCTTTGGTCTTCCTCTAGACCTCTTTCCTGGCAGCTCTAGACTCAGCATCCTTCTACCAATATATTCACTGTCTCTCCTCTGAACATGTCCAAACCATCTCAGTCTGGCCTCTCTGACTTTATCTCCAAAACCTCTAACATGTGCTGTCCCTCTGATGTATTCATTCCTGATCCTATCCATCCTGGTCACTCCCAAAGAGAACCTCAGCATCTTCATCTCTGCTACCTCCAGCTCTGCTTCCTGTCTTTTCTTCAGTCCCACTGTTTCTAGTCCAAACAACATGGCTGGTCTCACCACAGTCTTGTACACCTTTCCTTTCATTTGTGCTGAAACTCTTCTGTCACACATCACACCTGACACTTTTCTCCACCCATTTCAACCTGCTTGTACTCGCCTCTTCACTTCTTTTCCACTCTCTCCATTACTCTGTACTGTTGACCCTAAATACTTCTCTGTCACTCCAGACTTCCTCATACAATACCATAGTTCCTCTCTGGGCACTCTGTCATAAGCTTTCTCCAGATCTACAAAGACACAGTGGAGCTCTCTCTGACCTTCTCTGTACTTCTCTATCAACATCCTCAAAGCAAATGTTGCATCTGTAGTGCTCTTTCTTGGCATGAAACCATACTGCTGCTCACAAATGTTCACTTCTGCTCTTAGTCTGGCTTCCACTACTCTTTCCCACACCTTCATTGTATGGCTCATCAGCTTTATTCCTCTGTAGTTACCACAACTCTGCACATCTCCCTTATTCTTAAAAATGGGCACCATCACACTTCTCCTCCATTCCTCAGGCATCTTCTCACCACCTAAGATCCTGTTGAACAACCCGGTCAAAAACTCCACGGCCATCTCTCCTAGACACTTCCATACCTCCACAGGTATATCATCAGGACCAAGAGCCTTTCCATTCTTCATCCTCCTCAAAACCCCTCTCACTTCACCTTTACTAAGCTTTCTTACTTCCTGCGTCACAACCGTCACCTCTTCTACTCTTTGTTCTCTCTCATTCTCTTCATTCATCAACTCTTCAAAGTATTCTTTCCATCTTTCCATTACACCACTAACACCTTACACCACACATTACCATCCCTATTCTTCATCATCCTAACCTGCTGCATGTCCTTCCAGTCTCGATCTCTCTGCCTTGCTAATCTGTACAGGTCAGTCTCTCCCTCTTTACTAGCCAACTTAGCGTCCAAGTCATCATAAGCCCCTCGTTTGGCCTTTGACACCTCTACTTTCACCTTACGCTGCATCTCCCTGTACTCCTGTCAGCTCTCCTCAGTCCTCTCAGTGTCCCACTTCTTCTTAGCTATAGCTTCTTACTCCGTATACACTCCTGCACCTTCTTATTCCACATCAAGTCGAAAGATTTGCTGCCAAAAGCAGCAAATCTAATATTTTCAGTTCACAGCCAACGAAAAGTATGTGCGTTTTAGTCAATGTTGAACCTGACTCCTGGAAAACAATATCATACTCTGAACTCAAAATTTGGACTTATATTTAATTGGCTTTATTCAACCAAAGACTTAAAAATGTACCAGTGTTTATGTATCCTTGCAATCATTTGGTAAAATTAAGTTGGGTGATTTATATTGCAAGAGATAGCTGCAACATTTGGCTTGGCCAAAACAGCCTGTGTGAGCAGAATTCTTAAAAGACAAATGCTAGTTTGAGTTTTCCTTTAATAATGCAAAGTAACCAGCAACACATTGGAAACAAAAAAAAAAACAAAACTCTCCTTCATAGGATGATTAAAAACATGCAACTCATTTTAGTGTTGTAAAACAACTTAATGAGCTTACTAATTCTGGTCAAAATGCATGGTCAAAATTACTCAAAAATCAACATATTTTTTTAAAAAGCAGAAAATGTATCACCTAAATTATTGACTGCAGGACTTAAAGAACAATATAGTACCACACAGAAACATGTTAGCTCTAACATACACAAACACTTCAAAGAAAAAAAAAGTGGTTCAATTTGAATGATTTATTTCTGTAAGTTAATTTTTTGTCCTACCTCATCGGATGTTTTCCTCCTATCAGGAAGCACAAGTGTGTTTGCATGACTTCCAGGAACTATGGTAGATCCAACACTCATTCTGGGTCCCACTA
>NC_050521.1:14518939-14537260 GCF_002922805.2 Oryzias melastigma
ATGACGTCACCTCAATCTCAGGAGGATTGTCATTAACATCAATCACGTTTATTTTAACACTTTTGTCACTAGTTAGAGGAACTGGTCCGTTATCTGAAGCCTGAACATCAATTTCGTAACTTTTGCTTTTCTCAAAATCAATTTGACCCTTTACTGTAATTTCACCAGTATTTTCATTTATACTGAATAGTTCAGTGATTTTAGATTTAACTTCATTACCAAATGAATAAATTATTTCTCCGTTTGCTCCTTTGTCTAAATCTGTTGCATTTACTTGAATCACTACAGTCCCAATCGGAATATTTTCCTTAATTATAGCAGAATATGTTTCTTTAGTGAACACTGGAGAGTTGTCATTAACATCAAGTACATCCACAATTATTTCTATGTTTCCAGATTTCGCAGGTTTGCCTCCATCAACGGCTGTTAGACGCAGTTTATGTTTCTCTGTTGTTTCTCTGTCTAGCTGCTTCTGGAGGACTAAAAACGGAACCTTGCCATCCTCTCCTCTATCTTTGACTTCTACTCTGAAATGTTCGTTCTGGCTGAGTTTATATTGCTGAATAGAGAACTGACCCACATCGGGGTCCTGCGCAGCCTGTAGCTGAAACCTCGCCCCCGGAAGAGCAGACTCTGATATTTCCAGTCGTTTCTCTTTCTCCATAAAAACAGGAGCGTGATCATTGATATCAATGATTTCAACTTCTACATAATGAATCTCTAGCGGATTTTCTAACATAATCTTTAGGTTGATCAAACAGGGAGAGCTCTTTTCACAAACCTCCTCTCGGTCTATTTTCTTTTTCAGATACAGATTTCCATCGCTTTGATTCACTTCAAACAGCGGCTCGGATGAATCTGCAACGATGCGATATCCTCTGAGCTTCAGCGCATTCTTGTCAAGTCCCAAATCCTTCGCTATATTTCCAACCACAGTTCCACCTTGAACCTCTTCAGAGACAGAATATCTGATCTGCGCAAAAGCTCCGCTCCAGAAAACGGTCAGAATAACAAAGACAAAACAACCCCGTCGCTGCTGCCGCGCGTTGCGTCCTCTTTGTTCCATGTCGGAGCGCTGATTCATCACAGTCCATTTAAGAAATCCCAATTTACAATCCAGTCAGCAACCGTCTATTTGCTAGGTATTTAAGGGTATAATTTACACGGGGGGAAAAACCCTTATGTCCTTCTATTAATCTCAGTCTTGCTTTGTGAGGCTACCACATCAGCTCCACCGTCCACTCTGACGTTACGCACGGAGACGTTCTCTATTTCTTGAAATCCAGTGACACCAAGCGTTAGATTGTGTATTTCACACAAATTCATTTATTCTATTTTGAATTTGCAAAAATATTAATAGATGAATATATATTCAACCCCTTAACATCTTTTTTTCACAACATTTCATATTTATTCTTTTAAGATGCTGCAGTAGTTTCTAGTCAGCTTTATAAATGCAGGGATATATATATATATATATATATATATATATATATATATATATATATATATATATATATATATATATATATATGTATATATATCTTATGAAATAGAAATAGATGATATAATAAATCCACACATTTTCGATAATTACTTTAATTTATTTTGAGTCATTGGGTTGCTTGAGCATATCCTAGTCACCATTGAGTACAAGCAGGTAAAACCCTGGATATTCCACCTTAGTACAACAAGACAGACAACGACACACACATTCCTGTTAAAACTTGAAGGAATAGTTAAGAGATACTAGTTAACCTGTGAAGCATGTCTTTGGAATTCACAATTAATCTGAAATTTCCAGATAAAGCCCACTTTATGCACAAGGAGAAATTACAACCTTCAGACAGACAAGTCACGTGCTGCAATTTAAACGAAATAAACTGAGTGCTTTACAAATCTTTGCAGCACAAATGAAATACTCATTTATCTTCTTGGCTGTTTTGTCCCTTTGTGTGAAGGCAAGGTACATCCTGGACAGGTCAGAAGTCTGTCGCAGGGCCTCAGTCACAGATCCATTTAAACTCACTTTCACAGCAGCTGCAGTTTAGTCACCAATTCACCTATGAAGCATGTTTTTGGATGATGGGAGAAAACCAGAGTCCCCGGTAAAAACCCACACATGAACAGTAGAACATGCAAACTCCACACAGAAAGGTCCTCAGTTAGTGTTTCTGCTTCAGATCCCCCAGCTGGGATTTGAACCAGGGCCTTCTTGCTGTGAGGCAAGAGCGCTGACCACTGCACCACCATGCAGCCCACAAATTAAATAAATATTCTAAATGTTATTTTTTGTCATCAGTTAAGCACAGCACAGTAACCATTTTAGGGAAAAAATGCTTAGGCCTTATAAAAATGTAGCCTAGTCCAATAAAACTTCTTTAAAAGAGAGAACCTATCTGACTTATTAAAATATAAATCTAAAAATGTAAAGGAAACCTACTAATACAAAGATAGTTATGAAAAGTTCAGCTTTGTTAAATAGAATAAAACAAATTTGAAATATCACCCTATAAATACTGATCTGGTTTGTTGGTTTCCAACTGTGTAAAAGCTTTCAATCCATGTCTGACAAGAATTGAAAAACCCAGATCCATCACCATTGGCAATATGGTTCACATTTGATGTAATTTGTGCATAAAAAATATATAAATGTTATATTTATTACTTAATCCCAGTTCAAAATAATCCTATAGTCTTGTAAAATTTACTAGACATTTAATTTATTTGCCAAACAAGTTACAGACACATCTCCCTATAAATATGCAGGCTAAGAAAAGTTTTTTTTTCAAAAGACTTCCCATGAAACCCTTATGTGTTTCACTGTTAAAACACACCCGCAAAGTAACAATGCTTTGCTTTTGAACTAAAGTAATACAAAAAAGAAAATGAAGACTCTTGAACAAAAATTCAGCAAACCCTTGAAAAGCCAAAGACCTCAGAAATCTATGATCTTGAGGACTTTTAAATGCATGCAGGTAAAGCTTGTACAAACTGGGACAACCAACTTCAGAAACAATATCAGTTATCAATTCAACATCCAAATGGGAAAGCCAGTTTACTGCGAGTATTATTTTGAGCACTTTCAAGAAGTAATCTTACCTCATCCAAGGTATTCCTCCTATCAGGAAGTACAAGTGTGTTTGCGTGACTTCCAGGAACTATGGTAGATCCAACACTCATTCTGGGTCCCACTAACATGTAGCGTTTGTCTCCAGATCTGTACTGGATGCTGTGACACAGTGTTCCATCATAATTGGGCTCTGGCAGATATTTGGAAGTATAGTCTGTGGACTTGGAGCACTGCATTGCAATCAGCACGATGATGCTGATGAGAAACAGCAGGGAAACGGAGCCCAAAGTGATGATGAGGTAGAAAGTCACGTGACTGTCTTCATCCTCCGCTGCTGCACTTTGAACATCAGAAGCTGCAAAAGCCTCTTTGGGCTCCACAAGTTTGACAATGACAGTAGCTGTTGCTGAGAGGGAAACGTTGCCATTGTCTTTGACCAGGATGAGCAGTTTGTGTTCAGCCTCGTCTGTCTCTGTGAACGAGCGGAGAGTTCGGATCTGTCCTGTATAGCGGTCCAAAGCAAAGAGACTGTGGTCAGTCACTTGCTGCAGTGAGAACAGCAGCCAGCCGTTATATCCTATATCAGCGTCATAGGCTCGCACTTTAGTCACCAAGTGTCCTGCGTTCACGTTGCGGGGAATCTCCTCCACCCCTTCAGCAGAACCGTTGGAGCTGACTGGATACAGGATGACTGGAGCGTTGTCGTTCTGATCCAGAATGAACACGTTCACTGTCACGTTGCTGCTCAGAGGAGGACTTCCAGAATCTGTGGCAACAACGTGGAACTGGAACGTTTTCACGCTTTCAAAGTCAAAGCTTTTCAGAGCTGAAATTTCTCCCGTTTCTGAGTTGATGCTTAAAAATGAAGACAGCTTGTTGTCGCTGTTCATTTCTCTTAGGATTCCATATGAAACTAGTGCATTTTCTCCATCGTCTCGGTCAAAGGCTTTCACTGAAAAAACTGAAGCTCCAGGAATGTTGTTCTCACTGATGTAAAAAGTATATGGACCCATTGAAAACTCTGGAAAGTTGTCATTGACATCAGAAACTACAACGTTGATGGTCTTTTCAACAGTAAACGAAGGATCTCCTGAGTCTTTTGCAATGATTGTTACGTCATAATGAGGTCTGATCTCTCTGTCTAACTGTGACATGCTTACAACAGCAAACATGTTTTCCTTTAAAGATGGAGACAAAGTAAAAGGAACGTCTTGTTTAATTGTACAAATCACTTTTCCATTAATTCCAGAGTCTGAATCACGGACGCTGATTAGTGCCACTGTAGTTCCTATTTTGGAATCCTCTTTGATTGAGTTGGAGAATGACGTCACCTCAATCTCAGGAGGATTGTCATTAACATCAATCACGTTTATTTTAACACTTTTGTCACTAGTTAGAGGAACTGGTCCTTTATCTGAAGCCTGAACATCAATTTCATAACTTTTGCTTTTCTCAAAATCAATTTGACCTTTTACTGTAATTTCACCAGTATTTTCATTTATACTGAATAGTTCAGTAATTTTTGATTTAACTTCATTACCAAATGAATAAATTATTTCCCCGTTTGCTCCTTTGTCTAAATCTGTTGCATTGACCTGAATCACCACAGTCCCAATCGGAATATTTTCCTTAATTATAGCAGAATATGTTTCTTTAGTGAACACTGGAGAGTTGTCATTGACATCAAGTACATCCACAATTATTTCTATGTTTCCAGATTTCGCAGGTTTGCCTCCATCAACGGCTGTTAGACGCAGTTTATGTTTCTCTGTTGTTTCTCTGTCTAGCTGCTTCTGCAGCACTAAAAACGGAACCTTACCATCCTCTCCTCTATCTTTGACTTCTACTCTAAAATGTTCGTTCTGGCTGAGTTTATATTGCTGAATAGAGAACTGACCCACATCGGGGTCCTGCGCAGCCTGTAGCTGAAACCTCGCCCCTGGAAGAACCGATTCGAATATTTCCAGTTGTTTCTCTTTCTCCATAAAAACAGGAGCGTGATCATTAATATCAAGGATTTCAACTTCCACATAATGAATCTCTAGCGGGTTTTCTAACACGGTTTTTAGGTTGATCAAACACGGAGAGCTCTTTTCACAAACCTCCTCTCGGTCTATTTTCTTTTTCAGATACAGATTTCCATCGCTTTGATTCACTTCAAACAGCGGCTCGGATGAATCTGCAACGATGCGATATCCTCTGAGCTTCAGTGCATTCTTGTCAAGTCCCAAATCCTTCGCTATATTTCCAACCACAGTTCCACCTTGAACCTCTTCAGAGACAGAATATCTGATCTGCGCAAAAGCTCCGCTCCAGAAAACGGTCAGAATAACAAAGACAAAACAACCCCGTCGCTGCTGCCGCGCGTTGCGTCCTCTTTGTTCCATGTCGGAGCGCTGATTCATCACAGTCCATCAAAGAAATCCCACTTTACAATCCAGTCCGCAACCGTCTATTTGCTAGGTATTTAAGGGTATAATTTACACGGGGGAAAAAACCCTTATGTCCTTCTATTAATCTCAGTCTTGCTTTGTGAGGCTACCACATCAGCTCCACCGTCCACTCTGACGTTACGCACGGAGACGTTCTCTATTTCTTGAAATCCAGTGACACCAAGCGTTAGATTGTGTATTTCACACAAATTCATTTATTCTATTTTGAATTTGCAAAAATATTAATAGATAAATATATATTCAACCCCTTAACATCTTTTTTTCACAACATTTCATATTTATTCTTTTAAGATGCTGCAGTAGTTTTTAGTCAGCTCTAGAAATGCAGGGATATATATATATATCTGCGACAGACTGGCGACCTGTCCAGGGTGTACCCCGCCTTCGCCCATCAGTAGCCGGGATGGGCTCCGGCACACCGCGACCCCGAAAGGGAAGAAGCGGCCAAGAAGATGGATGGATATATATATATATATATATATATATATATATATATATATATTATGAAATAGAAATAGATGATATAATAAATCCACACATTTTCGATAATTACTTTAATTTATTTTGAGTCATTGGGTTGCTTGAGCCTATCCTAGTCACCATTGAGTACAAGCAGGTAAAACCCTGGATATTTCATCTCAGTACAACAAGACAGACAACGACACATACATTCCTGTAAAAACTTGAAGGAATAGTTAAGAGATACTAGTTAACCTATGAAGCATGTTTTTGGACTACAATTAATCTGAAATTTCCAAATAAAGCCCACTTTATGCACAAGGAGAAATTACAACCTTCAGACAGACAAGTCACGATCTGGGATTTAAGTAAATCAAACTTTCTGTAAGGAACCATGAGTCTATACACATCATTGCAGCACAAATGTAATACTCATTTATCTTCTTGGCTGATTTGTCCCTTTGTGTGAAGGCAGGACAGGTCAGCAGTCTGTCGCAGGGCCTCAGTCACACATCCATTCAAACTCACTTTCACAACAAGCTGCAGTTTAGTCACCAATTCACCTATGAAGCATGTTTTTGGATGATGGGAGAAAGCCAGACTCCCAGTTGAAAACCCAGACATGCACAGGAGAACATGCAAACTCCACACAGAAAGGCCACCAGTTGGTGTTTCTGCTTCAGATCCCCCAGCTGGGATTTGAACCAGGGCCTTCTTGCTGTGAGGCAAGAGCGCTGACCACTGCACCACCGTGCAGCCCACAAATGAAATACATATTCTAAATAATCTTATTTTTGTCATTAGTTAAGCACAGCACAGTAACCATTTTAGGGGAAAAAATGCTTAGGCCTTATAAAAAATGTAGCCTAGTCCATTTCAACTTCTTTAAAAGCAAGGACCTCTCTTACTTATTAAAATCTAAATCTAAAAATGTAAAGGAAACCTACTAATACAAAAATAGTAATAAAAAGTTCAGCTTTGTTAAACAGACATAGCTGTCTATAAATATGCAGGCTAAGAAACGTTATCTTTTTTTCAAAAGTCTTCCCATGTAAGCCTCTTGTTTTCCCCAGAAAAAACGCACCTGCAAAGTAACAATGCTTTGCTTTTAAACTATAGTAATACATGAGGCACGAGGCTCAAACTATTCCCCCCCAAACGAGTAACTGCCACAGCCTAAAGGTTCAAAGTGACAGCACGAGGTACCAGCTGTGGCCCTCAAACGAGTACTGCCACAACCTGAAGGCTTAAACAAAGTGGCAGCACGAGGAACAAATATAAAAAAAAAAAAAGAGAGAGAAAAACACCCCTAAACAAGTACTGACACCATCACTGCAGATAGAAACGTCAAAAACACCTGGGCAGATCGAAAACCTGGGGCAATACAGGCTGCAAAACACAAGCCACCAACTAGGCATTATCCCAAACAAAATACACCTGGCTAAGTGGGACAAACACAGAGAGGGTTTAACAGATCCTGGCAGAGGATGTTTGGGGTGGAACATATCCCGGACAAAGGGGTACATATCCCGGATGAGCCCCCATATGTTACGTCCCCAATGGGCAAACTGGCCCGGAGTCTAGGGGATGACCATCAGTGGGGACAATAACATTAAACTGGACACCGAACATAAAGGAAACACAGTTTATTAAAATAAATGAGAACATGTGTCCTGAAATTGAACAAAGAAATAATTAGTTTGCTGGTTAAAAAGAATCAAACCAAAGCAGAGTTGGAACCTTAGCCAAAAGAAAAAGAAGTCAGGGAGACTACTGATTCAGTCATGATGACCGTCGGAGTCAGCAGCTCCCTGCTAACGGCTGGCTAACAAAACTACCTGAAGAACAGAAATGAAACAAAGCCCACAAATCAGAACTACCAAGGTCCAATCCCAGACTAACACAACAAAATCCAGCAATCTAAGATTGCTGAGGACAAAAACCAGCCCACACCAACACCACACAAACTAACACCCAGCCTGCTGCTCTGCTCCGTGCCTGGCTTGGTGTGGCTGCCTCTGACTTAAATAGACACCAGTTGCCAATCAAGGCACATTGGCCACACCTGCCAGGTGAGCCATAGGGAACTGAATGGAAAAGGAGGCCAGACAGCAGCAGCAGGACGTGACATAGTGTAATACAAAAAAAGAAAATGAAAACTCTTGAACAAAATTTTAGATCAGATCAGCAATCTCGGGAAAAGACAAAGACCTCAGGAAACTATAATCTTGAGGATTTTTAAAAGCATGCTGGTAAAGGTTGCACAGACTGGGACAGCCTACTTTAGAAACAATATTAGTTATTAATTCAACATCCAAAAAGCCCGTTTACTGCAAGTATTCTCTTAAGCATTAGAAGTAATCTTACCTCATCCAAGGTATTCCTCCTATCAGGAAGCACAAGTGTGTTTGCGTGACTTCCAGGAACTATGGTAGATCCAACACTTATTCTGGGTCCCACTAACATGTAGCGTTTGTCTCCAGATCTGTACTGGATGCTGTGACACAGTGTTCCATCATAATTGGGCTCTGGCAGATATTTGGAAGTATAGTCTGTGGACTTGGAGCACTGCATTGCAATCAGCACGATGATGCTGATGAGAAACAGCAGGGAAACGGAGCCCAAAGTGATGATGAGGTAGAAAGTCACGTGACTGTCTTCATCCTCCGCTGCTGCACTTTGAACATCAGAAGCTGCAAAAGCCTCTTTGGGCTCCACAAGTTTGACAATGACAGTAGCTGTTGCTGAGAGGGAAACGTTGCCATTGTCTTTGACCAGGATGAGCAGTTTGTGTTCAGCCTCGTCTGTCTCTGTGAACGAGCGGAGAGTTCGGATCTGTCCTGTATAGCGGTCCAAAGCAAAGAGACTGTGGTCAGTCACTTGCTGCAGTGAGAACAGCAGCCAGCCGTTATATCCTATATCAGCGTCATAGGCTCGCACTTTAGTCACCAAGTGTCCTGCGTTCACGTTGCGGGGAATCTCCTCCACCCCTTCAGCAGAACCGTTGGAGCTGACTGGATACAGGATGACTGGAGCGTTGTCGTTCTGATCCAGAATGAACACGTTCACTGTCACGTTGCTGCTCAGAGGAGGACTTCCAGAATCTGTGGCAACAACGTGGAACTGGAACGTTTTCACACTTTCAAAGTCAAAACTTTTCAGAGCTGAAATTTCTCCTGTTTCTGAGTTAATGCTTAGAAATGAAGACAGCTTGTTGTCACTGTTCATTTCTCTTAGGATTCCATATGAAACTAGTGCATTTTCTCCATCGTCTCGGTCAAAGGCTTTCACTGAAAAAACTGAAGCTCCAGGAATGTTGTTCTCACTGATGTAAAAAGTATATGGAGCCATTGAAAACTCTGGAAAGTTGTCATTGACATCAGAAACTACAACGTTGATGGTCTTTTCAACAGTAAACGAAGGATCTCCTGAGTCTTTTGCAATGATTGTTACGTCATAATGAGGCCTAATCTCTCTGTCTAACTGTGACATGCTCACAACAGCAAACATGTTTTCTTTTAAAGATGGAGACAAAGTAAAAGGAACGTCTTGTTTAATTGTACAAATCACTTTTCCATTAATTCCAGAGTCTGAATCACGGACGCTGATTAGTGCCACTGTAGTTCCTATTTTGGAATCCTCTTTGATTGAGTTGGAGAATGACGTCACCTCAATCTCAGGAGGATTGTCATTAACATCAATCACGTTTATTTTAACACTTTTGTCAGTTGTTAAAGGAGCATGCCCCCTATCTGAAGCCTGAACATCAATGTCGAACATTTTACTTTTTTCATAGTCAATCTGACCTTTCACTGTAATTTCACCAGTATTTTTATTTAGACTGAACAGTTCAGATGTTTTCTTATTGACTTCATTACCAAATGAATAAATGATTTCCCCGTTTGCTCCTTTGTCTAAATCTGTTGCATTGACTTGAATCACTACAGTCCCAATCGGAATATTTTCCTTAATTGTAGCAGAATATGATTCTTTAGTGAACACTGGAGAGTTGTCATTAATATCAAGTACATCCAAAATTATTTCTATGTTTCCAGATTTCGCAGGTTTGCCTCCATCAACGGCTGTTAGACGCAGTTTATGTTTCTCTGTTGTTTCTCTGTCTAGCTGCTTCTGCAGGACTAAAAACGGAACCTTACCATCCTCTGCTCTATCTTTCACTTCTACTCTAAAATGTTCGTTCTGGCTGAGTTTATATTGCTGAATAGAGAACTGACCCACATCGGGGTCCTGCGCAGCCTGTAGCTGAAACCTCGCCCCAGGAAGAACCGATTCGAATATTTCCAGTCGTTTCTCTTTCTCCATAAAAACAGGAGCGTGATCATTAATATCAAGGATTTCAACTTCCACATAATGAATCTCTAGCGGATTTTCTAACATAATCTTTAGGTTGATCAAACAGGGAGAGCTCTTTACACAAACCTCCTCTCGGTCTATTTTCTTTTTCAGATACAGATTTCCATCGCTTTGATTCACTTCAAACAGCGGCTCGGATGAATCTGCAACGATGCGATATCCTCTGAGCTTCAGTGCATTCTTGTCAAGTCCCAAATCCTTCGCGATATTTCCAACCACAGTTCCACCTTGAACCTCTTCAGAGACAGAATATCTGATCTGCGCAAAAGCTCCGCTCCAGAAAACGGTCAGAATAACAAAGACAAAACAACCCCGTCGCTGCTGCCGCGCGTTGCGTCCTCTTTGTTCCATGTCGGAGCGCTGAATCATCACAGTCCATCAAAGAAATCCCACTTTACAATCCAGTTCGCAATCGTCTCTTGTATAGGTCTATAAGGGTATCTTTTAGAGGAGAAAAAACCCTATGTTATTCTTTTAGTCTCGGTCTTGCTTTGTGAGGCTACCACATCAGCTCCACCGGCTGCTCTGACGTTACGCATGGAGACGTTCTTTATTTCTTGAAATCCAGTGACACCAAGCGTTAGATTGTGTATTTCACACTTGTCAATGTATCATTTTTTGAATTTGCAAAACGTATTAATGGATGAATATATAATCAACCCCTTAACATATATATATATATATATATTGGCCAACATTTCATTTTTATTCAATTAAGATGCTGCAGTAGTTTTTAGTCAGGTTTATGAATGCAGGATGCAGGGATATATTTATATATAAAAATCTTTTGAAATAGATGATAATATAAATCCACGCATTTTCGATAATTACTTTAATTTTTTTTGGGTCATTGTGTTGCTTGAGCCTATCCTAGTCACCATTGAGTACAAGCAGGTAAAACCCTGGATATTCCATCTCAGTACAACAAGACAGAGAACGACACACACATTCATGTTAAAACTTAAAGGAATAGTTAAGAGATACTAGTTAACCTGTGAAGCATGTTTTGGACTTTACAACCAATCTGAAATTTCCAGATAAAGCCCACTTGATGCACAAGGAGAAATTACAACCTTCAGACAGACAAGTCACAGGATTCAAACGAATCAAACTTTCTGCAAGGAACCATGAGTGCTATACACATCATTGCAGCACAAATGAAATATCAATTTATCTTCTTGGCTGATTTGTCCCTTTGTGTGAAGGTAAGGTACATCCTGGACAGGTCAGCAGTCTGTCGCAGGGCCTCAGTCACACATCCACTCAAAGTCACTTTCACAACAAGCTGCAATGTAGTCACCAATTAACCTATGAAGCATGTTTTTGGATGATGGGAGAAAACCAGAGTCCCCGGTAAAAACCCACACATGAACAGGAGAACATGGTAACTCCACACAGAAAGGTCCTCAGTTGGTGTTTCTGCTTCAGATCCCCCAGCTGGGATTTGAACCAGGGCCTTCTTGCTGTGAGGCAAGAGCGCTAACCACTGCACCACCGTGCAGTCCACAAATGAAATAAATATTCTAAGAAATACATATTCTAAATAATGTTATTTTTTGTCATTATTTAAGCACAGCACAGTAACCATTTTAGGGTAAAAATGCTTAGGCCTTTCTAAAAATGTAGCCTAGTCCAATTCCACTTCTTTAAAAGCAGGGAACTCTCTGACTTATTAAAATATAAATCTAAAAATGTAAAGGAAACCTACTAATACAAAGATAGTAATAAAACGTTCAGCCTTGTTAAACAGACATAGCTCCCTATAAATATGCAGGCCAAGAATTTTTATTTTTATTTTCCCAAAAGTCTTCCCATGTAAGCCTCTTGTTTTCCCTAGATAAAACACGCCTGCAAAGTAACAATGCTTTGCTTTTAAACTATAGTAATACATGAGGCACGAGGCTCAAACTATTTCCCCCCCAAACGAGTAACTGCCACAGCCTAAAGGTTCAAAGTGACAGCACGAGGTACCAGCTGTGGCCCTCAAACGAGTACTGCCACAACCTGAAGGCTTAAACAAAGTGGCAGCACGAGGAACAAATATAAAAAAGAGAAAAACACCCCTAAACAAGTACTGACACCATCACTGCAGATAGAAACGTCAAAAACACCTGGGCAGATCGAAAACCTGGGGCAATACAGGCTGCAAAACACAAGCCACCAACTAGGCATCACCCCAAAGAAAATGCACCTGGCTAAGTGGGACAAACAGACAGAGGGTTCAACAGATCCTGGCAGAGGATGTTTGGGGTGGAACATATCCCGGATGAAGGGGTACATATCCCGGACGAGCCCCCATATGTTACATCCCTAATGGGCAAACTGGCCCGGAGTCTAGGGGATGATCATTAGTGGGGACAATAACATTAAACTGGACACCGAACATAAAGGAAACACAGTTTATTAAAATAAATGAGAACCTGCATCCTGAAATTGAACAAAGAAATAATTAGTTTGCTGGTTAAAAAGAACAAACCAAAACAGAGTTGGAACCTTGGCCAAAAGAAAAAATAAGTCAGGGAGACTACTGACCCAGCCATGACGACCGTCGGAGTCAGCAGCTCCCTGCTAACGGCTGCCTAACAAAACTACCTGAAGAACAGAAATGAAACAAAGCCCGCAAATCAGAACTGCCAAGGTCCAACCCCAGACTAACACAACAAAATCCAGCAATCTAAGATTGCTGAGGACATAAACCAGCCCAAGCCAACACCACACAAACTAACACCCAGCCTGCTGCTCTGCTCCGTGCCTGGCTGGCTAGCTGGCTGGCTTGGTGTTGGCACCTCTGACTTAAATAGACACCAGCTGCCAATCAAGGCACATTGGCCACACCTGCCAGATGAGCCGAAGGGAACTGAATGGAAAAGGAGGCCAGACAGCAGCAGCAGGACATAACATAAAGTAATACAAAAAAAAGAAAATGAAAACTCTTTAACAAAATTTTAGGTCAGATCAGCAATCTCGGGAAAAGACAAAGACCTCAGGAAACTATAGCCTTGAGGATTTTTAAAAGCAAAATGGTAAAGGTTGCACAGAATGGGACAGCCAACTTTAGAAACAATATTAGTTATCAATTCAACATCCAAAAAGCCCGTTTACTGCAAGTATTCTCTTAAGCATTAGAAGTAATCTTACCTCATCTGAAGTTTTCCTCCTATCAGGAAGCACAAGTGTGTTTGCGTGACTTCCAGGAACTATGGTAGATCCAACACTCATTCTGGGTCCCACTAACATGTAGCGTTTGTCTCCAGATCTGTACTGGATGCTGTGACACAGTGTTCCATCATAATTGGGCTCTGGCAGATATTTGGAAGTATAGTCTGTGGACTTGGAGCACTGCATTGCAATCAGCACGATGATGCTGATGAGAAACAGCAGGGAAACGGAGCCCAAAGTGATGATGAGGTAGAAAGTCACGTGACTGTCTTCATCCTCCGCTGCTGCACTTTGAACATCAGAAGCTGCAAAAGCCTCTTTGGGCTCCACAAGTTTGACAATGACAGTAGCTGTTGCTGAGAGGGAAACGTTGCCATTGTCTTTGACCAGGATGAGCAGTTTGTGTTCAGCCTCGTCTGTCTCTGTGAACGAGCGGAGAGTTCGGATCTGTCCTGTATAGCGGTCCAAAGCAAAGAGACTGTGGTCAGTCACTTGCTGCAGTGAGAACAGCAGCCAGCCGTTATATCCTATATCAGCGTCATAGGCTCGCACTTTAGTCACCAAGTGTCCTGCGTTCACGTTGCGGGGAATCTCCTCCACCCCTTCAGCAGAACCGTTGGAGCTGACTGGATACAGGATGACTGGAGCGTTGTCGTTCTGATCCAGAATGAACACGTTCACTGTCACGTTGCTGCTCAGAGGAGGACTTCCAGAATCTGTGGCAACAACGTGGAACTGGAACGTTTTCACACTTTCAAAGTCAAAGCTTTTCAGAGCTACAACTTCTCCACTTTCAGAGTTTATATTAAGAAATGAAGCCATTTTGTTGTCTTCTTTTCCATCTGTTATAATGTGATACGCAATGAGAGCATTATCATTCAAGTCCTGATCAAGAGCTTTAATAGAAAATATGGACACTCCTTGTTTATTTCCCTCATGTATATAAAACGTGTAAGGACTCAGAGAAAACTCAGGACAGTTGTCATTAATGTCCGATATCACAACACTTACAGTTTTTTCAGACGATAATGGAGGCTGACCTGCATCTTTTGCAGTTATGGTTAAATCATAAATTGATTGTTTCTCTCTGTCCAGTGGGGCTTTTATCACCAGAGAAAACATGTTGTCCTCCACAGACTGTGATAAAGCAAATGGAACATTGTCATCTATTGAGCAAGTAACTTTGCCATTTAAACCTGAATCCAGGTCATTTAGACTAACAAGAGCAACTGTTGTTCCAGTTCTGGCGTCTTCAGGAATAGAGCTGGAAAAGGATGTAAACTCGATCTCAGGTGTATTATCATTAACATCAATTATCCTTATTTTCACACTTTTTTCTGTTGTGAGAGGAACAGTGCCTACATCTGACGCCTGAATTTCTATTTCATATTTGTCTTTCTCTTCATAATCTATCTGTCCTTTAACAGTTATCTCTCCTGTTTCTTTATTTAGATTAAATAACCTTAAAATATTTACATTCACGCTGTTACTAAATGAATAAACAACCTCCCCGTTTGTTCCTTCGTCTAAATCTGACGCATTCACCTGAACGACAGTTGTTCCTGTTGGAGCATTTTCTTTGAGTGTCACTGAATAATCATCTTCATTGAAAATAGGGGCATTATCGTTCACGTCTAAAACAATCACAATGATTCTCATTGTTCCAGTTTTCGGGGGTTTCCCTCCATCCAGTGCCGTAAGCGTCAAGACATGTCTGACAGTAGTTTCTCTGTCTAAAGGTTTCTGAACAACAAGTATCGGTATTTTTCCATCGTCTCCCTTATCCTTAACCTCCAAACGGAAGTTCTCATTCTGGCTGAGTTTATACTGCTGCACAGAGAACTGGCCGCTGTCTGCGTCATGTGCGGCTTTTAACTGAAATCGAGCTCCGAGCAACACAGACTCGGACATTTCCAGCGTGGTCTCGTTCTCCTGAAACGTCGGAGAATGATCATTTACATCCAATATTTCCACTCCAACGTAGTGAACTTCCAGAGGGTTCTCCAGAACTGTTTTCAGATTCAGCAAGCACAGAGCGGTCTGCGCGCACACCTCCTCTCTGTCAATCTTTCGCTTCACGTACAGAATCCCGTCACTGTGACTTACGCGGAAGAGCGGATCCGCATCATTTGAAACAATGCGATACTTCCTGCCTTTTAGTGTGGTTTTGTCTAAGCCCAGATCTTTCGCGATGTGTCCAACCAAAGTTCCTTCATTGACGTCCTCGGGTATGGAATATCTCACCTGGGCTGAGACTATGCAGCACAAAACGACGGGAATCAGGCATCGCAGCAAATATCCCGAAGCCCTTTGTTTCCTTTGTTCCATTGTCTGTCCGTCTGTTATCAATGATCCATCACAGACAAATGATCGACTGAAAATCCAGAATTCGGCATGGATGTGCTACAGATTTAAGACGGAAACAAATCAACCTTGTCGACGTTCGATGCGCAGAAACGATCCTGCTGTTGTCGAAGGTGGAGCGGTGTAAAAAGGTTCCACCACAAAGCAGCAGTGTGAGCTCCACTGATGGAGACTTTTTACACTATACTGACACCATGTGATCTGCTTTCTTATTGCAGAAACAAAAATGCTCTTTTAAACCAGCTTATCTATCACAGTTGTTGTTAAAGGCGCCAATGTGTTTTTAACGTCTGGAAAACAATATTCAGGACCAGGGACAGCGTTAGGAAATGTTTAGTGGTTTTTGTAGTAACCTTGTGATGCCTACATTGAAACTATACTCTGTTACCCATTTATTTCCCCCTATTTTAATTGCATTAAAGCTTACTTCGTTTTGCTTTTCGTGTATTTACAAATTGTGTTGTTTTCCTATTTTAAAATACCACAATGTTCTGCCTTATTATTATTTTATAAAATTTTTATTTGTAAATGAATAAAACATGAAAGAACAATTACTGCGTGAAAACTCAATTTATGTTAAACAAAGAGAGGAAAGGGGAATTATAAAACATTGAAAAGATAAGATCCAAAACAAACACATTTTTTAGAGCTAAGCTAATAAATAAATAATATTTTTCCTACAGTGCAGTGGCATGAGTAAGCAGACATCTTGAAGAAATAAGCCTTAAATTTTGCATAAAATACAAATGAAAATGAAAAGAAAGACACTATTGCTGGCTAGATATTTACTTTAATCTTTGATGTTTTCTTTCTGTCAAGAAACAAATGTGTTTTGATAGCTACAGGGAACCAAGGTAAAAAGATAAGACTATTTTTTAAGGTCAAACTAAAGTATAATATTGTATCCACATCTGAACTTTAGGCTGGGAGACTGAGTTTATTTCTTAAATGTTTTAATAACAGACCTATATTTGTTTTACATGTTTCAACTTTTTTCTTAATCTACTGCAGTTATTTCACCAGAGATTATAATTTGTTTAGTTTTATGTCTTGCATTTATTGGTGTAAAAAAAGGGACGCTAAGGTCATCTCAAAAGTGTGCACCTATCATTGTTACACAACTAACAGCATTGTTAAACGTAACAAAGTTGATCCAGAGTCAAAATAAATACATTTTAAAACAATGAAATAGTTATATTTTAATCAAAAATAGCAAACAATTAAATTCAGCAATGTGCTTCAGTGAACAAGCCATGATTTTTAACAAACATATCCAGATCCAAGATCATCTCCAAATAATATTTCCTACAGACACACTATCTAAAAGTAAGTGAACTTTAGACAGTTAGTCAAAGAGTCAAACAGACAGATAATCTAGCCAATAAACCGTTGCTTGAACTAACCTTCATTTTTTTATTTTTCATGTGGCTTGTACTTCAGCGATTTACACTACAATGTGTTCTAAACATCAGAACTGTTAAAATGAAACTCCTTCTTCAACATGACCAAATTCTGAGGTGATCTTTCAGAAGTAACTTGTAGCCAACAACTGTGGGCACATTGGACTGAACTTGTATAAACATTGAAGCCTATATGATACAATAGAGAAAAGAAAAGGACCAAACTATAGTATCTCAATGTAGCCTCAACTATTAAATGTTCCAACATGCATCCATCCATCCATAACTCACTGATTCCTGCACAGAAATGCATTGTTACTAAAACCCTAAAAACACAGAACGCAGATCCCTAGATTTAAAGTTCTTATCAACAAGAAGCCTAAAGATGTTGAGGAAAGTTTCCAGGGAAAAAAAATCTTCAAACCAATTTGAAGCTTTTTTAAAAAAAGAAATACAGACATGAAATAAAAACCTATCACGTAACAAAAAACTGGACAGCCAACGATAACAATTTTGAAAGTTTCAACATTAACAGCATAGCGGAAAAGCGTTAAGTAAATTTGCAACAGAGACCAACTTGAGCAATTTTAAAAAAGGAATGTCATGGAAATTATACATTTCATTATGTCTCATCCTCTGAGTCTTGTTTTCTTATTGTCAGAACACCCTGAGCACAATGTGTAAACATTTTGATTTCATTAGAACATCTTGTTCATATTAGATATGGCATTTACGCTCTTTATCTTTTTTTTTTCTTCTTCTTTGGCCTCCTTTTTGGCCTCCTTTTCCTGCTGGCGGCGCTGTTCGGGCTTGGCATGGCGAGCCATCTGGGCCAGACGGACAGTGCTGTCCTCACAACCAACACAAGACACACCAACACACTTCATTTCATCGGATCAACAAATATTCCACCACAGGAATCCTACCTCATCTGAAGTTTTCCTCCTGTCCGGAAGTACAAGTGTGTTTGCGTGACTTCCAGGAACTATGGTAGATCCAACACTCATTCTGGGTCCCACTAACATGTAGCGTTTGTCTC
>NC_050521.1:14537924-14549553 GCF_002922805.2 Oryzias melastigma
ACTGATGTAAAAAGTATATGGACCCATTGAAAACTCTGGAAAGTTGTCATTGACATCAGAAACTACAACGTTGATGGTCTTTTCAACAATAAATGAAGGATCTCCTGAGTCTTTTGCAATGATTGTTACGTCATAATGAGGTCTAATCTCTCTGTCTAACTGTGACATGCTCACAACAGCAAACATGTTTTCTTGTAAAGATGGAGACAAAGTAAAAGGAACGTCTTGTTTAATTGTACAAATCACTTTTCCATTAATTCCAGAGTCAGAATCACGGACGCTGATTAGTGCCACTGTAGTTCCTATTTTGGAATCCTCTTTGATTGAGTTGGAGAATGACGTCACCTCAATCTCAGGAGGATTGTCATTAACATCAATCACGTTTATTTTGACACTTTTGTCACTCATAAGAGAAACTGGTCCTTTATCTGAAGCCTGAATATCAATTTCATAACTTTTACTTTTTTCATAGTCAATCTGACCTTTTACTGTAATTTCACCAGTATTTTCATTCATAGTAAACAGTTCTTTTATTTTTGATTTAACATCTTTACCAATTGAAAAAACGATTTCCCCGTTTGCTCCTTTGTCTAAATCTGTTGCATTAACCTGAATCACCACAGTCCCAATCGGAATATTTTCCTTAATTGTAGCAGAATATGTTTCTTTAGTGAACACTGGAGAGTTGTCATTAACATCAAGTACATCCACAATTATTTCTATGTTTCCAGATTTCGCAGGTTTGCCTCCATCAATGGCTGTTAGACGCAGTTTATGTTTCTCTGTTGTTTCTCTGTCTAGCTGCTTCTGCAGGACTAAAAACGGAACCTTGCCATCCTCTCCTCTATCTTTGACTTCTACTCTGAAATGATCGTTCTGGCTGAGTTTATATTGCTGAATAGAGAACAGACCCACATCGGGATCCTGCGCCGCCTGTAATTGTAACTTCACCCCTGGAAGAGCAGACTCTGATATTTCCAGTCGTTTCTCTTTCTCCATAAAAACAGGAGCGTGATCATTAATATCAAGGATTTCAACGGATACAGAATGAATCTCTAGCGGGTTTTCCAACACGGTTTTTAGGTTGATCAAACACGGAGAGCTCTTTTCACAAACCTCCTCTCGGTCTATTTTCTTTTTCAGATACAGATTTCCATCGCTTTGATTCACTTCAAAAAGCGGCTCGGATGAATCTGCAACGATGCGATATCCTCTGAGCTTCAGTGCATTCTTGTCAAGTCCTAAATCCTTCGCTATATTTCCAACCACAGTTCCACCTTGAACCTCTTCAGAGACAGAATATCTGATCTGCGCAAAAGCTCCGCTCCAGAAAACGGTCAGAATAACAAAGACAAAACAACCCCGTCGCTGCTGCCGCGCGTTGCGTCCTCTTTGTTCCATGACGGAGCGCTGATTCATCACAGTCCATCAAAGAAATCCAAATTTACAATCCAGTCAGCAACGCACCACTCAGATCCGTTCTCGACGATATCATTTAGAGAAGGAAAAAGATCCTTTACTCGTTCTGGTTTTCTCGGTCTTGCTTTATGAGTAACACAGCCGCCCCACCGTCCACTCTGGCGTTACGCACAGATACGATGTGCATTTCTTGAATTCCAGTGACACCAAGCGTTAGATTGTGTATTTCACACAAGGTTATGCCTTTTATTAAAAAAAAAATGCTATACACTCATCACATTTTGTTCTGCATTATTTCATTATAATTAATTTAAGAGGGCCGTTTTTGATCAGTCATAAATGCAGAAATGTATTTTTTCCCTCACGTCTTAGAAGATGGAATTGAAGTTTATAATTTCAATGCGTATGTTTTCCAAATTATCTTAAAAATATGTTGGATCACGAAGTTACTAAAGCTTATATCGCAAGTATTTGGCAAAAGCAAGAGACAACCTGAATGGCTTGTTGGTCCATTAATTGCAGTGACAAGACAGACAACCACGCAAACTTAAAGATTTAAACCTGAAGGACAAACGTTTACACACTAGTAAACCTGTGAACATTTTTGCGTCTATATGATGCAGCAGAAATATCCAGAGAAACCCCACAGCATATAGAAGGAGAAATGATAACCTCCAGACAGACAGGACCTTTAGGTGGGATGTAAAAGGGTCTTTTTGCAGGGAGTCAGTACAGTGCTAACAGCATTTTCATTAAGCACAAATAACATATTTCACACAAATTGATATTTTGATAATTAGCTAAACATAGTGCAGAAGTGATGTATTTATTTAGTTTGTTTTTGTTTTAAGAAGCCTTTCAAGAACCCGTGTAGTCTTTTTGAACACTACAGAACCAAGGACAGTTCCAATATTTCAAAATGTAAATCTCAAGAGCAAAATAAAATAATTAAAACAATAATGGTTCTTTAAAGATTCAGTTATACAATATTTAAACAATCTAAATGAGGTAAAACAAAAAAATAAATATAACCCTTTAAGAATAGCACTGCTAAATTTATACTTGTTGGTTACTTTTTTTTATACAACTTTCAATTCTTTTATCTGAAATGAGCCAAAAACCCAGATCTATCATATTGGCAATATGATTTATTCTGTATTTATTGTATGTATAAATACATGTTTATACTTTGCATATGTTTCCCTTAATCACACTGAAAAACAATCATATGTTTGGGTAAAATTCACTACAGATTAGACTTTTTTGCCAAAACGTTACCAACATATGTCCCTTTTATTTTGCCCCAGGCTTTTTTTTTTGGGGCAGAAGATTGAGCGAAGCAAAAAATAAATAAATAAATAAATAAATAACATATTGTAAGCTTTTCAATTTTTAATAAAGTTTCCAATTCAAGAACTTGGGTTATTAGGCAAATTAGTTAACATTCAGCATGCTGGACCAGACCAATGTCTCTCATAAGAAACAGACAGAGTGGCCAAAAGTGATACCAAAGTCTCCTTTTTTTAGTTCTCTTAAGTGGTTAACTACTTCTCTTTGCACACACCCCTGTGTGGATGAGTTGTTAGTGTGTTGAACCTTGCTGCTGCAGATGCCAAGTCTGATTCCAAATGGCTTGAAAGTGTAATGTAAGCATTGGTGTGTATGAAACGAGATGCAGAAAATCATAAAAGAGGAATAGGAATGCTAATCTTTGTTTACAAAAAGTTACAAAATTTAAACAAAAAATGTATTGATTAAGTTTATACAAAAAGACAATAAACTATGAAAGAACACTTATGAAAGATTCTTCATATAATGCTCTTTTTTTCAAAGATAAAACAAAAATGTAAATAGACAATGCAGAGCTTAAAAGGGGCCAATTAAAAAACAAGATCTCAAATCATCAAACCCAGAAAAATCTATTTAGAGCTCGAGAAAAGCAGTGCAAGTTGCAAAATTTGCAAAGCCGTTTGAACTCCTGTATGGAATTCCTCGTCATGAACATACATATGTTTGTATGACTTCAGCAACAATGATGGTTTCAAAATCAGCAGATACATGAGAACGCCTTAATGAATACATTTGCAAGAAAGATCACCTTAAGCAATTTTCAAAAGTCATCCTACCTCATCTGAAGTTTTCCTCCTATCAGGAAGCACAAGTGTGTTTGCGTGACTTCCAGGAACTATGGTAGATCCAACACTCATTCTGGGTCCCACTAACATGTAGCGTTTGTCTCCAGATCTGTACTGGATGCTGTGACACAGTGTTCCATCATAATTGGGCTCTGGCAGATATTTGGAAGTATAGTCTGTGGACTTGGAGCACTGCATTGCAATCAGCACGATGATGCTGATGAGAAACAGCAGGGAAACGGAGCCCAAAGTGATGATGAGGTAGAAAGTCACGTGACTGTCTTCATCCTCCGCTGCTGCACTTTGAACATCAGAAGCTGCAAAAGCCTCTTTGGGCTCCACAAGTTTGACAATGACAGTAGCTGTTGCTGAGAGGGAAACGTTGCCATTGTCTTTGACCAGGATGAGCAGTTTGTGTTCAGCCTCGTCTGTCTCTGTGAACGAGCGGAGAGTTCGGATCTGTCCTGTATAGCGGTCCAAAGCAAAGAGACTGTGGTCAGTCACTTGCTGCAGTGAGAACAGCAGCCAGCCGTTATATCCTATATCAGCGTCATAGGCTCGCACTTTAGTCACCAAGTGTCCTGCGTTCACGTTGCGGGGAATCTCCTCCACCCCTTCAGCAGAACCGTTGGAGCTGACTGGATACAGGATGACTGGAGCGTTGTCGTTCTGATCCAGAATGAACACGTTCACTGTCACGTTGCTGCTCAGAGGAGGACTTCCAGAATCTGTGGCAACAACGTGGAACTGGAACGTTTTCACACTTTCAAAGTCAAAGCTTTTCAGAGCTGAAATTTCTCCTGTTTCTGAGTTGATGCTTAAAAATGAAGACAGCTTGTTGTCGCTGTTCATTTCTCTTAGGATTCCATATGAAACTAGTGCATTATCCCCATCGTCTCGGTCAAAGGCTTTCACTGAAAAAACTGAAGCTCCAGGAATGTTGTTCTCACTGATGTAAAAAGTATATGGAGCCATTGAAAACTCTGGAAAGTTGTCATTGACATCAGAAACTACAACGTTGATGGTCTTTTCAACAGTAAACGAAGGATCTCCTGAGTCTTTTGCAATGATTGTTACGTCATAATGAGGTCTGATCTCTCTGTCTAACTGTGACATGCTCACAACAGCAAACATGTTTTCTTGTAAAGATGGAGACAAAGTAAAAGGAACGTCTTGTTTAATTGTACAAATCACTTTTCCATTAATTCCAGAGTCAGAATCACGGACGCTGATTAGTGCCACTGTAGTTCCTATTTTGGAATCCTCTTTGATTGAGTTGGAGAATGACGTCACCTCAATCTCAGGAGGATTGTCATTAACATCAATCACGTTTATTTTAATACTTTTGTCAGTTGTTAAAGGAGCATGCCCCCTATCTGAAGCCTGAACATCAATTTCATAACTTTTGCTTTTCTCAAAATCAATCTGACCTTTTACTGTAATTTCACCAGTATTTTCATTAATACTGAAGAGTTCAGTGATTTTAGATTTAACTTCATTACCAAATGAATAAATTATTTCTCCGTTTGCTCCTTTGTCTAAATCTGTTGCATTGACTTGAATCACTATAGTCCCAATTGGAATATTTTCCTTAATTGTAGCAGAATAGGTTTCTTTAGTAAACACTGGAGAGTTGTCATTAATATCAAGTACATCCACAATTATTTCTATGTTTCCAGATTTCGCAGGTTTGCCTCCATCAACGGCTGTTAGACGCAGTTTATGTTTCTCTGTTGTTTCTCTGTCTAGCTGCTTCTGCAGCACTAAAAACGGAACCTTACCATCCTCTCCTCTATCTTTCACTTCTACTCTAAAATGTTCGTTCTGGCTGAGTTTATATTGCTGAATAGAGAACTGACCCACATCGGGGTCCTGCGCAGCCTGTAGCTGAAACCTCGCCCCAGGAAGAACCGATTCGAATATTTCCAGTCGTTTCTCTTTCTCCATAAAAACAGGAGCGTGATCATTAATATCAAGGATTTCAACAGTTACAGAATGAATCTCTAGCGGGTTCTCTAACACGGTTTTTAAGTTGATCAAACAGGGAGAGCTCTTTTCACAAACCTCCTCTCGGTCTATTTTCTTTCTCAGATACAGATTTCCATCGCTTTGATTCACTTCAAACAGCGGCTCGGATGAATCTGCAACGATGCGATATCCTCTGAGCTTCAGTGCATTCTTGTCAAGTCCCAAATCCTTCGCTATATTTCCAACCACAGTTCCACCTTGAACCTCTTCAGAGACAGAATATCTGATCTGCGCAAAAGCTCCGCTCCAGAAAACGGTCAGAATAACAAAGACAAAACAACCCCGTCGCTGCTGCCGCGCGTTGCGTCCTCTTTGTTCCATGTCGGAGCGCTGATTCATCACAGTCCATCAAAGAAATCCCAATTTACAATCCAGTCAGCAAATTAACACTATCATGCGTTCTGGAAGATATCATTTAGAGAAAAATATCCTTTACTCGTTCTGGTTTTCACGGTCTCTGTCTCTGTGTCTCTGTCTCTAACACAGCCGCTCCACCGTCCACTCTGACGTTACTGACAGATACGGTGCGGATTTGTTGAATTCCAGTGACACCAAGCGTTAGATTGCGTATTTCACACAAGGTAATGTCTTATATATACATAAAAAAATGCTATACATTCATCAAATGTATTTCTCCATTATTTCATTATGATTGATTTAAGATGGCCGTTTTTGATCAGTCATAAATGAAGAAATGAGTTTTTTTTCTCACATCTGAGAAGATGGAATTTAATGTTATATTTTAAATGCATATATTTTCCAAATGATCATAAAATTATGTTGAGTCACGCAGTTAATTAAGCTTATATCGCCACTGTTGGGCAAAAGCAGGAGACAACCTGAATGGCTCATTAGTGCATTAAATTTCTGCGTGACAAGACAGACAACCACACAATCTATCAGATTCACACCTAAAGGACAAATTGTGAGACACCAGTAAACATGTAAACAATTTTTGGACTTTATGATGAACATGTAATATCCAGAGAAACCCCACAGCACGTACAAGGAGAAATTATAACCTCCAGACAGACAGTCCTATATAGCTGGGGTTAATGGGGTCTTTTTGCAGGGAGTCAGTACAGTGCTAACCACATTTTCATTCAGCACAAATTAAAAATTTCACACAATGTGATCTTTTGATAATTATTTAAATATAGTGCAGAAGTGATTAATGTATTTTGATTTAGAAAAGCTTATTTAGAACCTGTGATGTATTTTGTGACAATTTCAGAACCAAGGACAGTTTCAATATCTTAAAATCGAATTCTAAAATCTAAAATAAGACAAAACAAAGATAGTTATGAAGAGAGTCGGTTATAAAATTATAAAAAAAGAATCAAAATAAAGTAAAACAAAACTAAACAGAAATATAAGCCTTTAAAAATGTGCTGCTAAATGAATATTTGTAGGTAGGCCTAACTATATGCTAAAAAAAAACTTTCAATACCTCTACCTGAAATAGACAAAAAACCCAGAACTATTATCTTTGTAATATGATTCAAATTGTATGTATTGTTTGTCTAAATACATGTTCATGCATTTTATATGTATTGATTAACCACGCTTTAAAACAATCTTATGTTTGGGTAAAATTCCAACCCGGTCGCAGTAAAATGCGTACATATGCCACGACTTTGCACTCTGAAATACCGTCTATAATATACGCCAAACACGCTTTTTGCGTGCATATGATACGCAATGGTAGAGGATAGGTTGCGCCGGCGTACAATATAAACGGCTTTTTAGGTTTCGTTTTGATCACGTGGTCAGAAATCCTCCGGCTCTTTTCTAAATGACGTCGTTCCTGGTTAAGGTTAGGATTACGGTTATGGTTAGGGTTAGAAAAGCACATTGTTCGTTTGTGGGGCTGTCTGGGATGCTCACGGCTCCACCAGGGGACGTGTCAAACGTGGAAAACAGACTTTAACATGTTTAGGACCGCGCGTATTATATGCACGCAAAAACCGGTTTTGGCGTATATTATACACGGTACTTCCCAAATCGTGGCATATGTACGCATTTTACTGAGACTGGGCTCAAAATTCACACGTTTGACTTTTTTTTCCAAAACGTTACCAACATATCTCCCTATTGTTGAACCCCCGTCTTTTATCTGGAAGAAGATTGAGCTCAGCAAAATAAAGAAATACATTTTTAAATTTGTAATATTAAAGTTTCACATTCAACAACTTAAGCTAGACAGCAAATTAGTTTACCTTCAGCTCGCTGGACCACACCAATGTCTCTCATAGAAACAGGCACATGGCCAAAAGTGATACAGAAGATTTTCCTTTTTGTTATCTCAAGTGGTCAACTACTTCTCTTAGCACACCCCCTGTGTGGGTGAGTTGTTAGTGTGTTTAAACTTCGCTGCTGCAGATGCAGAGTCTGATAGTACTTGGCTTGGAAGTGCAATGTAAGCAGTGGTGTGTATGAAACGAGATGCAGAAAGGCATAAGGTAGGAATAAGAATGTTCATTTTTGTTTACAAAGAGTTACAAAATTTAAACAAAAAATGTATGGATTAAGTTTATACTAGGAGATTATAAACTATGAAAGAACACTTCTGAAAGATTCCTCATAATGCTCCTTTTCCAAAGATAAAACACTTACATAAAACTTAAAATGACAATGCAGAGTTTAAAGCCAATTTAAAAAACCAGATCTCAAATCATCGAACACCACAAAAAGCTATTTAGAGCTCGAGAAATACAGTGCAAGTTGCAAAATTTGCAAATCCATTTGAACTTTTATACATAATTCCTCCTGTCATAAACAGAAAGTTGTTTGTGTGACTTCAGCAACAATGATGGCTTTAAAATCAGCAGCGAGAACGCCTAAATAAATACATTTGCAAGAAAGATCACCTTAAGCAATTTTCAAAAGTAATCCTACCTCATCTGAAGTTTTCCTCCTGTCAGGAAGCACAAGTGTGTTTGCGTGACTTCCAGGAACTATGGTAGATCCAACACTCATTCTGGGTCCCACTAACATGTAGCGTTTGTCTCCAGATCTGTACTGGATGCTGTGACACAGTGTTCCATCATAATTGGGCTCTGGCAGATATTTGGAAGTATAGTCTGTGGACTTGGAGCACTGCATTGCAATCAGCACGATGATGCTGATGAGAAACAGCAGGGAAACGGAGCCCAAAGTGATGATGAGGTAGAAAGTCACGTGACTGTCTTCATCCTCCGCTGCTGCACTTTGAACATCAGAAGCTGCAAAAGCCTCTTTGGGCTCCACAAGTTTGACAATGACAGTAGCTGTTGCTGAGAGGGAAACGTTGCCATTGTCTTTGACCAGGATGAGCAGTTTGTGTTCAGCCTCGTCTGTCTCTGTGAACGAGCGGAGAGTTCGGATCTGTCCTGTATAGCGGTCCAAAGCAAAGAGACTGTGGTCAGTCACTTGCTGCAGTGAGAACAGCAGCCAGCCGTTATATCCTATATCAGCGTCATAGGCTCGCACTTTAGTCACCAAGTGTCCTGCGTTCACGTTGCGGGGAATCTCCTCCACCCCTTCAGCAGAACCGTTGGAGCTGACTGGATACAGGATGACTGGAGCGTTGTCGTTCTGATCCAGAATGAACACGTTCACTGTCACGTTGCTGCTCAGAGGAGGACTTCCAGAATCTGTGGCAACAACGTGGAACTGGAACGTTTTCACGCTTTCAAAGTCAAAACTTTTCAGAGCTGAAACTTCTCCACTTTCAGAGTTTACATTCAGAAATGATGTAAACAGATTATCTCCATCTTTCTCTCTCAAAATTGAATATGAAATAAGAGCGTTGCTGCCGTCATCACTGTCATGGGCTGTAACTGATAGAATTGTTTTTCCTGGACTGTTATTCTCCTTTATGTAGAAGTTAATGGGATTCTGTGAGAATGTGGGGATGTTATCATTCACATCAGAAACAACAACTGTGATGCTTTTCTGTGATGACAAGGACGGTTCTCCTGCATCTTTAGCTACAATCATCACTTCATACTGAGTCTGCTGTTCACGATCTAAAACTTGTTTAGTTACTAGAGAGTACATGTCATTCTGTGAAGATGGGTTCATTGTAAAAGGAAGGTTCTGGTTTATGGAGCACAGAACTTTTCCATTGATACCAGAATCAGAGTCTTTGATACTGATCAAAGCTACTGTAGTGCCTGGTTTAGAGTCCTCCGGGAGCGCGCGTGAAAAAGAGGTTACTTTAATAACTGGAGCGTTATCATTTACATCTAAAATAACAATATTCACAATCTTTTCAGCTTTTAACGGTGCCACTCCTTTATCAGACGCTTGAATATCAATTTCATATCTATCATTCTGTTCAAAATCAATTAGCCCAATTACAGTTATTATGCCAGTATTGAAATTCAAGTCAAATGTTTCTTTTACTTTTGGATCTATGTCATTTCCAAAAGAATAAACAACTTCTCCATTTGATCCTTCATCCAAATCTGTCGCAGTTACTTGGATCACAGTTGTTCCAACAGGAGAATTTTCTTTCAGATGAACAACATATGAATCCTGACTAAAAACTGGAGGATTATCATTAACATCAGAAACGTTGACAATGATGGTCATGTTTCCTGATCTCGGAGGTTTACCTCCATCAAAGGCTGTTAAAAGTAAAACGTGACTCTTTGCTGTCTCTCTGTCCAGCGGTTTTTGGAGGACTAAACTGGGTGTTTTACGATTCTCACCTCGATCTTTAACTTCCAATCGAAAGTAATCATTCTGACTCAGTTTATAATGTTGAACAGAAAATGAGCCGATATCGGCGTCACGCGCAGCTTTTAACTGAAATTTTGCACCTGGTAGCACAGATTCAGGAATTTCTAAGACATTTTCTTCTTCCGGGAAGCTCGGTGTGTGGTCATTTACATCCACAATCTCCACAGCAACATAATGGACCTCCAGCGGGTTTTCCAGCACGGTTTTTACATCAATGACGCAATCCTTGCTGCGGTCACACATTTCCTCCCGATCGAGTTTTTCATTTACGTACAGCAGTCCGTCATCCTGATTTATCTTAAACGGAGATGTTTCGGATCCGTCAACGACTCGGACTCCGCGTTCTCTCAGCGTGATCTTGTCCATACCTAAATCCTTGGCAAGGTTTCCGACCACAGTTCCCCTTCGAACCTCCTCGTGGATCGAATATCTGATTTGTCCTGACGCGCAGCTCCAAAGCGAGGAAGAAAGAACCACGAATACAATCCACTTTGTTCTCCTGCTCCACGACCGAGCTCTCCTTTGTTCCATGGCGTCAACTTCAGCAACCTCAATAACAAAAGATTCAACGTGTTTTTTAAGTTAAATTAAAGAAGATTTTTCCACCGCACCCGTGGGTAAAAAGAAGCCAGTTTCTGCGCAAGGCGTATTTTACGACAACACTGCTGAATCTAACAGCGAGCTAATACAACGTCTCATTGAAATGACGCGAGAGAGGATGGGCGTAGTGAAAAAAAGAGGAGAAGATGCAGCTAATAGGATATGATAGACTGGCACCTAGCGTCCAAAAACTGTGCAAGAGCGTGAGGATTTATGGGAAAAGTATATAGTAAATAATAATATAAGAGAAGAATAAATAGACATCTTAACTTTAAATGCATATTACTTTAGATTTGCAACATTTAAAACAATTAACAGGTCGTGATCCCCAACCCCCATTCAACCAGTAAACAACAAAGTTACACTGTGTTAATGCAGAATGGAGAGGAGACAGCAACAGAGTTTCAGAACCACTGACAGCGACGATTTCTCATCAAGCAACAATGATTCAAAGAACATTCACAACTGTGAAAATAAAGGCATGATCCTCCATCCATCCATCCATCTTCCTGACCGCTTTGTCCCTTTTCAGGGTCGCGGGGGTGCCGGAGCCCAACCCGGCTACTGAAGGGCGAAGGCGGGGTACACCCTGGACAGGTCGCCAGTCTGTCGCAGGGCCTCAATCACACACACATTCACATTCACATTCACATTCACTCTCACATTCACACCTAGGGACAATTTAGAGTCACCAATTAACCTATGAAGCATGTTTTTGG
>NC_050521.1:14551182-14574854 GCF_002922805.2 Oryzias melastigma
CAGCTCCAAAGCGAGGAAGAAAGAACCACGAATACAATCCACTTTGTTCTCCTGCTCCACGACCGAGCTCTCCTTTGTTCCATGGCGTGATCGTTTAAAAAAACCCAAAATAACAAATCAATGAGGTTTTTTTTGTCCCTCCTCAAATAGAACAGAATACCTTTCCGCAACAGCCGACCTCATAAAGAAGCCAAACTCGTCAATACGTATTTAACAGGAAAACTGCGAATTTGACCGTAAGCGAACAAAACATCCCACTGAAATGACGTGAAAGAGAGGATGGGCGTAGATTAAAATAAAAGGTGCAACTAATATGAGATGGTAGACTGACACCAAGTGTCCAAAAACTGTACAACAACGTTGGGAATGAGACCCAAAAAATGACTGTAGGTACATTAAAAAAGAAAGAATTTAAAATAGTTTTGTGATATTTTTTGTCAGTGACCATTTTCAAAAACGAGAAAATAGGAATAGTAGGTCCAAATGAATATAACTTTAGCTTTGAACCATTTAGACAATTAGCAAGTCTTGAGAAACTCACTCAACCGGTAAGCCATCAAGTCACAAACTGCGTGTGCCAAATAAAAAGGAAGAGACATACGAAGTTTCAGAACCACAGACAGCAACCATCCCAAAAAGAACTGAATACGGTAGCTATAAACCCACAATCTTTCATCAATTCGGAAATTGACTTTGGGGCCACCTAATAATTACCATATTCCCCACGGAAGATAAAGAGCAAAAAAAAAAAAAAAAAAAAAAAAAGAAAGAAAAGAAAACAGAGAAGGGCAAGTTTCTCTGAATTGCACCTCTGAAAGAGGGAAATGAGCTAATTGATTAAATTTTCAATAAGAATAAAGAAGCATTTACTCAACAATCTCTAGAATTATATCCAAAAGCCCAATGACATGTAATATGCCCAATAAGAAAATATGAATTCTCACATAAACAAATACAAATAGGATTTTTTTCTTCTCACATTTAGAACAATAACAACTCCTTTTAGACCAATGAACTGTTGAAAGATGAATAGTGGTCACAGCGTTTAAACCCTAAAAGAAAATAATAAACTCGCAGAATGTTTTCCATAAAGAGAAAAACTAAATTGTCATTTGCTTAAAAAAAATCTCATGAAAGCAAAAAATTCTAAGACAACAATGTAGAGAGACAGAGAGGGAAAGAAACTGGCTATATTGTCATCTCCAAAAACCACTAAACAACTGCAAAGAAATAAAATGTATCTGGAAATTAGTAAAAAAGTACCTAGTAAAATACTTTTGATTGACATAAAAAAAGCAAATGAGCAAAAGAAAAATATGGAAAGTGTAGCAAAAGGTTCTACCATACCTCATCGGATGTTTTCCTCCTGTCAGGAAGCACAAGTGTGTTTGCATGACTTCCAGGAACTATGGTAGATCCAACACTCATTCTGGGTCCCACTAACATGTAGCGTTTGTCTCCAGATCTGTACTGGATGCTGTGACACAGTGTTCCATCATAATTGGGCTCTGGCAGATATTTGGAAGTATAGTCTGTGGACTTGGAGCACTGCATTGCAATCAGCACGATGATGCTGATGAGAAACAGCAGGGAAACGGAGCCCAAAGTGATGATGAGGTAGAAAGTCACGTGACTGTCTTCATCCTCCGCTGCTGCACTTTGAACATCAGAAGCTGCAAAAGCCTCTTTGGGCTCCACAAGTTTGACAATGACAGTAGCTGTTGCTGAGAGGGAAACGTTGCCATTGTCTTTGACCAGGATGAGCAGTTTGTGTTCAGCCTCGTCTGTCTCTGTGAACGAGCGGAGAGTTCGGATCTGTCCTGTATAGCGGTCCAAAGCAAAGAGACTGTGGTCAGTCACTTGCTGCAGTGAGAACAGCAGCCAGCCGTTATATCCTATATCAGCGTCATAGGCTCGCACTTTAGTCACCAAGTGTCCTGCGTTCACGTTGCGGGGAATCTCCTCCACCCCTTCAGCAGAACCGTTGGAGCTGACTGGATACAGGATGACTGGAGCGTTGTCGTTCTGATCCAGAATGAACACGTTCACTGTCACGTTGCTGCTCAGAGGAGGACTTCCAGAATCTGTGGCAACAACGTGGAACTGGAACGTTTTCACACTTTCAAAGTCAAAACTTTTCAGAGCTACGACTTCTCCACTTTCTGAGTTTACATTCAGAAATGATGTAAACAGATTATCTCCATCTTTCTCTCTCAAAATTGAATAAGAAATAAGAGCGTTGCTGCCGTCATCACTGTCATGAGCTGTAACTGAGAGAATTGTTTTTCCTGGACTGTTATTCTCCTTTATGTAGAAGTTAATGGGATTCTGTGAGAATGTGGGGACGTTATCATTCACATCAGAAACAACAACTGTGATGCTTTTCTCTGATGACAAGGACGGTTCTCCTGCATCTTTAGCTGTAATCATCACTTCATACTGAGTCTGCTGTTCACGATCTAAAACTTGTTTAGTTACTAGAGAGTACATGTTATTCTGTGAAGATGGGTTTATTGTAAAAGGAAGGTTCTGGTTTATGAAGCACAGAACTTTTCCATTGATACCAGAATCAGAGTCTCTGACACTGATCAAAGCTACTGTGGTGCCTGGTTTAGAATCCTCCGGGAGCGCGCGTGAAAAAGATGTTACTTCAATCACTGGAGCGTTATCATTGATATCCAGAATATCAATGATAACCGTTTTTTCTGCTGCTTGTGTTGCTGCACCTTTATCTGATGCTTGAACGTTTATTTCATATCTGCCACTCTCCTCAAAATCGATTTCACCAACTACTGTAATAACACCAGTCTCAGGGTTTAGATGAAACAACTCACTTGTTTGTGGATCAACGTCACTCCCAAAAGAATAAACAACTTCTCCATTTGATCCTTCATCCAAATCTGTTGCAGTTACTTGGATCACAGTTGTTCCAACAGGAGAATTTTCTTTCAGATGAACAACATATGAATCCTGACTAAAAACTGGAGGATTATCATTCACATCAGAAACGTTGACAATGATGGTCATGTTTCCGGATCTCGGAGGTTTACCTCCATCAAAGGCTGTTAAAAGTAAAACGTGACTCTTTGCTGTCTCTCTGTCCAGCGGTTTTTGGAGGATTAAAATTGGTGTTTTACGATTATCACCACTACTTTTAACTTCTAAACGAAAATGCTCATTTTGACTTAGTTTGTATTGCTGAACAGAAAAGGATCCAATATCCGCGTCGCGCGCAGCTTTTAACTGGAATCTCGCTCCCGGCACAGCAGATTCGATGATCTCCAATATTCTTTCATGATCAGGAAAGCTCGGCGTGTGGTCATTTATATCCAAAATCTCCACGGACACATAATGGACTTCCAGCGGGTTGTCTAGGGCGATCTTCACATCAATAACACAAACCCTTTTTCGATCACATATTTCCTCTCGGTCAAGCTTTTGGTTCGCATACAAAACACCGTCGGCATCATTAATCCTGAAAAGAAGCTCAGCAGCGCCAGAAACCACACGGATCGCCCGATCTTTCAGCGTGATCCTTTCAAGACCCAAATCCTTTGCCACATTTCCAACAGCAGTTCCTTCATCCACGTCCTCGGAGACAGAGTATCGTAATTGTGCCAAAGCGCAGCTCCAAAACGCAGCAAAAAGAACAAAGCAGACTGTCCGATTTGCGCACACACCCCGTCTCTCTCGGTGCCTTTGTTTCATGATGCAAATGTGAAAAAAAACTGAAAAACACGGCGTCCGGTGGCTAGACTTTGATGGATTTAGGTAACCCACCTTATTCGAAGTAATTATCCAAATTTACTGCCAAAAATCTTGCTTAAAATGTGTGTTTAAGCTGGAGGTTTACACGACTACGACTGCATCGACCTGGGAGGAAGGGTTCTCTTAAATGATTGGAGAACCGACAAGCAAGTGGTATTTGTTATTATACTTCCGCCAAGTGGCAATAAATTGCACTGCATTGGCGTGTTGAAAGGAACAGCCAAATATGAAGAAAGTGCATTTGATGACAACAAAGACGTTTAAAGTCACAGGAAAGATGTGATTTTTATCAAGCAAGATGAATTAATGTTACCAACGCCTCACACAATTCATAACAGAAGATAAACTCGTTTAAATTCAAAGAGATGTGTTGACAGGTCTGGTAATATATTATTAAAAAAGAGAGGAAAAAAATGAATAAATAAAATAAATTCGTGGCTGAAAAATGTCCAGGACCATAGCTACGCTTGACACCCAGAACATAAAAAGCGCAAACAACCATTATTTTTTTACTATCAAGAAGACATCCTTAAGCTTGATTTAGCAGGTAAAACTCAAATTGTTTTAATCTAGTTCAGTGTTGGTTCACTTTGTTTGGTAGTTACTAAGTACAGCTTAGTGGAAGGGAAACTTGAAAGCCAAAACATATGACGCACAAAAGAAAAAATTAAAAAGATAATTCAGAAAAAGGTACTTAAAGTGCTGATATTTAATGATTAGCATCCATATGCTGTATTCATTGATTGCAACTAATAATGAAAAACATTTTTTGGCCGACATGCTTACAATAAATCTGAAGTGAACTGTACGATTCATTACCTGGACCTGTAAGCATTAGAACAGGTAAAGGGAAAGCAAAAAGTCAGCTAATAATATCTGATGGTGGACTCATCATTAAACACTTGATGACACGAATTTGTTAAACTAAATATTATCCAGGTGACAAAATAATGCACAAAACATTATGAAAAACAAGCAAAAACATGTTTCAGACAATATAATTAAAACTCAACACTAAATCAAAATGCACAAAGATCAGTCCAAACAACAACTTTAAGAGGACACTCAGCAGCAACATCAGAAACAAGAACAGCATGTTCTTTAGTCAAGAAGCCAAAGAGAACCACACATGCATCACAACTACTACAGATTCAATACTCAACATAAAGGAAGCGAAAACTTTCAACTGGACTCGACCCTAAAAAAGACGAATCGCAAAACCATTCTCAACAGACAACACATTTAAAAAGCCACACTCATTCTCTCCTTGAACAGTTTCAGGACCAAGGACAGCGTAAAATAGACAGAAAGCTTTATGCTCAGGGGAGATGTACCATGCTTACCTCATCTGAAGTTTTCCTCCTGTCAGGAAGCACAAGTGTGTTTGCATGACTTCCAGGAACTATGGTAGATCCAACACTCATTCTGGGTCCCACTAACATGTAGCGTTTGTCTCCAGATCTGTACTGGATGCTGTGACACAGTGTTCCATCATAATTGGGCTTTGGCAGATATTTGGAAGTATAGTCTGTGGACTTGGAGCACTGCATTGCAATCAGCACGATGATGCTGATGAGAAACAGCAGGGAAACGGAGCCCAAAGTGATGATGAGGTAGAAAGTCACGTGACTGTCTTCATCCTCCGCTGCTGTACTTTGAACATCAGAAGCTGCAAAAGCCTCTTTGGGCTCCACAAGTTTGACAATGACAGTAGCTGTTGCTGAGAGGGAAACGTTGCCATTGTCTTTGACCAGGATGAGCAGTTTGTGTTCAGCCTCGTCTGTCTCTGTGAACGAGCGGAGAGTTCGGATCTGTCCTGTATAGCGGTCCAAAGCAAAGAGACTGTGGTCAGTCACTTGCTGCAGTGAGAACAGCAGCCAGCCGTTATATCCTATATCAGCGTCATAGGCTCGCACTTTAGTCACCAAGTGTCCAGCGTTCACGTTGCGGGGAATCTCCTCCACCCCTTCAGCAGAACCGTTGGAGCTGACTGGATACAGGATGACTGGAGCGTTGTCGTTCTGATCCAGAATGAACACGTTCACTGTCACGTTGCTGCTCAGAGGAGGACTTCCAGAATCTGTGGCAACAACGTGGAACTGGAACGTTTTCACACTTTCAAAGTCAAAGCTTTTCAGAGCTACAACTTCTCCACTTTCAGAGTTTATGTTTAAAAATGATGTCATTTTATTGTCCTCTGCTGCACTTCTGAGTAAATGGTATAAAATATGTGCATTTTCTCCATCATCGCGATCAGTAGCTTGCACTGTCAACACAGGCCCACCTGGTGGATTGTTTTCAGTCAAATAGAACGTGTAAGGGTTCTGGAGAAATTCTGGTTTGTTATCATTAGTATCAGACACATAGACACTAATTGTTTTTTCAGATGTTAATGCTGGTTCACCCCCATCTTTAGCTATGATTGTGATATCATATACTGATGTTTCTTCCCTATCCAGTTGTGATTTTGTCACAACAGCAAACATATTATCCTGGATTGACTGACTTAAGGTGAAAGGGGTATTTCCGTCAATAACACTGATAATTTTTCCATTGATTCCTGAATCTGAATCCGTTATACTCAGAAGTGCTACAGTTGTTCCAGGTCTCGAGTCTTCAGAAACGGAACTCGACAGAGATGCCACTTCTATTTCAGGAGGGTTGTCGTTTATATCTTCAACGTGAACTATTACGCTTTTATAAGTTCTTAATGGAATAATTCCTTTGTCAGACGCCTGTATGTCAATGTCATATCTATCTTGTAATTCATAGTCTACATTTTCTTTCACAATTATCTCCCCGGTATCAGAATTTATTTCAAACAGCTCTCGAATTGTGTCTTTCACTTCACCTCCAAATGAATATGTGACTTCTCCATTAATGCCATCATCTAAATCGGTTGCATTGACCTGAATTACGGTCGTGCCAATTGGTGAATTTTCTTGCAGCACAGCTGTGTATGTGTCTTTTGTGAAGACTGGCATGTTGTCATTAACATCTAGAACATCGATATATATTTCTAAGGTCCCGCTCTTTTGAGGGGTGCCTCCATCAGTCGCTGTGAGGATGAGTTTGTGTCTGCTTTTGGTCTCTCGGTCGAGCTGCTTGTGTAATTTCAAAATAGGAGTTTTGTCCCTCCCGCGGTCCTTAATCTCTAGACGAAAATGATCATTTTGGCTGATTTTATAACTTTGGACAGAATTTGCTCCACCATCTGGATCGAGGGCGTTTTGTAGTTGATACTGTGCGCCTGGTAAAGCAGACTCGGAGATCTCAAGCATCTTTGTTTTTTCGGGAAATGCGGGTGAATGGTCGTTTAAATCTGTTATCTCCACTGTGATGTAATGTATTTCTAGCGGGTTTTCAAGAACAGTTTTAAGGTTAATTACGCAAAGATTGCTGTCCTTACATACCTGCTCTCGGTCTATTTGCTGGTTAGAATAAAGGACCCCGTCATCCTCGTTTACCTTAAACAGTGATTCTGTCGGGCCGGGCATAATTCGAAATCCCCTCTTCTTCATCACGTTCAGATCTATTCCTAAATCCTTTGCTACATTCCCAACGACGCTCCCCTCCCGGAGCTCCTCAGATATCGCGTATCGTAGTTGTGCTCTCACAGCATCCAACAGGAAAATCAAAGCAAGCAAGCAGAGCAGAGGAGATCGCTGGCGCCATGAAGACGGACCCCTTTGTTTCATTTTGTGTTGCGTGAGCAAAGATCCGAGCCCTTCCGTTATTCTCCGCGCACCTTCAGTGTTATTCCCAATCAAGACAACAGATAATCCACTCAATTCCCAACAAGTTGGAAAGAAAACAACCACAAAGCGTCCGCAGTTCCAGCCTTCCACCCGGAGATGCTTTCTAAACGAAGTAAAGCGGGACGGACTCGATTATTCCAGAGAGGCAAATCCACTGAGCTATACTGATAAAGTACTGCCACCTTGTGAAATTGTGTGAAAGTGCATGTTTAACATCTCTATTNNAAAAAAAAAAAAAAAAAAATCTGTTCTTATGGAAGTACGAAGACATAGTGTTGACACCACTGTGTTTTCCGAGCCTCTTTTTTCATAATATTCTTTAACAACCTATCATCTTTTAAAGTAAAAATGTGTTTTAAGATTTCAGGAACCCATGAAAAGTAGGTTGGTGTACAAACTTGAGAATTTTGGGTAATTAAAAAAGCATAAACTTATAAATATCAACTTCATATATAAGACAATCAGTAAATTTTGAGGCACTTTTCCTTTAGAACACTGAACTAATGAAAAAAATAACGTTACAGCCCCAGTAAATAAGAATAAAGTCACAAAGAAAATGTACAAATGATGGCTACATTATCTTTAAAGAGCCCTGCTTCAGAGAAACCTTTTAGAAACATTATTAAACTTTAGCCATATAGTTATATACAGTGATATCCAATTCTGTTTTAGTTATTTAGGAAACAAGCTTAACCAAAGGTAAGATAGCTCACACTGCTTGAACTGAAAACAGAAAAGCTTTGGAACTCAAAGATCACTTATTGAACCTCTGAAAGGGAGACAAACTTGCTATTTTTTCTAAATTGTTCTAATGCACCTATTTAAAACAACAGGTAAAAAAATAGATAAATAAAATACTAGATTGAAAATTTAAATATCAATAAATTAATTTTTAAAGACCAAAGAAGCAAAAGAAAAAAAAACAAAGAATGTAATGCATAGGAAAAACATATCCCAACATACCTCATCTGAAGTTTTCCTCCTATCAGGAAGCACAAGTGTGTTTGCGTGACTTCCAGGAACTATGGTAGATCCAACACTCATTCTGGGTCCCACTAACATGTAGCGTTTGTCTCCAGATCTGTACTGGATGCTGTGACACAGTGTTCCATCATAATTGGGCTCTGGCAGATATTTGGAAGTATAGTCTGTGGACTTGGAGCACTGCATTGCAATCAGCACGATGATGCTGATGAGAAACAGCAGGGAAACGGAGCCCAAAGTGATGATGAGGTAGAAAGTCACGTGACTGTCTTCATCCTCCGCTGCTGCACTTTGAACATCAGAAGCTGCAAAAGCCTCTTTGGGCTCCACAAGTTTGACAATGACAGTAGCTGTTGCTGAGAGGGAAACGTTGCCATTGTCTTTGACCAGGATGAGCAGTTTGTGTTCAGCCTCGTCTGTCTCTGTGAACGAGCGGAGAGTTCGGATCTGTCCTGTATAGCGGTCCAAAGCAAAGAGACTGTGGTCAGTCACTTGCTGCAGTGAGAACAGCAGCCAGCCGTTATATCCTATATCAGCGTCATAGGCTCGCACTTTAGTCACCAAGTGTCCTGCGTTCACGTTGCGGGGAATCTCCTCCACCCCTTCAGCAGAACCGTTGGAGCTGACTGGATACAGGATGACTGGAGCGTTGTCGTTCTGATCCAGAATGAACACGTTCACTGTCACGTTGCTGCTCAGAGGAGGACTTCCAGAATCTGTGGCAACAACGTGGAACTGGAACGTTTTCACACTTTCAAAGTCAAAACTTTTCAGAGCTGATACTTGTCCGTTTTCTGAGTTAATATTTAAAAAAGATCCGGCATCATTTTCACTCCTACCTCTATCAATATGGAAAGAAATAACAGCATTTTCATTTTTGTCAGAATCAAATGCACTCAAAGTTAATATTGCCTTTCCTACAACATTGTTTTCCATCAGATAAAAATCTAATGGGTTTTGATCAAACAGTTGACTGTTGTCATTTACATCTGAAATTTCAATTTTTAATGTTTTAACAGCAGATAGTGGTAATATCCCACAGTCCTTTGCCTGAATTACTATGTCATAATATGAAATCTCCTCCCGATCTAAGTTCCCTTTTGTAACAAGTGAATATATATTCTCTTTATAAGAGGGTTTTAGCTCAAAAGGGACATTATTATTTATATGTGCGATTACTTTTCCGTTAATACCAGAGTCTCTGTCTGTCACACTTATGAGTGCAATAACTGTGCCAGGTTTTGAATCTTCAGGTACAGAATTAGAGAAGGAGGTTACATCAATTTCTGGGTCATTATCATTTATGTCTTTTATCTTTATGACAACTTTGCATCTACCAATCAAAGGAGGAGTTCCCTTATCAGTCGCTTCAACATCTATTTTGTACATTTCTGATTCTTCAAAATCTAGACTTCCTTTAAGCTTAATTTGCCCACTTTCACTGTCAAGTTCAAAAGTTTCATAAACTTTACGAAGCAATGTTTTACCGAGACTATACTTAACTTCCCCACTAATTCCTTCATCTGGATCAATTGCATCGACCTTTCCAATAATATTGCCCACGGGTGTGTTTTCATAGATTTCAAATTGGTATGTGTCCTGCATAAACGTGGGGCGATTGTCATTTATATCAAGGACAGTAATAGTCACATTTAGCATGCCTGATCGTGGAGGTTTGCCTCCATCGACTGCTGTTACAAAGAGCAGATGCGCACTCTTTTGTTCTCGATCTAAATGTTTTTTCAACACTAAAAACGGAACTTTGTCCTCGTCACTTTTGCTTGTTTCTATATCAAAATGTTCATTTTGCGTCACTGTGTAAGTGCGGATGGAGTTCACCCCAGCGTCCGGATCACGAGCCGGCTGCAGCTGGAATTTGGTTCCCGGAGGTGTATGCTCGGCGATTTCAAACGTTTGCTCCTTTTCAGGGAAGCTTGGAGCGTGGTCGTTTACGTCAGTAATTTCTACAACAACATGATGCATTTCCAAGGGGTTTTCAACGAGAATCTTCAGCTCCATGAGACACGCGCCGCTACCGTGACACAGCTCCTCCCTGTCGATTTTTTCTCGAACCTCCAATGCGCCATTGTCGGTATTTACATAGAAAAAAGAATGTTTAGACACCGAAACAACGCGAATCCGTCTAGCGAGTAAAGAGGCTTTATCCAAACCAAGATCCTTGGCAACGTATCCGACAATGGTTCCGTCCTTCACCTCCTCCGGAACCGAGTACCGCAGATCAGCCCGAGCGTGCTTACAGAAAACCAGCAGCAGAATAAAACAAAAAGGAGCACAGCAACGATTCCTTAATCCTCTTCTTCGCGCCATCATAACCTTTTCCTCATGAATGCCAAAGTCTTTTGCTATCGGAAAATATGTCATAGATCTGAGATGAACAATCTCACCCCTCTTCCTTTCTGTCAGCAAGTGAATTATCTGCTATGGAAGCGAAACAAAAGATTTTCTTTGGGAGGGAGTCAGTCACAAATGTGGGTCCGTGGTGTTGTAGTGACACCATGAGGACAGAACACCCTCACGCAATATTAAAGAAGGATAATATGAGATCAAATATAAAGCTAAAAAATGTCTATTGACTGTACTGCTGGATTTCATGTATTCCGTGCTTAACACAACATTTGTTCACCTTTAAAAAAAACAAAAATAACTAGAATAAAGTATTAGAACATCCCTACTTATTTTAATACATTTGTTATTGTTTAAAGTTATAATAGTGAAGGTAAAGTGACAACTGACTGGAAAATGTGGTCTTCAAAGTTAGAATAGAACTAGACAGCCAGTTACAGTAGTTTAGACAGAACACGCTTTTTATGTTCAGCACCACGGACAGCGAAGTGAACCAAAGGTCTGAAGGAGCTGTTACGGAATGTTACTTCATAATAAAAGCATTTAAACAACCAGCAACATAATATTAACAATAAAATTAAAAACTTAGACTTTATAAAATGGAGAAAAAATTCTGCTGTTCCTTGGTTGTTTGTCTCAAAACACAAATCCCACAGCAATCATTGTACAAAACCTGCAGACTTAAACCCGCCAAGAAACTGATAGAACAAAGCATGTCTTACCTCATCTGAAGTTTTCCTCCTATCAGGAAGCACAAGTGTGTTTGCGTGACTTCCAGGAACTATGGTAGATCCAACACTCATTCTGGGTCCCACTAACATGTAGCGTTTGTCTCCAGATCTGTACTGGATGCTGTGACACAGTGTTCCATCATAATTGGGCTCTGGCAGATATTTGGAAGTATAGTCTGTGGACTTGGAGCATTGCATTGCAATCAGCACGATGATGCTGATGAGAAACAGCAGGGAAACGGAGCCCAAAGTGATGATGAGGTAGAAAGTCACGTGACTGTCTTCATCCTCCGCTGCTGCACTTTGAACATCAGAAGCTGCAAAAGCCTCTTTGGGCTCCACAAGTTTGACAATGACAGTAGCTGTTGCTGAGAGGGAAACGTTGCCATTGTCTTTGACCAGGATGAGCAGTTTGTGTTCAGCCTCGTCTGTCTCTGTGAACGAGCGGAGAGTTCGGATCTGTCCTGTATAGCGGTCCAAAGCAAAGAGACTGTGGTCAGTCACTTGCTGCAGTGAGAACAGCAGCCAGCCGTTATATCCTATATCAGCGTCATAGGCTCGCACTTTAGTCACCAAGTGTCCTGCGTTCACGTTGCGGGGAATCTCCTCCACCCCTTCAGCAGAACCGTTGGAGCTGACTGGATACAGGATGACTGGAGCGTTGTCATTCTGATCCAGAATGAACACGTTCACTGTCACGTTGCTGCTCAGAGGAGGACTTCCAGAATCTGTGGCAACAACGTGGAACTGGAACGTTTTCACACTTTCAAAGTCAAAGCTTTTCAGAGCTGAAATTTCTCCTGTTTCAGAGTTTATACTGAGGAAACTTGTTGCGTCATTCTCACGGACAATGTGATATGAAATTACTGAATTTTCATTAACATCCATGTCTTCTGCAGTCACTGAAAACAGAGATGCTCCAATTTTGTTGTTTTCTGTCAGGTAAAAATATAATGGGTTCTGTGAGAACTGTGGGTTGTTATCATTAACATCTGAAATCTGAATCCTGAGAAATTTGAAAGTAACCAAAGGTGGATTGCCACAGTCAGTGGCTTGTATTGTTATTGTGTATTGGTTCTCCTTTTCTCTATCAAGACCATCTTTTGTAACAAATGAATACATATTTTCTTTATAGGAAGGTTTAAGAGCAAAAGGTACATCATTATTTAAGTGAAGAAGTATTTTTCCATTCAGAGCTGAGTCTTTATCCGTTACGCTTATCAGTGCAACAACTGTGCCAAGTTTTGAGTCTTCAGATATGCTTTCTGACAATGATTTGACATCAATCTCAGGAGCGTTGTCATTAACATCTTTTATTTTTATAATTAGCCTACATCGACCTATTAGAGGAGGTTGTCCTTTATCTGACGCCTGAATGTCTAATTTGTATGTATCAGATTCTTCAAAATCCAGTCCACCTTTTAATTTAATTTCTCCACTTGAAATGTCAAGATCAAATATGTCATAAACTTTACGCGGTAACATTTTGCTGAGGCTATACTCTATTTGTCCGTTCGGTCCCTGGTCTGGATCTGTTGCATTCACTCTGGCAACACGTGTGCCTACAGACGCATTTTCTTGTATTTCAACTTGGTAAATCTCCTGACTAAAAGTGGGACGGTTGTCATTGGTATCAAGAACAATAACTGTTACGTTCAGAGTTCCTGTTCTTTGGGGTCTACCTCCATCAACTGCTGTGACAAAAAGAACGTGTTTGTTCTTTTGTTCTCTATCCAGTGACTTCTTTAAAAGTAAAAATGGAATTTTCTCTTCATCGCTTATTTCTATGTCGAAGTGTTCGTTTGGCGTTAGTGTGTATGTGCGGATGGAGTTTGCGCCAGCGTCGGTATCGCGCGCGGCGTGCAGCTGGAATCGCGCACCAGGAGATGATTGTTCTCCAATTTCAAAGACTTGCTCCTTTTCCAAAAACACCGGGGAGTGATCGTTCACATCTGTTATTTCTACTACAACGTGATGTATTTCTAGAGGGTTTTCAACAAGAATCTGCAGCTCGATGAGGCACGGCCCGTTCCCCTCACACAGCTCCTCTCTGTCGATTTTCGAACGTACCTTTAAGGCCCCGTTATTAGAATCGACGTCAAAATAATGGTCCTTAGATTCAGACACAACACGGAAACGACGATCTTTTAAAGAGGATTTATCCAGTCCGAGATCCTTTGCGACATTTCCTACCACCGTTCCGTCTTTAATCTCCTCGGGAACAGAGTACCTGAGTTCAGCCACAGCATGATGACCGAAAACCAGCAGAAAAGGCAAAGAAAACCAAATCCAGCAGCGCTTCTTCAAACGAGGCCCCGCTCCTTTTTCCATCGTTGTCCACCACAAACAAAAACCAAAATCCCTTTAGATTTTCATCTGAATATCCTAGATACGATCAAAAGGCCGTCTCATTCGCACCCCGTTCCAGTGCATCTGCAGCCGTGAAGCAACAAACAAAAGCTCGGAGAAAGGAAGGGCTTTTCTTTCCATGCAATCGTTATATTACAGCGACACCAGGAGGACATAAATGTGCATCATCCAACATGTAAACATGATTCAGTAAGAATCACAAAAATAAAAATATCTGGCAACAAAACCATTAGAATGAGCAAAAAGTCTAATGTACATGAATGAAGCTTATTATTGTTTCGTTTTTGCAATGTATTTGTCAGCAGATGATATGCATGGTGTTTTTGTTAACAAACAAGAGATTTCAAAGTTCAGTACCATGGTCAGAGGTGGAAATTCCTTTCAAAGGAAGTCATGATTTTTTACAGCTTTGATTTAAAAATAATTGATCAAACATTTAAAATACTATTTGAACAAACTTTAAAACATTGTAGCTTTTGAAATACATCTGAACATGAAATATCTTCAGTTAAACCGCATATGGAGCTGAGTAACAGTATCCTGGTGGTACTGTTTTAATGCACTAATTGTAAGTTGCTTTATTTAGTTTCATGTTGTGCAAAATAGGTTCAACACAAGATACAGCTTCACTTTTGAAACTGAGGCAAATCAGTTATTTGCTTCATGTCCCACTTTTAAATAAATCAAATAACAAACTTTCAAAAGTGAAATTCTAGAACCAGTTAAGCGAAATTCCCCAAGTGTGCAGGGCTGCGAGTTAATTTAGATTAGTGCGTGTATCATTACAGTTTTTTGTCATTGGAAATTAAATCAGTGAAGCCACCATAACATATATACGCCTGAAGTGATTACAGTGCATTCAGTGTTATTTATTTTATTTTATTATTATTTTACTATCTAATTATTGACAAAACAGCAGAGTTTTCAGGAAGCGAGCTGAACCTATTTGTAGATGTAGGAGGAAATAATGTAACATTCTATCCTTCACGTCATTGACCTTTAATAAAAGCTCAAAGTTTTGTTGTTTCCTCAGGAATGTGTGCAGCTGCTGATCAGCTGGGAAGGTGATTTTGTTCAAGTCTGTTTCACTGTGCGTAAAAACTCCCACTGTGGAACTCAAGACAGCTGAAATACTAACTACAAACACCTTACTGCGGAAAACATTCCCTCTTGTTTAAATGTTGTCAAATGGAATTAATATAATCTAATTAGAAATATGTGAAGAAACAGGAAAATACATCTCCCTAAGTCTGACACAAATAAAATATCTTGTAAAAAATATTTTTCACTGCTAAAAATAAATGACTAAAATATTGTTTTAGTCTGAATGTGATGCCTGCAAGCATGGGTTTTTGTAAACTCAATTTCACTAATGATTTATTCAAAGTTACAAAAAATGTTTCCTAAAATTAAAACAACTTTCTTAGAGGAAGGTTTTAGTCTATTTTTGTTTTCTTTTCCTCATTGTTTGAAAAAAAAGAATCAAAGATAACATATATACAAAAAATAATAATTAATAAAATTTACAAATATTGAAAAATGCAGGCTTTTCTTCGGTCCTGCAGGAACCAGGAAATCTCTAACGTCCCATGAAAAATTAAAAAAATTAACCCCAGAGAGAAGGCACACTTTAAAAAACACAAAGCAATGAAAAATAATCTTGAAAACATAATCTTGAAGTGATCTGCTTATTATCACAAACAACAACCACACAAAATGCCACACAAGACCCACTTTGTTAAAGCAGTGTAACCCTAACAAATCTCGGACTTGAAAATGATCACTAAATCAAAAGGAACAACAAGCGTTCAAATGACAACTTCAGAAGAACATTCCAGCTCTATAAGCAGCAAGGAGCAACAAGAACAAAATAGATTTTCCATGGTGAGTAATGAGAAGGGTGTTCCAACACCTGATAGAACTAGTAGATTCAACACTATACCCAAAGAAGGTAAAACTTTCAATGGGATTTGACCCCAAAAACAGATGAAGAGAACTACACGTATTTACTCAACAAACAGTGTAAGAACCACTGACAGCATAAAATTAAGATAAAAATTGCAGTCAGGTAATAAGAATCATGCTTGCCTCATCTGAAGTTTTCCTCCTATCAGGAAGCACAAGTGTGTTTGCATGACTTCCAGGAACTATGGTAGATCCAACACTCATTCTGGGTCCCACTAACATGTAGCGTTTGTCTCCAGATCTGTACTGGATGCTGTGACACAGTGTTCCATCATAATTGGGCTCTGGCAGATATTTGGAAGTATAGTCTGTGGACTTGGAGCACTGCATTGCAATCAGCACGATGATGCTGATGAGAAACAGCAGGGAAACGGAGCCCAAAGTGATGATGAGGTAGAAAGTCACGTGACTGTCTTCATCCTCCGCTGCTGCACTTTGAACATCAGAAGCTGCAAAAGCCTCTTTGGGCTCCACAAGTTTGACAATGACAGTAGCTGTTGCTGAGAGGGAAACGTTGCCATTGTCTTTGACCAGGATGAGCAGTTTGTGTTCAGCCTCGTCTGTCTCTGTGAACGAGCGGAGAGTTCGGATCTGTCCTGTATAGCGGTCCAAAGCAAAGAGACTGTGGTCAGTCACTTGCTGCAGTGAGAACAGCAGCCAGCCGTTATATCCTATATCAGCGTCATAGGCTCGCACTTTAGTCACCAAGTGTCCTGCGTTCACGTTGCGGGGAATCTCCTCCACCCCTTCAGCAGAACCGTTGGAGCTGACTGGATACAGGATGACTGGAGCGTTGTCGTTCTGATCCAGAATGAACACGTTCACTGTCACGTTGCTGCTCAGAGGAGGACTTCCAGAATCTGTGGCAACAACATGGAACTGGAACGTTTTCACACTTTCAAAGTCAAAGCTTTTCATTCCAGATATTTGCCCAGTTTCTGAGTTTACATTCAGAAATGCGTTTATATCGTTATTATTTCCTTCTTTCACTATATGATAAGAAATCACTGCATTTTCATTCAAATCCATGTCTGTTGCACTAACAGAGAACAGTGGCGTCCCTGCAGCATTATTTTCTGATAAATAAAAGTAGAGTGGATTGTGAGAGAACTGTGGACTGTTGTCGTTCACATCTGATATTTCAATGTTGAACGTTTTAAAACTGGATAATGACGGATCACCACAATCAGTGGCTTTAACTATTATTTCATAACGAGGATTTTTCTCACGATCAAGACCGAGTTTGGTTGTAACAGAATATATATTTTCCTTATATGAGGGCTTTAATTCAAATGGACCCTCTGTTTGAATTTCTGTTCTGATTTTCCCATTAAGCCCAGAGTCTTTATCAGTCACACTAAGCAGAGAAATGACTGTGCCTGGCTTTGAGTCTTCTGACACTGTGTTTGACAGTGATGTGATCTCTATTTCTGGTGGATGGTCATTTAAATCGTTTACCTTTATAATGACTCTGCACTCTCCAGTGAGAGGAGGTGTTCCTTTATCAGAGGCTTCGATATCCAGCTTATAAACATCAGTCTCTTCAAAGTCCACGTTTCCTTTTACTCTAATCTCCCCTGTTTTTCTGTCCAACTCAAACGTCTCATAAACTTTTCTTTTCAGTGTCTTTCCAAATTTGTATTCAATTTCTCCGTTTATTCCTTCATCCAAATCAGTTGCATTCATTGTTAATATAACTGTATTTAATGCTATGTTTTCTTGTATTGTGATTTCATAAGACTCCTGCGTAAAAACGGGTCTATTGTCGTTTATGTCAAGAACAGAAATCCCGACATTAAGCGTTCCTGACCGAGCAGGCTTGCCTCCGTCCACTGCTGTTACTACGAGAGAGTATTTGTGTTTCTTCTCTCTGTCTAGTGATTTCTTTAGCACTAAAAATGGGATTTTGTCATCATCACTTTGACGGATATCGAGCTCAAAGTGTTCGTTGGCCGTCAACGTGTAAGTACGGATAGAGTTAATTCCCGCGTCAGGGTCTCGAGCAGCGTGCAGCTGGAACCGCTTTCCTGGTGTTGTATGTTCAGCGATATCAAATGTTTGATCTTTTTCTGGAAAACTGGGAGAATGATCATTGACATCAGTGATTTCTACAACCACATAATGCATTTCCAACGGGTTTTCCACCAGAACTTTAAGCTCCATTACGCACGCACCGCTCCCGCGGCAGAGCTCCTCTCTGTCGATTTTTTTCTGAACATAAAGAGCCCCATTATCCTGGTTTACCTCAAACAAAGCGTCCTTCGTTCCAGCCACAACGCGAAAACGACGATCACTCAAAGAGTTTATGTCAAGCCCAAGATCTTTCGCAACATTCCCGACGACGGTTCCGTCCTCCACCTCCTCCGGAACAGAGTACCGAATCTGCGCTGAAGCCTGTTTTCCCAACAGCAGCTGAAAGGCCAAATGAAAAGCAATCCAGAAGCAGCATCTCGCTCGATCTAGTCCAGCGGTCTTCATTGTTATCCAGTGAAATTAATACACAAAGGAGATACCGACTTCCACACGAGATTGTTTGTTTAAAAAAAAAAGAAAGAACGCATTTAGAGAATCTCCGTGTATCGGACACTGCCACACGCTACGCCTCGTTCTCTTCGTTCAGTGAGGAAACAAAAGACCTGAAAGGGGAGTGACAGTTTCCTCCTGAATTTCCAACGATGTACCAGTGACACCCAGAGGAGAATATAACCAATCTGGCTGACCCAAATGTATAAAAACTGTACAAAATTAGTATAAAAGCATCATCTCATTTCAAACAGGGCATGACATTATTTTTAAACAGCATCAATTCACTAGGTTCAACATTTAATAGCTTTTCAAATGTTTTCCATCAAAAGTGCAAAAATTAAAAGAAAACTCTCCATTATAGTAGCAACACACAAACGTTCTTTTCAAATGAAAATTATGCTCAATCCATAAAGCCAAAGAATATATATGATCTAAGTTAAATATGTACTGTATGCATAGGCTTACAATAATCTGCTTTAATCAAATTTGTAGTTCTCTACAGTACCAGATATGAAAAATAACTTTTAACCCCCCCTTATTTTTAATTATTTTAATCTTAATTTAGGTTTTTGAGGCCGTTTTGTTAGGATTTGGTGAATATTAAAGGGAAAAAAATGGCTTGGTTTGCAAATATGACGAATAATAAATTAGAAAAATTAAATTGTCTAAAAATATGGAGAAATTAGTAAAATATTTTGTTTTGCTTTTTTATGTAACATGAAAATCAATTTATTGGAAATATATTACAAAGCGAAGGAGGAGATAAAAATTAATTGAGTGACTTTTTAAAAATTGTATTAGTGCAAATCAATTACTACAGCGACTTGAATTTATATATATATATATATATGGTTAAACCACTCGAAAAGAACTTCAAATGTTTTCAATACAAACACTGATCTGTGTTTTTTTTCCCCTCGTTTCACGTTGATGTGTCTCTTCAGGACCATGGACAGCGAATAAAACTGAGTTTAACTATAAGGTAAAGAGAAAAGGGGAAATATACTCATATATAATACAAAGAATTAACAACTAAGAACTCTGAGCATAAAAAGATTATATTATATTATATTATGAAATAATATATGTTCAAACAAGGCCTTTATATCTTCGCTAGATTCCCAAACATGGACACTTAAGTAATTGATGGTGACTTAGAGCAGCTTAAAGTTACTTTTCAATGACTTTTTTTCCGCACTGTGGATTGATACCTTAAAACTTGATTTATAACTCGCTAATTGATTTTTGTTTTACTCTAGAAAACAGGCATTGTCCTATTTATTTGATTTTATTTTAGAACATAAAAATGTGTACCATTCCTGTAATGTTTTAGCCTGATACTATTTTTGAAATTAAGTCTAAAGAAATTTCAGATCCTTACATTTGCAGTGCATTGAACTCCCAACAAGTCAAAACTTATTTTTTTCTTAATGTTCATTAAAAATAAATCAAATGTCCTGCTGTGTAAACAAAGAAATGCAGGTTTTTGTTAGCTCGTGCAAAAATCAATAAATAACCAAAATTACATAAAAAATTGCAACATTTGAGCTCTGGAAAAAAAATATATGAGAGATTTAAAAATTGCCGTTGAAAAAAAATTACCATAGCAATGTGCAAAACATTACATAAAATAATCCAAAGAAACGCACCAGACTATATAGTTAGAGCAACCTTAAACCAATGTTCCTCCATTGTTAAGAAAAAAAAAACTGCCATCTAAAAGTCATCACTAGATCAAAAGGTACACTGTACGTTAAAACACCAACATTAAGAAGACAGATGGGGACCTGCATCGCTGCCTAGCTGTGGTGAGGTAGGGTCCCTGCCTGTGATGCTGCACCTGGCTGGCTGTATGGCTATCCTCAGAGGAAGAGGCTCCACCTATAATAGCGTTTCTGACAGCTAATGTCCAGCGTTAAGCTTGTCTGTTCTCTATCATTAAAGGGAAATGTGAAAGAGTTAGGGGCTGCATGTGAATCAGGGTGAGGGGGCAATATGTATTTTTATTGAATCTCACATTTTTCATTGTTGTATTTGTTTTTCAGATTGTTTTATTTATGTATAAAGCACTTTGTGTTACATTTTATATGAAAGGTGCTATATAAAAATAAAGTTTGATTTCTTTTCATTTCAGCATTAAAAACAGAAATACGAAAAAATATCATTACTTTTTATTATATATATATTTTTTTGTCAATAAGCCGAAGAGTGTGAATGACGAGAAAACTATGATTGATCCAATAACACTCTAAAGGAATCAAAAACGTTCAACTAGATTGGACCCAAAACTAATAAACTATTTAGATTGTAAACTAAAAAAATCAGTTTGTGAAAGCAATTCATTTCCAAAGACACATGTAAACTTGAAAAGACTATTTTAAGAAATTCCTTGAAACAAAATTCCTTACCTCATCTGAAGTTTTCCTCCTATCAGGAAGCACAAGCGTGTTTGCGTGACTTCCAGGAACTATGGTAGATCCAACACTCATTCTGGGTCCCACTAACATGTAGCGTTTGTCTCCAGATCTGTACTGGATGCTGTGACACAGTGTTCCATCATAATTGGGCTCTGGCAGATATTTGGAAGTATAGTCTGTGGACTTGGAGCACTGCATTGCAATCAGCACGATGATGCTGATGAGAAACAGCAGGGAAACGGAGCCCAAAGTGATGATGAGGTAGAAAGTCACGTGACTGTCTTCATCCTCCGCTGCTGTACTTTGAACATCAGAAGCTGCAAAAGCCTCTTTGGGCTCCACAAGTTCGACAATGACAGTAGCTGTTGCTGAGAGGGAAACGTTGCCATTGTCTTTGACCAGGATGAGCAGTTTGTGTTCAGCCTCGTCTGTCTCTGTGAACGAGCGGAGAGTTCGGATCTGTCCTGTATAGCGGTCCAAAGCAAAGAGACTGTGGTCAGTCACTTGCTGCAGTGAGAACAGCAGCCAGCCGTTATATCCTATATCAGCGTCATAGGCTCGCACTTTAGTCACCAAGTGTCCTGCGTTCACGTTGCGGGGAATCTCCTCCACCCCTTCAGCAGAACCGTTGGAGCTGACTGGATACAGGATGACTGGAGCGTTGTCGTTCTGATCCAGAATGAACACGTTCACTGTCACGTTGCTGCTCAGAGGAGGACTTCCAGAATCTGTGGCAACAACGTGGAACTGGAACGTTTTCACACTTTCAAAGTCAAAGCTTTTCATTCCAGATATTTGCCCAGTTTCTGAGTTTACGTTCAGAAATGCATTTATATCGTTATTATTTCCTTCTTTCACTATATGATAGGAAATCACTGCATTTTCATTCAAATCCATGTCTGTTGCACTAACAGAGAACAGTGGCGTCCCTGCAGCATTATTTTCTGATAAATAAAAGTAGAGTGGATTGTGAGAGAACTGTGGACTGTTGTCGTTCACATCTGATATTTCAATGTTGAACGTTTTAAAACTGGATAATGACGGATCACCACAATCAGTGGCTTTAACTATTATTTCATAACGAGGATTTTTCTCGCGATCAAGAACGAGTTTGGTTGTAACAGAATATATATTTTCCTTATATGAGGGCTTTAATTCAAATGGACCCTCCGTTTGAATTTCTGTTCTGATTTTCCCATTAAGCCCAGAGTCTTTATCAGTCACACTAAGCAGAGAAATGACTGTGCCTGGCTTTGAGTCTTCTGACACCGTGTTTGACAGTGATGTGATCTCTATTTCTGGTGGATTGTCATTTAAATCATTTACCTTTATAATGACTCTGCACTCTCCAGTGAGAGGAGGTGTTCCTTTATCAGAGGCTTCAATATCCAGCTTATAAACATCAGTTTCTTCAAAGTCCACGTTTCCTTTTACTCTAATCTCCCCTGTTATTCTGTCCAACTCAAACGTCTCATACACTTTAGTTTTCATTATCTGTCCAAGACTGTATTCAATTTCTCCGTTTATTCCTTCATCCAAATCAGTTGCATTCATTGTTAATATAACTGTATTTAATGCTATGTTTTCCTGTATTGTGATTTCATAAGACTCCTGCGTAAAAACGGGTCTATTGTCGTTTATGTCAAGAACAGAAATCCCGACATTAAGCGTTCCTGACCGAGCAGGCTTGCCTCCATCCACTGCCGTTACCACGAGAGAGTATTTGTGTTTCCTCTCTCTATCTAGTGATTTCTTTAATACTAAAAATGGGATTTTGTCATCATCACTTTGACGGATATCGAGCTCAAAGTGTTCGTTGGCCGTCAACGTGTAAGTACGGATAGAGTTAATTCCCGCGTCAGGGTCTCGAGCAGCGCGGAGCTGGAACCGCTTTCCTGGTGTTGTATGTTCAGCGATATCAAATGTTTGTTCTTTTTCTGGAAAACTGGGAGAATGATCATTGACATCAGTGATTTCTACAACCACATAATGCATTTCCAACGGGTTTTCCACCAGAACTTTAAGCTCCATTACGCACGCACCGCTCCCGCGGCAGAGCTCCTCTCTGTCGATTTTTTTCTGAACATAAAGAGCCCCATTATCCTGGTTTACCTCAAACAAAGCGTCCTTCGTTCCAGCCACAACGCGAAAACGACGATCACTCAAGGAGTTTATGTCAAGCCCAAGATCTTTCGCTACATTCCCGACAACGGTTCCGTCCTCCACCTCCTCCGGAACAGAGTACCGAATCTGCGCTGAAGCCTGTTTCCCCAACAGCAGCTGAAAGGCCAAATGAAAAGCAATCCAGAAGCAGCATCTCGCTCGATCTAGTCCAGCGATCTTCATTGTTATCCAGTGAAATTAACGCATGGAGGAGATACCGACTTCCACACGAGATTGTTTGTTTAAAAAAAGAAAGAAAGAAAGAACGCATTTAGAGAATCTCTGTGTATCGGACACTGCCACACGCTACGCCTCGTTCTCTTCATTCAGTGAGGAAACAAAAGACCTGAAAGGGGAGTGACAGTTTCCTCCTGAATTTCCAACGATGTACCAGTGACACCCAGAGGAGAATAAAACCAACCTGCCTATAAAATCAAATCCTATAGACTCAAATGTATAAAAAAATGTACAAAATAACTAAAAGTATCACCTAATCAAACACATGGTCTACTCCTCTCTTAGACAACAGAATTTCACTGGGTTTAACATGTTTTAACATACATAGATTGTGCATCACATCAAAAGTGCAAAAGTGCAATATTTCAAAGAAAACCGCTTTTCACAGT
>NC_050521.1:14574876-14590803 GCF_002922805.2 Oryzias melastigma
AAAGAAAACCGTTTTTCACAGTAGCAACAAACAACCCCCCCCCCCAAAGAAACCATGTTGAAACCATAAAGAAGAAAAACTAGTTTCAATTAAACTCCTATGCGGATGCTTAATCTGTTATAATCATTTGTATGGGTCTCTAAAGCACCAGGTATGTAAAATAACTTCTAAAGTTTTTCCCCCCTTTCCTCTTAATTGTTTTTATATCAATTTCAGTTTTGAGCCCATTTTTTTTTCTATGATTTGGGTGAAAATGAAAGAATAAAAATGTCTTGGTTTGCAGATATGGTAATAATACAATTTTGAGCAAAAAAATGTGTTAAAACAATGAAAATTTTGAAAAAAATGACTTTTTATGTAACATAAAAGTCAGTTTAATTAGACTATAACAGAGAGCAAAATAGTACAAGATAAATAGTGGAGGAATAGTGGCTTTTAAAAAAATGCATCAGTGCAAGTCAAGTAGTACAGTAATTTCAGAAAAACATTCGTTAAACCCCTCTAAATCTGTACTCATGTATTTTCACCAGGAGTACTTCTTCAGAACCATGGACAGCGATTACAAAACGACAATTTAACCATCCATCCATCCATTTTCCTGACCGCTTTGTCCCTTTCGGGGTCGCGGGGGTGCCGGAGCCTATCCCGGTTACTGAAGGGCGAAGGCGGGGTACAAAACAGACGCATGCACGGGGAGAACATGCAAACTCCACACAGAAAGGTCCCAGCCGGGATTCGAACCGGGGCCTTCTCGCTGTGAGGCAAGAGCGCTAACCACTGCGCCACCGTGCAGCCCCGACAATTTAACCATATAGGTTAAAAGACAAAAAGTGCAATACATTCACTTAGAATGCAAAGTGTTGACTTACAGTTCTTTGATAATAAAAGTAATTATATTATATTTTATTATAAAATAAAAAATGTGTTAAGACTTTATACTCTGACACAGAAACGTGGAAGGACAGATAACTGATAGTGACTTAAAGCAGCCATAAGAGTTGCTTTTCAATGTCGTTTTATTTCAGCACTGTGATTCAAAATCCTAAAACTTGAAGTATAACTTGCTAATTCCATTTTTGTTTTTACTATGTCAAAAAGGCATTGTCTTATATTTATTTGGTTGTATTATACAACACAGGAATTTGAATCAGTCTTGTAACGTTTTAGCATGTTATTATTCTTTAATTTAGGTTTAAAAAATATCATATCTGTACCTTTGTTATGCATTGAACTCTTAGCACATAAAAATTGTCGTTTCTTAATGGTAGATAAAAATAAGTCAAACGCGCTGTTGTGTGAACAAATAAATGCAGGCTTTTGTCAGATTGTACAAGAACCAGCAAACATCACAAAAGGTTTTGGAACATTTTAGCTCCAGAAGAAACATGTGAAATATTTAAAAACTGATTTTAAAAAAATAACCACAGTATAGGCTAATCTGCAAAACAATACAGACAACAAGCCAAATCAATGCAACAAACTATGTTGTTCGAGCAATGTTCCTCCAGGATAAAAAAAAAAAAGCTACCATCTAAGAATCGTGACAAAATAAATAGGCACACTGTGTGTTAAAACATCAACGTTGAGAAGACATGTCAGCACCAAACAAACAGCGATGCATGGCAAGACTGCCTCAAACCTTAAAAAACTAACATTGATCCATTAATACTCAAAAAACCTTCAACTGGATTTGATCCAAAAACAGATAAATTATTAACTGTAAACTGATAAACTCAGTTTTTGGAAGAAATTAATTTCCAAAGAAAAAAGAAAACTTTTTGCCTTGAAACAAAGTCCTTACCTCATCTGAAGTTTTCCTCCTATCAGGAAGCACAAGTGTGTTTGCGTGACTTCCAGGAACTATGGTAGATCCAACACTCATTCTGGGTCCCACTAACATGTAGCGTTTGTCTCCAGATCTGTACTGGATGCTGTGACACAGTGTTCCATCATAATTGGGCTCTGGCAGATATTTGGAAGTATAGTCTGTGGACTTGGAGCACTGCATTGCAATCAGCACGATGATGCTGATGAGAAACAGCAGGGAAACGGAGCCCAAAGTGATGATGAGGTAGAAAGTCACGTGACTGTCTTCATCCTCCGCTGCTGGACTTTGAACATCAGAAGCTGCAAAAGCCTCTTTGGGCTCCACAAGTTTGACAATGACAGTAGCTGTTGCTGAGAGGGAAACGTTGCCATTGTCTTTGACCAGGATGAGCAGTTTGTGTTCAGCCTCGTCTGTCTCTGTGAACGAGCGGAGAGTTCGGATCTGTCCTGTATAGCGGTCCAAAGCAAAGAGACTGTGGTCAGTCACTTGCTGCAGTGAGAACAGCAGCCAGCCGTTATATCCTATATCAGCGTCATAGGCTCGCACTTTAGTCACCAAGTGTCCTGCGTTCACGTTGCGGGGAATCTCCTCCACCCCTTCAGCAGAACCGTTGGAGCTGACTGGATACAGGATGACTGGAGCGTTGTCGTTCTGATCCAGAATGAACACGTTCACTGTCACGTTGCTGCTCAGAGGAGGACTTCCAGAGTCTGTGGCAACAACGTGGAACTGGAACGTTTTCACACTTTCAAAGTCAAAACTTTTCAGAGCAGAAATTTCTCCTGTTTCTGTTTGGATGTTGAGAAAAGATGTCAAGTCTTTATGGCCTCCCTCACCTCTGATTAAATGATAGGAAACAGCTGCGTTCTCATTTAAGTCTTTGTCAACTGCACTCACCGAAAATATGGATTTTCCTGGAGAGTTGTTTTCAATCAAATATAGTTGTAAGGGATTGTTTGGAAACTCTGGGATGTTGTCATTAACATCCGATATTTCAATGTTTAATATTCTGGATGTAGAAAGAGGAGGTTCTCCACGGTCAGTAGCTGTGAAAGTAATATCATAATGTGATACTGTCTCTCTGTCAAGAGCCTTTTTTGTTACTAATGAAAACACATTTTCTTTAAAAGATGGTTTCAACTCAAACGGCACATTTTCTGTTAGACGACATATAATTTTGCCGTTCACGCCTGAATCGCTGTCTTTAACACTGATTAAAGCAACAACAGTCCCATGCTTGGAGTCCTCTGGGACCATGCTGGACAGAGATGTTACCATTATTTCTGGCTCATTATCGTTAACATCTTGTACTTTTATTATCACTCTACAGTCAGTGGTCATAGGGGGCTGGCCTTTGTCAGAAGCTTGAACATCTAACTTGTAAACATCAGCGGTCTCATAGTCAATCTGTCCTTTAACCCGGATTTCACCTGTGTTTCTGTCTATAGCAAATAATACAACTGAATTCATGTCACCCCCAAAAGCATACTCCACATCTCCATTCGGTCCTTCATCTGGATCAGTTGCTTGCACTTTTAAAATAATTTTATCTAAAGGAGCATTTTCTTGTAATGTAACAGAGTAGGTGTCTTTGGAAAACACTGGTCTGTTATCATTATTATCAAGAACTTTGACTGTAAGATTTAAAAAAGCTGATTTTGATGGTGTACCTCCATCCACAGCAGTTAGGATCAAACTGTGGTTTTCTTTTTTTTCTCTATCCAGCTGTTTCTGCAACACCAGAAAGGGGATTTTATCATCCCCACTCTCTCGGATTGCCAAATTAAAATGATCATTTTGGCTGAGTTTGTATCGCTGAACAGAATTTACTCCCACGTCTGGATCACGGGCCCCTGGTAGCTGAAAGCGGGCTCCAGGTGCTGTCGATTCTGCAATTTCTATGAGCTTTTGTTTTTCAGAAAAACTCGGCGCATGGTCGTTAGCGTCTAATATTTCCACTGTGACATAATGGATTTCAAGGGGATTTTCCACAACAATCTTTAGATCAACGAAACAGTCAGTATTTGTGTCACAGAGCTTCTCGCGGTCGATAATCTCATGAATGTATAAAAGGCCGTCGATCGGATTCACCTCAAACAGTCCGTCCTGAGCTTCGGAAACAATACGGCACCGCCGGTTCTTCAATGCGCTCACATCGAGTCCCAGATCCTTGGCAACATTTCCGACCAAAGCTCCCTTTTTAACCTCCTCTGGAATCGAATACTTTAACTGAGCAAGAATCCGCTCCCCGCAACAAAACAGGAGCGTGAAGAGCAGGATATGCGACGCAGACATCATTCCGCTGTCTGGTTCTTTGTTTCAAAATGTAAAAAGCGTCCTTGAAAACGTTGGAAAAAATGAAAGAAGAGAAAGAAAAAAAGATATACCCCGTGATTTTATAGTCCTGTTTCACGTAAAAATCAAATGAAGGAAGATCCACGCAAAAACGAGCAAGTGTCATCCGAAATGACCACCGCCTTTGTGTTCGGACCGAAAGCACACCCCTACAGGGAAATTCTCGCCTCTCAATGAGGATGAAATACTTCTCCATAGTAACACTGACATCTACTGGACAAATTCAAACTCACATCTAATTTAAAGAAGCGGTAAGAATGCTGATTATTGTGTCATAAATATTCCAAAAAATATACAACAGTCACCGACAAATCCGTAGATTAAAAAAAAAGAAAGAAAGATGAATAATGGCTTTTGAAACTATAATAGTGCAACTCAAGGAACAGATAATCAATCTATCTATACATTCACAAAGACAGTCGAAGACAATTGTAAACCTCAACACAAACATTCATCTGCGCCCGTCTCTTTTCACGGGTAAGTGTTTCTTCAGGACCATGGACAGCGAATAAAAAAACCGACAATTTAACTGGGCTTAAAGTGAAAAAAGTGCAACCTACCAACATATCATCTTTGTGATTAAACTAAAATAATAACTTTGCAAACAAAGACTTAATACAGGCTCAGGAAATGGGGCATATAACAACCCAATTGACCCTTAGAGCGTTCCCCAACCTTTTTGGGGCAACAGACAGGGAATAATACAACAAGTAGAACATCAAACTCTGGTGATGTCCTCTGCCAAATAATGTTATAAAAATTATATGACAGGCTTTGTGTGTGGTAATCACCTGTTACTTTAAATCCATATTTTAAGAATAATGTCTGGTTTTTAAAGCTGTGTCTGACTGTTCAAATATCCCTGACATAAATTTCATTCATTTGCAAAGAAATGTTCTATCTACAAGTGTTCTCGTGTTGCACGCCACTGAAATACTTTTAGCACTCAAATGTAACCGAGGGAATCCTGGCGTCTTCAAAACCAAAAGATATTTTGGAGTAAAAGATCGTTCAGAAGTCATTTTGCTCTCTTGACTAAACAGATTCACGAACTGGTGGTTGGGCACACATTATAGGGCATGTAAAAGATTTACTTTTACATTAATAGTATTTCAGAACTTGAATATGTAAAACTAGCAACTTCAAAAATCCTATGATTTCCAATGGGGAACTAAATTTTGTCGATTTTATTAGATTTTATTAGTTATTCAAAAATTGTGTCAATTCTGTAACAATTTAGCACAGCTATTCTTTATTTTAGCTTTTAAGAATATCTCGAGTTTGTACAGTTACAATGCTTTGAACTCCCGACACCCAAAAACACATATTATATCTTTCAAAGATTTTTTTAAAAAATAACAATAATAATAAAATGTGCTGCTGTGTAAATGGAGTAATCTCGCTTAAGAACTAATTAAAAATCACATAAACCATTACAGCATTTTTTTTTTTCATTCTAGAAAAAAAAGCATTCTGAACGATTTGAAACTAATTATGGAGAAACCTATCACATCTGCAAGCCATCAAAACCAAAAACCCAACACATGTATCATGCTATATTTTCTTTGGTGAAGCAATATACTTCTTGTAAGTCACCACTAAATTTGAAGGGACATGGGCTTTCAAAAACGCAACTTTAATATTATATATATATATATATATATATATATATATATATATATCAGTATACCCAAAATATCAATACACTGAAAGGTAGGCTACGGATAAAGTTCGTCTTTGGTCAGAAAAGAAGAAGAAGCAGAGAATTGATAGAACTATAGCAGATTCAACTCTACACATAGGAAGCAAAACGTTCGACTGGATTTGACCCTAAACAATGCTAATGGCAAAACAACTTCCAAGAGAGAAAAGCTTGAACAAACCAGGCACTCTCAGTTAATATTCAATAAATTTCAGGACCAAGGACAGCACAGTTAAGGACAAGAACAACAACAAAAAAAGAAACAGGAAACATTGCGCTCAGCTGATATAAAGCATGCCTACCTCATCTGAAGTTTTCCTCCTGTCAGGAAGCACAAGTGTGTTTGCGTGACTTCCAGGAACTATGGTAGATCCAACACTCATTCTGGGTCCCACTAACATGTAGCGTTTGTCTCCAGATCTGTACTGGATGCTGTGACACAGTGTTCCATCATAATTGGGCTCTGGCAGATATTTGGAAGTATAGTCTGTGGACTTGGAGCACTGCATTGCAATCAGCACGATGATGCTGATGAGAAACAGCAGGGAAACGGAGCCCAAAGTGATGATGAGGTAGAAAGTCACGTGACTGTCTTCATCCTCCGCTGCTGTACTTTGAACATCAGAAGCTGCAAAAGCCTCTTTGGGCTCCACAAGTTTGACAATGACAGTAGCTGTTGCTGAGAGGGAAACGTTGCCATTGTCTTTGACCAGGATGAGCAGTTTGTGTTCAGCCTCGTCTGTCTCTGTGAACGAGCGGAGAGTTCGGATCTGTCCTGTATAGCGGTCCAAAGCAAAGAGACTGTGGTCAGTCACTTGCTGCAGTGAGAACAGCAGCCAGCCGTTATATCCTATATCAGCGTCATAGGCTCGCACTTTAGTCACCAAGTGTCCTGCGTTCACGTTGCGGGGAATCTCCTCCACCCCTTCAGCAGAACCGTTGGAGCTGACTGGATACAGGATGACTGGAGCGTTGTCGTTCTGATCCAGAATGAACACGTTCACTGTCACGTTGCTGCTCAGAGGAGGACTTCCAGAATCTGTGGCAACAACGTGGAACTGGAACGTTTTCACACTTTCAAAGTCAAAACTTTTCAGAGCTGAAATTTCTCCTGTTTCAGAGTTAATGTTTAGGAAAGACGTGATGTGATTTTGATTGCGTTCTCTCACTAAATGATACGAAATGATTGAATTTTCATCAATATCTTTATCCGTCGCGCTCACACAGAATATGGACTTTCCTGCATCATTATTTTCTGAAAGATAAAAGAATAATGGATCGTGGGAGAACAGAGGAATGTTATCATTTACATCTTTTAAACTAATCCTTAGAGTCGCAGAAGCTGACAATGAAGGTTCCCCACGATCCGAGGCTAAAATTGTTATTTCATAATTGGACACTTCTTCTCGATCTAAGAATGTCTTAGATACAACTGAATATATGTTTTCTTTGTAAGATGGCTTCAATTCAAACGGCACATTTGATGCTATCCTTACAATGATTTTTCCATTATCTCCTGCGTCTTTATCGCGCACGCTGATGAGGGAAATCATTGTGCCAGGTTTGGAGTCCTCAGACACAACATTTGACAAGGAAGTTATATCAATTTCTGGAGGATTGTCATTCAAATCTTTTATTTTAATGATGACTCTACACTCACCGGTTAACGGGGGCGTTCCTTTATCCGAGGCTTCAATGTCAAGTTTGTACACGTCATTTTCCTCGTAGTCCACGGCGCTCTTTACTCGTATGTCTCCGGTTATGTTGTCCAGCTCAAAAATGTCGTGGACTTTTTTCTTTAGCGTTTTCCCCAGGCCGAATTCTATTTCCCCATTTGAACCTTCATCTGAATCCGCAGCAGTTACTTTCAAAATTAAAGAGCCGACTTGTAAGTTTTCCTCAATTTCGATTTCATAAACTTCCTGACTGAATACGGGACGGTTATCGTTGCTGTCAAGAACAATGACTGAGACGTTTAAAACTCCTGTTCGAGGAGGTTTCCCTCCATCAAGCGCTGTGACCAATAAGGTGTGCCGACTTTTTTTTTCTCTGTCTAATGCCTTCTTCAGCACCAAAAATGGTATTTTGTCATCATCATTTTGGCGAATATCAATGTCAAAATGATCATTTGGTGTTAAAGTGTAAGTGCGAATAGAGTTGATCCCCGCATCGGGATCACGAGCAGCATGCAGCTGGACTCGCCTCCCCGGTAATGTCTGCTCGAATATCTCCAATGTCTGCTCTTCTTCGGGAAACCGCGGAGAATGATCATTAATGTCTACAATTTCCACAACCACATAATGGATTTCTAAAGGGTTTTCCACTATGACCTTAAGCTCTATCAGGCACGCACCGCTTCCCTGACAAAGATCCTCCCTGTCAATCTTTTTAAGAACATAAAGATCCCCCGTTTCCTGGTTCACGCCGAATGCGGGGGTCTCGTGTTCCGAAACAACACGGAACCTTCGGTCGGATAAAGTCGAAAAATCAAGACCCAGATCTTTGGCAACATTTCCAACAACTGCTCCATCCGTCCCCTCTTCTGGCACCGAGTATCTGGTTTCCGCCAGAGCCTCTTTCCAGACAAAAAGCAGCAAAGCCAGGCCGACGCAGCGCCATCGCCCTCCTTGTATTTCAGTCTCCGCAACTGACCAACAACAAGCACTCCTCATTTTGTGAGATTTAGATCATCAAGTCAAAAAATAAATAAATAATGCCCTTGTTATTCCAAAACATCCGAATAGGTGGGAAGTCGAGGTGGAAATTGTCTGCGTTCGTCGAAGCTCGACAAACAAAAGGTTGTGAGGACGGAAGAGGAGCTCTGATTTGTCAGTATCCTACTGACACCGTGAGGTCGACTGCAGAACTCGGCTTTTTTAAAGACCGATTTCATTATTATGTGTACAATCATACAATGATAAGATACGCAGGATTACATCAAAATAAAAACCTCATTATTCAAGTGATAAATAAAATGGTATAAAAGCAAACCATCTGTTGAGAAAAAGGAGAAAAAAGGATGTATCTGTTGACACATATTAGAAGTTATTTTATGTTATGTTGCGAAAAGATCAGTCAATGAGCGTGAAGCCTTAATTGATTGACAGATCACCCGACTCCAGCTAAATAACGTTGCTGTTAAATAAATAAGCTAAAGCACAAACGTGCTGTATAAAGACGACTTTTAAAAATTATGATTTCAAAACCTTAGGTCTAGATAAAAATTGGAATTACAAAAACATATATATATATATATAATTATTATTGTGAGACATTAGTGCAGTAAATAAAAATGTATGAACACTTGCTAATACTGTGGCTGATTTACAGCGGGTTCAGGTATGTGTTAGAAATCCCACTTTAAAGAACATCAGGACTTCGAACAAAAGATCTTAACGTCCTTGCTGACAAACTATCTGATATAATTTGTCTCTACATCTGAACTAAGTTGTCTCAGACAATCTCACAACAGGATGCCAAAGATGTCGTTTGATGTTAATATTATTATTGAGGCATAGAAAAAAAAAAAAAAATCTTACTACACTAAATAGGAAATGAAGATGACTTATAAGAGAGGAAGTCAAAAACCAGTTAACGGAACGCAACTCATGTCTGAAGCAGATACTATCTCTGAAAAGAGCGCATGCAGTGACCTCTTTCAGAACCAAGGACAGCAACAAAAAGTATTCACCTTTAAACAAAATGTGCTTACCTCATCTGAAGTTTTCCTCCTATCTGGAAGCACAAGCGTGTTTGCGTGACTTCCAGGAACTATGGTAGATCCAACACTCATTCTGGGTCCCACTAACATGTAGCGTTTGTCTCCAGATCTGTACTGGATGCTGTGACACAGTGTTCCATCATAATTGGGCTCTGGCAGATATTTGGAAGTATAGTCTGTGGACTTGGAGCACTGCATTGCAATCAGCACGATGATGCTGATGAGAAACAGCAGGGAAACGGAGCCCAAAGTGATGATGAGGTAGAAAGTCACGTGACTGTCTTCATCCTCCGCTGCTGTACTTTGAACATCAGAAGCTGCAAAAGCCTCTTTGGGCTCCACAAGTTTGACAATGACAGTAGCTGTTGCTGAGAGGGAAACGTTGCCATTGTCTTTGACCAGGATGAGCAGTTTGTGTTCAGCCTCGTCTGTCTCTGTGAACGAGCGGAGAGTTCGGATCTGTCCTGTATAGCGGTCCAAAGCAAAGAGACTGTGGTCAGTCACTTGCTGCAGTGAGAACAGCAGCCAGCCGTTATATCCTATATCAGCGTCATAGGCTCGCACTTTAGTCACCAAGTGTCCTGCGTTCACGTTGCGGGGAATCTCCTCCACCCCTTCAGAAGAACCGTTGGAGCTGACTGGATACAGGATGACTGGAGCGTTGTCGTTCTGATCCAGAATGAACACGTTTACAGTCACGTTGCTGCTCAGAGGAGGACTTCCAGAATCCGTGGCAACAACGTGGAACTGGAACGTTTTCACACTTTCAAAGTCAAAGCTTTTCAGAGCAGAAATTTCTCCTGTTTCTGAGTTAATATTGAGAAAAGCAGCATTTAACATTTGACCTGCATCCTCTCGACCTATGTTATAAGTTACAGCTGCATTTTCATTTAAATCTTTATCTGAGGCAGAAACAGAACATATTGCGTTTCCAGGAATGTTGTTCTCTATCAAGTAAAGTTCAATGGGATTCTGTGCAAATTCTGGTTTATTGTCGTTTACATCAGCAACATCGATGCTTATAGTTTTGAAAGTGGACAAACTTGGCTGGCCACAGTCTGAAGCTGTAATCAGGATGTCATAATGTGACACTGACTCTCGATCTAAAGGTTGTTTCACGACTAAAGAGTACATGTTTTCCTGAAAGGATGGCTTTAAATCAAATGGCACACTATCATGAAGGCTACAAATCACTTTACCGTTTAAACCAGAATCCCTGTCTTTCACACTGATCAAAGAAACCACAGTTCCTGCTTTTGAGTCTTCCGACACCGATTTAGACAGGGATGTCACTTCTATTTCCGGCTGGTTGTCATTTCGGTCCAGCACTTTGATGATCACCCTGCAGTCAGCATTCATGGGAGGCTGTCCTCTGTCAGACGCGTGAACGTCTAATTTGTATACATCAGCTTTTTCAAAGTCAATTTCTCCTTTTACGCGAATTTCTCCAGTGTCTTTATCAAGGCTAAAAATATTGTATATTTGAGGATCGAGTTCCCCACCAAAGCTGTATTCAACCTCAGCATTTACACCTTCATCCAGATCAGATGCATTAACAGTGATCACACTGCTGCCTACCTTTATATTTTCATTAATAATTGCTGAGTATGTTTCTTTCGTAAATATAGGACTATTGTCGTTTGTATCAAGTACAGTTACTGTGACATTCAGAGTTCCGGATTTTGGAGGATTTCCTCCATCAACTGCTGTGAGGATCAGTTTGTGTTCCGCGTGTTTCTCTCTGTCGAGAGGCTTTTGCAACACGAGAAATGGTATTTTGTCCTCTTCTCCACGAACTTTGACATTAAAATATTCGTCTTGATTCAGTTTGTACATGCGCACTGTGTTAAGAGCAACATCCGGATCACGCGCAATTGGCATTTGGAAGCGTTTCCCTGCAGGACTCGATTCAAAAATCTCCAGCGTTTTTTCGCCGTCTTGGAAACTTGGTGAATTATCATTTACATCAATAATTTCAACAACAACATAATGGATTTCCATCGGGTTTTCTGCCACTATTTTCAGATTTATCAGACAGGGAGAAACGCTCTCGCAGATCTCCTCTCTGTCGATGTTTTTACGCACATAAAGGACGCCATTGTTCTCATTCACTTCAAACTGAGAGTCTCCACTCCCCGAAACAACACGGGCACGTCGATCTTTCAGGGAACTGATTTCCAGTCCGAGATCTCTAGCCACATTTCCCACAACAGATCCCACTTTAACCTCCTCTGGAACTGAATATTTGATCTGAGCCGAGCATTGTTCCGCGCAGGCGAGTAGCACAAAAAACCCGGAGACGACCCACCGGTGCAGAAATCCTCCTCTTTGTCCGTCCGCTTCCATCGTTTACAGTAAAATATGTGAGGACAAATCCATTCAGAGGTCCTTAGACAAAAAGGGAGCCTTTATATCACAAATAATATCATATGGGAGAAAAATGCATATATTCCGCCTTTTCCCTTGACCAGCTCTATCATATCCAAAGACAACTCGTTCTCTCACTCGATGAAAAATCACAGTGAGGGGCAGGGCCACCGTTAACACAACGGGCTTGGCTGATGTGATACTGACACCTCGTGGAATATACACATCATAATCTTATTTTTGAAGAAAACTCGACATATTTTAAATAATATTTTATGTAAATTCAAAGACGCATTACATTTTGTTTATATGCGTCCTTTTCTGGGTAAAAATCCATTGTCAACATCCATAAATTATATTAAACTTGATTTTCATTTCTTTTTAGGTAAAATTTCATGTGTAAAATCTTAATGTGTAAAATATTATGTTATTGAACTTGGCACTACTGTGGGTGAAGTGTCTTTGTCAAAAAAACATGGAAGGGGAAAATGTGCAAAAGAAAACTTCAAATAATATAAATAAAACTAGACATTCTTACTAAAAAATGAAATAAAACTTAATAAATACATTAAAAAGTGCACAGTATCACCCTTAAAAAAGAATCTAAAAAGCAAAAGAGAATACCCAGAGACAACGATTTCAGCACCGTGGAGAGGGAACATATCCGTGAACAGTGAAGAGCACGGCCGTATTTTGAAAATGTAAAAAAAAAGTACATTTATGAATATTTAGTAAAGAAAAAACATTATAATAGCAAAAACAATTATTTATGCTATTATATTGTCTTCATTCATGTATGAGAATTATGAATTTAAAGTTTAAGATATCTAATTGTATTTTGTTTTATCAATTTTTTTCCCCGTCATATCACCAGATGCAAAAAGATTATCTTCTTACCTCATCAGAAGTTTTCCTCCTATCAGGAAGTACAAGTGTGTTTGCGTGACTTCCAGGAACTATGGTAGATCCAACACTCATTCTGGGTCCCACTAACATGTAGCGTTTGTCTCCAGATCTGTACTGGATGCTGTGACACAGTGTTCCATCATAATTGGGCTCTGGCAGATATTTGGAAGTATAGTCTGTGGACTTGGAGCACTGCATTGCAATCAGCACGATGATGCTGATGAGAAACAGCAGGGAAACGGAGCCCAAAGTGATGATGAGGTAGAAAGTCACGTGACTGTCTTCATCCTCCGCTGCTGCACTTTGAACATCAGAAGCTGCAAAAGCCTCTTTGGGCTCCACAAGTTTGACAATGACAGTAGCTGTTGCTGAGAGGGAAACGTTGCCATTGTCTTTGACCAGGATGAGCAGTTTGTGTTCAGCCTCGTCTGTCTCTGTGAACGAGCGGAGAGTTCGGATCTGTCCTGTATAGCGGTCCAAAGCAAAGAGACTGTGGTCAGTCACTTGCTGCAGTGAGAACAGCAGCCAGCCGTTATATCCTATATCAGCGTCATAGGCTCGCACTTTAGTCACCAAGTGTCCTGCGTTCACGTTGCGGGGAATCTCCTCCACCCCTTCAGCAGAACCGTTGGAGCTGACTGGATACAGGATGACTGGAGCGTTGTCGTTCTGATCCAGAATGAACACGTTCACTGTCACGTTGCTGCTCAGAGGAGGACTTCCAGAATCTGTGGCAACAACGTGGAACTGGAAAGTTTTCACACTTTCAAAGTCAAAACTTTTCAGAGCTGAAATTTCTCCTGTTTCTGAGTTAATATTGAGGAAAGACGTCACATCAGCCTTTTGACTATCACTCCTACTAAGATGATATGTGATCGCGGCATTTTCACTTACATCATTATCGTCTGCCTTTACAGAAAATACCGAATTGCCAGGTTGGTTATTTTCCTCCAAATAAAATTCAAATGGATTTTGATTGAAAACTGGTTTGTTATCGTTTACATCTGACACTTGAATTCTGAAAGATTTCATTACTGACAGTTGAGGTTTGCCACAGTCTGATGCTATGATTGTGATATCATAATACGGCACATTTTCTCGGTCTAAACGCCCCTTTGTGACCAGAGAGTACATGTTTTCTTCAATGGAAGGTGTCAAATCAAAGGGAGCTTCCTCAGCAATCCTGCATATAACTTTTCCATTAATTCCTGAATCTCTGTCTTTGACTGTAATAAGTGAGATGACGGTCCCAGGTTTGGAGTCTTCTGGGATTGAGTTAGACAGAGATGTTATTTCAATTTCAGGTTTGTTGTCGTTTAAATCTTGAATTTTTATCACAACTCTGCTTTCCCCTGTCCAGGGTGGCTGACCTTTATCTGAAGCCTGCACATCTAATCTGTAAAGCTCTGTTTCCTCAAAGTCAACCTTCCCTTTGACCCGAATCTCACCTGTCGCCCCGTCTAAGCCAAATATTTCATGCACTTTTTTCCTCTGAGTTTTGCCAAATGTGTATTCAATGTCCCCGTTTGAGCCTTCATCTAAATCTGTTGCGTTTAATTTGATAACTAGAGATCCTAAAGCAGCATTTTCATTTAAGGAGACAGTATATACATCTTTGCTGAACACAGGTCGGTTGTCATTGACATCCAAAACAATAATAGTCAAATTAAGGATTCCAGATTTCGATGGGTTTCCGCCATCAAGAGCTGTTAATATTAAATCATGCTGTTTTTGTTTTTCCCTGTCTAATGGGTTTTTCAGCACTAAAAATGGTATTTTATCCTCTTCTGTATCTCTGACTTCAACATCAAAGTAACCATTCTGACTTAATTTATATTCTCGAACAGAATATGCGCCGAAATCAGGGTCTCTGGCTGCGTGGATTTGAAAGCGATTCCCCGGAGGAGTGTTCTCCGCTATCTCCAGCCGCTGCTCGCTCTCAGTAAAGGCGGGGGGGTGATCATTGACATCGGTTATTTCGACTCCAACATAATGAATTTCTAGCGGGTTTTCAACAACAATCTTCAGATTAATCGAACAAACCTTTGCGCCATCGCAGAGTTCTTCACGATCTATGTTTTGCTGCACAGATAACGCACCGTTGCGCTGGTTTAACTGGAACAGCTCGTAATTCGGCCCCGAAACGATTCGGATTTGTCTTTTTGTCAACGTGGCGACGTCGATTCCCAGATCCTTTGCAACGTTTCCCACAGAGAATCCCACCTGAACATGTTCTGGGACGGAATATCGTAAGTGGGCGGATATCTTTTCATTAAAATCCAGCAATAAAATCCCGACGAGCCACCAGCAAGTCACTCTGCGCCTTTGTCCTTTTTCGTCCATTGTGAAGCGAAAGAATCCCGTCTTTGTTTGCTGTAGTGCAACGATCCCACCGCTCATCAATCCACCGTTGTCAGAACCGTTCTGGATTCCCGAATAGAGGCGCGTCCGTGCGTAAAGTCAGTAATTCGTCTTTTGTGAAATGAAATCAGTGGAGTGTATTCCAGAGCACACTTCAATAGATTGCACACGGAGGAAATGGGGAGGGCCTATACATATAAATGCTGCACAATCATTGTCTAGACCACACTGACACCACGTGGAAACGAGGATATGAAAAATGATTTCTCTTTTTCAGTCTTAGTTTATTTTAAATCAGTCTGCAAATCAGTTGTTCCTCCTGCATCATAAATCAGTACTTCCGCTCTGTGACTGTCATTTCCTTAAGGTAGGTAATTAGAACATTTAACACTTCATTTAAATTTTACTAGAGATAACTCAACATACAAAGCATTTAAAATAATTGGACTTTAAACATGCTGAACACTATAAATGTTTAAAAAGTAGTGAATGTTGTGCATCCAGCTTTAAGGTTCTTTGTGGAATGACTTCACTTTAACAGAAATGATTAAAAGTTTTGTGAAAACATCTGAAAACAAAGTGTAAAACAGCTTATAAGCATTTTGCTGCATTATATGTCAAGCACATTAACATCAGCTCTCCATGTTTACAAGATAAAAAAGCTAAAGGGGTTATACCTCTATGACT
>NC_050521.1:14591009-14600015 GCF_002922805.2 Oryzias melastigma
AAAGCTCTGTATGGCAGTCATGCTTCCACATCCACACCAATGAATCAGGAAACCACGTCAGAAAGGGGATGCAGTCAGGAGTTAAACCCAAAAGCAAGTATATAAAATATGTAATTAAACATAATTTTAGTATTCAAAACAGCAGATAAAAGCAGAAGATGAAAAATGTGCAGATATGGTCCCTGAACTGGTCTTGATCATTTTTGGTTAAGCTATGCTACTTGTTTGTTTATTAATTTAATTATTTACACGTTCATACATTTTAAAATTTGATGTGATTTTTACCTGTTTACTCTAAGATGTACTGAATGTATACTCAACTTTTTCTCTGTTTTGATACAACTTAAACTGACAGGAAGAATCACATGCTGCCCTGGAATTATTGATTTGATTTGAATTTTCTTTTTGAGTAGAGACAATGTAAAATCATTTCTATTTGTTTTAATACATTTCTGTCAGACTTTCAATATTAGCATTTTTAATGACTGTTGTGGTTAGGGTGGAAACTGTCTAAGAAACAGATGAAGTCTCATTACAATAAGAGATGCTAAAAGGCTACATTAGCTGTGTTTTTCAAAGTTTCTTTGTTTTGTTATTTTATTTTTTTTTTTTTTGAAATGCTGACCATTTGATATATATATATATCATTTTAGGTTGATACTGCTCATATTTAGGAAACAAAAGATCAACGACTTTACATTAAAAAAAACATAATAAAAAACGTAAAAATATTATAAATATTTAAAGCTCTCGACATGTTTAGAAATGCTTAAAAGTTCCGGAACTGTAGTCAGAATGCTTTCAAGTTCTGTAGCTGATCATACATCATTACAGGCCAATTATATATTATTTCCCAGCTCTGAAATGAACAAAATGAAACAATCTTCAGTCGTGCTGCAAAAAGCTTTCACAGGTGCCTCTGTTTATGATGACACCATGAGAAATTCAATGTGTAATTATGTAAGTTAAATATTTTTTGATTAAATTATGAGTTTAAAAATTCAGTAACAGGATGCACTTATTTTCTGGGACACATGAAGGCTGAAAGACTGTTATCAACCAAATCTTCATTCAGCACCATAGACAGCGACAAATGCATTTTCACCTTGAAACAAAATTCCTTACCTCATCTGAAGTTTTCCTCCTATCAGGAAGTACAAGCGTGTTTGCGTGACTTCCAGGAACTATGGTAGATCCAACACTCATTCTGGGTCCCACTAACATGTAGCGTTTGTCTCCAGATCTGTACTGGATGCTGTGACACAGTGTTCCATCATAATTGGGCTCTGGCAGATATTTGGAAGTATAGTCTGTGGACTTGGAGCACTGCATTGCAATCAGCACGATGATGCTGATGAGAAACAGCAGGGAAACGGAGCCCAAAGTGATGATGAGGTAGAAAGTCACGTGACTGTCTTCATCCTCCGCTGCTGCACTTTGAACATCAGAAGCTGCAAAAGCCTCTTTGGGCTCCACAAGTTTGACAATGACAGTAGCTGTTGCTGAGAGGGAAACGTTGCCATTGTCTTTGACCAGGATGAGCAGTTTGTGTTCAGCCTCGTCTGTCTCTGTGAACGAGCGGAGAGTTCGGATCTGTCCTGTATAGCGGTCCAAAGCAAAGAGACTGTGGTCAGTCACTTGCTGCAGTGAGAACAGCAGCCAGCCGTTATATCCTATATCAGCGTCATAGGCTCGCACTTTAGTCACCAAGTGTCCTGCGTTCACGTTGCGGGGAATCTCCTCCACCCCTTCAGCAGAACCGTTGGAGCTGACTGGATACAGGATGACTGGAGCGTTGTCGTTCTGATCCAGAATGAACACGTTCACTGTCACGTTGCTGCTCAGAGGAGGACTTCCAGAATCTGTGGCAACAACGTGGAACTGGAACGTTTTTATGCTTTCAAAGTCAAAACTTTTCAGAGCTGAAATTTCTCCTGTTTCTGAGTTGATGCTTAAAAATGAAGACAGCTTGTTGTCACTGTTCATTTCTCTTAGGATTCCATATGAAACTAGTGCATTTTCTCCATCGTCTCGGTCAAAGGCTTTCACTGAAAAAACTGAAGCTCCAGGAATGTTGTTCTCACTGATGTAAAAAGTATATGGACCCATTGAAAACTCTGGAAAGTTGTCATTGACATCAGAAACTACAACGTTGATGGTCTTTTCAACAGTAAACGAAGGATCTCCTGAGTCTTTTGCAATGATTGTTACGTCATAATGAGGCATAATCTCTCTGTCTAACTGTGACATGCTCACAACAGCAAACATGTTTTCCTTTAAAGATGGAGACAAAGTAAAAGGAACGTCTTGTTTAATTGTACAAATCACTTTTCCATTAATTCCAGAGTCTGAATCACGGACGCTGATTAGTGCCACTGTAGTTCCTATTTTGGAATCCTCTTTGATTGAGTTGGAAAATGACGTCACCTCAATCTCAGGAGGATTGTCATTAACATCAATCACGTTTATTTTAACAATTTTGTCGGTTGTTAAAGGAGCATGCCCCCTATCTGAAGCCTGAACATCAATTTCAAAACTTTTGCTTTTCTCAAAATCAATCTGACCTTTGACTGAAATTTCACCAGTATTTTCATTCATATTGAACAATTCAGTGATTTTTGATCTAACTTCTTCACCAAATGAATAAATTATTTCCCCATTTTCTCCTTTGTCTAAATCTGTTGCATTGACTTGAATCACTACAGTCCCAATCGGAATATTTTCCTTAATTGTAGCAGAATATGTTTCTTTAGTGAACACTGGAGAGTTGTCATTAATATCAAGTACATCCAAAATTATTTCTATGTTTCCAGATTTCGCAGGTTTGCCTCCATCAACGGCTGTTAGACGCAGTTTATGTTTCTCTGTTGTTTCTCTGTCTAGCTGCTTCTGCAGCACTAAAAACGGAACCTTACCATCCTCTCCTCTATCTCTTATTTCTACTCTAAAATGTTCGTTCTGGTTGAGTTTATATTGCTGAATAGAGAACTGACCCACATCGGGGTCCTGCGCAGCCTGTAGCTGAAACCTCGCCCCTGGAAGAGCGGACTCTGATATTTCCAGTCGTTTCTCTTTCTCCATAAAAACAGGAGCGTGATCATTAATATCAAGGATTTCAACTTCCACATAATGAATCTCTAGCGGATTTTCTAACATAATCTTCAGGTTGATCAAACAGTTAAAGCTCTTTTCACAAACCTCCTCTCGGTCTATTTTCTTTTTCAGATACAGATTTCCATCGCTTTGATTCACTTCAAACAGCGGCTCGGATGAATCTGCAACGATGCGATATCCTCTGAGCTTCAGTGCATTCTTGTCAAGTCCCAAATCCTTCGCTATATTTCCAACCACAGTTCCACCTTGAACCTCTTCAGAGACAGAATATCTGATCTGCGCAAAAGCTCCGCTCCAGAAAACGGTCAGAATAACAAAGACAAAACAACCCCGTCGCTGCTGCCGCGCGTTGCGTCCTCTTTGTTCCATGTCGGAGCGCTGATTCATCACAGTTCATTTAAGAAATCCCAATTTACAATCCAGTCCGCAATTTTCAGTTCTGTTACGTTTGTTTCTTGTTTTTTTATGCGAGTGTGTTTATTAGAGGAAAACCCGCACTCCCTCCCATAATCTCGTTGTTCTTTATGAGAATAACGCAGTCGCTCCACGTCGACTGTGACCTAGAGGCTTAGAGATTCTGTGTATTTCTTGAATTTCACTGACACCAAGCGTCTGATTATATTGTTCACACAAAATGCCTTCTTTCTTTTTATTTTTTTCTCAAAATGTTTTCCTCCCAATATAATTTAGCAATCATCACTATTTACAACAGTTTCGTTGTCAATTGTTTGGGATTTAGAGGTAGTTTCTGATTATAAGTTTATTTTACAAAAAATGTCCATCTTTCCAATTTGTCCAATTTTTTTCTGTGTAGTCAAGGTGTTACCTGAATATCTCGTCAGTTCATTGCAGGGCACACCGACAACAACAAACCCATTCTAAAATTCACAATTATTGGACACCTCACGTTTACAGTAAACTGTATTGACTGGGATAAGGTGGCTGGAATTCTCAAAAAGTGACCGCGCATGGCAGTGGAAGATTATATTGTTAAAAAAAAAAAAAAAAAGATATACGAAACGTCACAATGCCTGGAAATGAATGTAACTTCAATAGTTTAAGATTTACGATAATCAACTTCACGAACCATTACTTCTTTAACCAGAAATATACAAAAAAATGGATTCAATTCCAAAAAAATTTGGCATAGAATCACTTTCAGTTTCAAGGACAGCGACAATCTCTTTTCAATAAAACAAGTTTTAAAAAAGCCCTTTAAACTTACATATTTACATGTCTTTTTTTATTGGAGCAATCCACAAAATTCTCTTTACTTATTTAGACAGTAACCAACTTAAACCAGCTGTTAAATCAGACCTATTTTAGAAAATAGAGGGAAAGCAAGCCAAGTGACTCAAAATTCACTTCATTTCAGTCATGGATGCAAACAAATTGATGTTTTCAAGACCCCTATCTATAAGTTTAGTCTCCAAATAAAAGGTTTCAACGAACGTAAAAAATACCATCTACTATTTAATCTTCACACTTGTCTTGGATATACAACAGTAATAATATAAAAAAAATAAGAAGAATAATTGATGCTGACATAGATTATTTTCAGCCAAATCATATTTCAGCACCATGGACAGTAACAAAGACCTTTTCATCTTTAAATGAAATTCCTTACCTCATCTGATGTTTTCCTCCTATCAGGAAGCACAAGTGTGTTTGCGTGACTTCCAGGAACTATGGTAGATCCAACACTCATTCTGGGTCCCACTAACATGTAGCGTTTGTCTCCAGATCTGTACTGGATGCTGTGACACAGTGTTCCATCATAATTGGGCTCTGGCAGATATTTGGAAGTATAGTCTGTGGACTTGGAGCACTGCATTGCAATCAGCACGATGATGCTGATGAGAAACAGCAGGGAAACGGAGCCCAAAGTGATGATGAGGTAGAAAGTCACGTGACTGTCTTCATCCTCCGCTGCTGCACTTTGAACATCAGAAGCTGCAAAAGCCTCTTTGGGCTCCACAAGTTTGACAATGACAGTAGCTGTTGCTGAGAGGGAAACGTTGCCATTGTCTTTGACCAGGATGAGCAGTTTGTGTTCAGCCTCGTCTGTCTCTGTGAACGAGCGGAGAGTTCGGATCTGTCCTGTATAGCGGTCCAAAGCAAAGAGACTGTGGTCAGTCACTTGCTGCAGTGAGAACAGCAGCCAGCCGTTATATCCTATATCAGCGTCATAGGCTCGCACTTTAGTCACCAAGTGTCCTGCGTTCACGTTGCGGGGAATCTCCTCCACCCCTTCAGCAGAACCGTTGGAGCTGACTGGATACAGGATGACTGGAGCGTTGTCGTTCTGATCCAGAATGAACACGTTCACTGTCACGTTGCTGCTCAGAGGAGGACTTCCAGAATCTGTGGCAACAACGTGGAACTGGAACATTTTCACACTTTCAAAGTCAAAACTTTTCAGAGCAGAAATCGTGCCATTAACTTCGTTTATATTTAAAAATGACGTCACGGTTGAGCCTGAACTTTTCCGATCTAGTGAATAAGTTATTTCTGCATTTTCAGCTCTATCTTTGTCACTTGCACTCACTGAAAAGATGGACATCCCAGCTCTGTTGTTTTCTATCACATAAAAAGTGTAAGGGCTTTGAGAGAAAACAGGACTGTTGTCGTTCACATCTTTCACTTCTACGTTTATCACTCTTGTAGATGACAGAACTGGATGTCCTAAATCTTTTGCTGTTATTGTAATGCTATAAACATCAGATGTCTCCTTATCCAGATAATCCTTTGTTATCAATGCGTACGACTGTCCGTCAGGTGATGGCTTCAGCTCAAACGGCATATCACCTGGCATGCTGCAAAGCACCTGTCCATTCACACCTGAGTCACGATCTGTCACCCCCATCAAGGCCACCACAGTACCGGGAGGCGCGTCCTCTGCTATGTGACTCGACAGGGAGGTGATGTCAATGTCAGGCTGATTGTCATTGACGTCCTCCACTCTTATGATCACTTTGCAGTTTGAGGAGAGGGACACGGCCCCTTTATCCGCAGCCATCACGTTTATCTCGTACACCTGCTTTTCCTCGTAATCGAGGCTTCCGTTCACAGTTAGTTTTCCAGTTTTACTGTTCAAAGCAAACGGATCCGACGTTAATCCTCTGAATTTACTTCTAAAAGAATATTCAATCTCACTGTTCACGCCCTCATCAGAGTCAGAGGCGTTTACTGTCAACAGATATGTCCCCGCAGGTGCGTTTTCTTTTACTGTAACTGTGTATTTTTGTTTGTCGCACACGGGTGGGTTGTCATTAACATCTGAGATAATAACAGTAATATTAAGAATACCGGATTTAGGTGGTTTTCCTCCATCTATTGCTGTGATTTTTAATGCATGCCGAGCCGTGTGCTCTCTGTCCAAGGGTCGCTGCAAAACAAGGAAGGGGACTTTCCCCTCTTCCCCAAAATCTTCCGTTTCAAGCGCAAAATACTGATTGTGGTTTATTTTATACGAATTGATGGAGTTCGGCCCGACATCCAGATCATGCGCTCCCTCCATTTGAAATCGAGAGCCAACAGCAGCCAACTCCAGCACCTCCAGTGTGTAATTTCCTTCAGGGAATGTCGGTGAATTGTCATTTACATCCAGGATTTCCACAGAAATCTGATGCATTTCCAGCGGATTTGAAACCACAGCTTTCAGATTTGTGACGCACGGAGCGGCGTTTGCGCACAGCTCCTCTCGGTCTACTCTCTGCTTCACGAACAAAACTCCATCGGTCGGATTTACCTCAAACAGATCCTGCTTTGTTCCCGACACAACGCGCAGATTTCTATCCGTCAATCCTTTCAAATCCAAACCAAGGTCTTTGGCCACGTTTCCAACACCTGATCCTGGTTTTAATTCCTCTTGGATAGAATATCGTAGTTGAGCGGAAATCTCATCAAATCTAGTCAGTATTAGCAGCGCCAAACAAAGAGAAAAGCGCCCGTCCCTCCATTGTCTTTTGATATCCATCGTTTGACAAAACGATTTTTTAGAAATATGCGAAGAAATCCCTGTAAATGGTTTGAATTTCTCCTCTCCTTGGATCAAAAAAGCATTTGTTGAGTAAGACGGCGGCTGATAAAACACTATCCAGTCCGTCACTTCATCCCCTTTCAGGGTTTTTACTGTGAATATGTTGAAAAGATCCTCTCCAGCGCACATTGCAGTATTGACAGTGTAACAGCGCCACCCACTGATGACAATACGAAGAGAGAACAGTGTTTAATTTAAATGACATAAATCACAGAATAATTTAACCTCTCAGTGAATGCACTTAATCAGAAGCTGCTTTCAATTTTTTTTAACCAAATAAAACAAGAAGTATTTTTTTAAACAATCAACAATCAATAATTTACTTCTGTTCATTCTAAGTTTATTAAAGAGGATCCACAGCATGTTCAGTGCTTTCCTTTGTCTTTATGGACATGTTGGGTTATAAATCAGTCATGCATTTTCGTGGAAAAAAAGAAGAAAAAAAAGAAAGAAAAAAAAAAGAAAAATGAAAACTCTGCTCAGTATGTGCTCTTTATAGTGGTAGTGTCAGTTTAAGTCACTGTGCAGCTCTGCACACTCCCATAGACTCAATTTCTTAGAAGAAGTAGCAGCGACACCTTGTGGATCGAATCTGCAAATCACTAAACGTGTTATAATATTTTTTTTTAATTTTATTTTTTTATAACTAATCGTTTTGATTTGCTCCTATTACATATGTCTGTGAATTATATTTCATCCACTATACACAATAGTAAAATGGAAAAAAATGAGAGAAATAATGCTCACAGAGTGGAAGCACAGTGACCTACATACATTTTTTTCTGTCTCTGCACCCCTCCCAACTGCCTCTGTTACACGTCAGTGCTGGAAATAGGCCAAGAGTGCAATGCGCATGCGCGTTTTCTGCCGCAGTCTGCATCACCTCCTCCCATCTCTGCAATTTCTAGCCATGGTGGTGCAATGACTTTACACATTTCTTGTACATTTTTATGCTTACAGAAAAAAACAGAATATATAAAAATATATAAATAAATAAAAATGCATCAAATGAACTCAAAGGTCAGCATGCTCCACAGGGTAGGATACATAAGCATGAGGGAGTGGGGGGATCCACACAGGAAATCACAGCAGTCAGCGCCTAACGGAGGACACGTTGTCATGGTAACGCAGCATCCCAAGGGGGATGTTGGCCATGGTGCTGAAAGAAACAGAGCTCTGAATTTTACAGCCAGTTGAAAATGATTTGTCACATGGTTTATTTTATTTTTTCACAATTATTTGATATTTTGTTGAGCCTAACTAAAATCATTATCAGTGAGACAGCTGGTAGAGAAAAAGGGTGGCCACGTGTCAGCCTGCTAGTGCTGTCTGGTGGCTGTCTGTGTGCTTTGTTCCACATTGGTGCATGACTGCATTATGCATCATGTGTGTTAATCTGTCAGCGAACCAAAGCGGTGAACAACTGAGACTGCTGTGCTGTTTCCTGCACATTCCCTTCAATCTGACACACAAAAGTGTCAGTTTAATGAACAATATTTAACTAAAATATGTTCCTTTCCTTTGTGTGTGCTCACATTATGTCATCTCTCCTGAGAGACAGGGTCAAATGAGCACACACATTGCATGAGCTCACAAGATGAGACTAATTAGCCTGTTTTAAAGCAAGATGTGTGTGTGTCTTTTAGCATTTTTATAAAGTTGTTTTTGATCGTGATTTTCACTAAAAAATACTCACTGCATCCATCCTTATGGAAAAAAGCTCTTGCTGCAAAAAGAAAATATAAATTGCAACTGTGTGCATCTTATAGTCTTTCCTTTTGTCATTAATCTGAAAAATTGTAAACCTTCAATCAAATCTCAGGTAAAGATTAACTGAGAAAAAAAAGATG
>NC_050521.1:14600229-14614216 GCF_002922805.2 Oryzias melastigma
CCAACATGGAGAAGCTTCTATGCTCCACAGATCTGAAACAGACTTTCAAAAAGCTTCAAATCTGCTGAAACAGTCAGTGTATTTAAATCCATGTCAAATCTATGTCTTTAATTTCCCTGCGGGCCCGTCCCAAATGGATTAATAAAACTGTCTATCTAAGACTAACTTGTTATCAGCTGCAGTTGATGAGTTTTTATTCAAAAGTTTGAATCCACACTGTTATTATAAACATATTTTAAATTAAGTTCTTGTTATTGATTTTTTTAATTAATTTTGATAATTACACCTTTCATAATTATTTTGAATAAATATTTCAATGTTTGATGTAAAGCATTTTGAACTGTCCTTGTGCACAAAATGTGCTACATAAATGAACTCACCTTGCCTACATTTTATTTACGGTCATTTTGACAAAAAAGAAGTAAAATATTTCTCCAATTTCAATTTCAAGTTCAAGTTCAAACAATTTGATTTATCCCTGAGGGGCAATTCTATTTTAAGGTTTCTTCATTTTGTTACATAATAAGCTAGTATATTTACAATGTAGGATTGAAAAGAAATGTATTCTAAAGAAGGTATTTAAAATCTAATATCATCCAGAAAAAAAATTTCAGAAATTAAAAATACTGTATTATCCCATTATAATATGCAACTTTTGCAACTGTTTAAATAGCACACCGTAATGCAAAAAAAAAGATGAAGAAGTGGAACCAGTCTAAACCCTCTCTCCTAAACATTTTAAACCAAGTTTACAAATACACACAATATAACTATATAGTATACCTAAAAAAGGGAAAAAAACTCACTCAACCCTTTTCTCTTTAAATTTAATAGTTCATACTGATCAGATCACAACAAGTCGCAATACAGAACTGACTACATGTTCTACCATGGTGGTTACACAACACAAAATTCCATACCTTATGGTTATTATTTTAGTTTTCTTTTGGCTGAAACAGATTTTAACATCTCGAGAGACACACAATGTAAGCAGTGCTAAATGTTTCGACTAAATGATTGTGTTGTTGATTTTTCACTTCTTTCATACAGAATCAAATGACACACTTCTTTTTTTTACAATAAATATATGTAATGGCACAATACTGAAAATAAAAGGCAATTTGGTAAAGAAAAACATATGATGAAATATACAACATGTGCTGGGTATACAGATAGTACAGCAATCCTTGATAAGCATGAACAGAGTAGACTGGGTGAAAAGAACAAAAAGAGTACACTGGTGATATGAATGTCTGGTACTGAGTTTTCATAAATGTAGAAGATACTGAATGAGAAAAACACCTAGAGCTGGGATTGGGACTTTTAAACCTGAAATTGGTGCTTCAAGTGTATTTACAGTATTTCAGAAAAGTTTTTCACTCTAAACCTCAAGATGTTTTCTCTAATAGAATCCAGCAAAACATTCACACCCAGTATGCACCTTCAGCTTGCTGTTTTTGCATAAATGAATAAAAAATACATCAAGTTGAACAATAACTTCTTTTCTTCTGGGTGCAATAAAATGCATTCCTCCACCCTGTATTCAAACTTCTATTGTGCCTTTTTAGTGTAAAAAGGATATGTTTAACACTTCAAAACATCAAAAACTATCAAGGTACAATGATAACTTCATGCAGAAAACATGAAAGGCATGATTGCTAAAGGCCATCAATTGTGGGTCTTTTCCTGAACTTGGCACTCTTGTTCTTGTATGTAGGCCTTGGTCATTTGCAAAGCACACTATCAATGAACATGTTAAACATTTTTACATCTATAAAACAATTCACTGTTACTTGCGTGTTTAATGTGTGTTGGTCGTTCAGCATTTCTGTTATTTGTGCTATGTTACTTTTAAGTTTACATATGTCAAACATTAATGCAGTTAAATAACAAGTTAAAGCACAGGATAAACTTTTAAAGGCATTTAGACATTCCCGACTCTTCTCCAACAGTCCTTGTTTTGGCTTCTTGGAATATTCTCTGGTACATTTCCGTTAACAGCTTGTCCATTTGTGTCCTTTTTGCCCGACAGTTCTACAGGAGGTTGAAGTCATGCAGTCTCATCATGCATCATGAAGCCACACAGAGCTATTGCTGACTTGTTTTCATTGGCTCACAGAACATGGGAGAAGCGATATAACTTCTTAGCTTTTAGTTGTTGATATGACAGCGTGACGACCACACACGGAGTAAAGAACGAGGACCAGACTGAGCAAAGTGGATACGGGCTGTGGATGTGGGCTGGTTGCTGATGAGGACATCTTCTCATTTTCCATGAATAGTTTTCGGTTTACCTCCATACTAAAGACAGCTTGGGGAACAGCTTCAAGTGGAACTGCTGCTGCTGGTGGTGGATGCCTGCCAATGAGATGAGAAAGAGTAAACAAATGCAGAAAATGACAAACGGCCTCCAGTTTAGGACAAAACGACACAGCTCATGCAGCTGTCGCTCAGACAGGGGTTTCAGGCAGACGAGAGAGTGGGAGGTGGGGCTGAGTGCATCCTTTAGCATGTAGTGGAAAAGTGACAGGTCTATCAATGAATACCATGCTCCAAAACTATGGGAAGGAGAGTGGTTGCTAGGCAGCAGGCTTTCTCTTTGCACTTCTCCTGCACAAAGAATTAGATCAGTAGACTTATCACACCCGCTTAGAAGTGTCATTCTGTGAAGAGGACAGAAACAGCATACTCCTGTTCCACAAAAACACTGAAAAACTGGGCCATACTCCTAAAATAGCAGTGAAGGGTCAGTAGGGGAGTGAATGCACATTAATACATACATGCATTGCATTCTTTGGAAAACATAGTAATTCATTCAAAGTCTAGATTGTCCTGAAAGGCCGTTAAATGACAGCACTGTGAACTTAAGAATTCTGTTAAAATGTTTTGTCTCACATTCTAATCATCTTTGGACAGGAGGAAAGTTTTAAATAATACTGTGTTTGTCAACCTTTTTTGGCCAAGAAACACTTTTTTTTTTCCCTGACAAAAAAACACAAGGCACAAGAGAAGCTCTTTAGTCTGTATTGATGTGCAGTTCCTCCATGATCTGCTTTTTGTAATAATTGAGCCACATAAAGCGTGAAGCTGCAGCTGTTTTTCGTAATAGTTGTAAAAGGTTTTCAGTAATTTGAAAAGTTTGCCCTTACATGTATTAAAATGCAATTTTATGTAACGTCACAAAAGAACATAATAGTATTCCTTCTAAACCGATTATTTTTAAAAAAAGATTTTTATAAAAGCAACTGTAATTTTTGAACAAATAATCACAGTATGCATTTTACAAAAAAAAAAAAAAAAGATCAACATCATTTTCCAGTTCATAAGTTCATTTATAAAGAGACAAAAAAGTAAAACGTTTTATTTGTTTTTTTCTTTTGTCTAAGTCAAAACTTTCACAAAAATATTTTATTCAGTTTTGGGTAAATAAATTGTTTATTTTTAGATAAATGTCTCTGTTGGCAACTTAACCATGGTTCTTTTTTTATTACTTGGTTCTAAACTTAACTTTAATCTTTTTTTCAAAGTTCTGAAATGCTATTTGTCCTTCAGTAAACACATTAGAAACCAGCTGTTTTAATTAGAAAGATGACTTGGACCAAACACTGGAATTATCTAGTTTTTAATAGTTCCTCGGTGCACAAACACGACCCTTAAAGGATTAAACTCTACATCTGCTTTCATCACGAAGATTTGAAAACTGTTAGAACAGAAAGTTCGATTTTTCCAGCTGAGATGATGTAAACCACATCTGAATGGATAGATTGATGACGCATTGATAAAGTCTCCATGAATGATTCGTGAAGACTGTTTAAACTTTAAGGGGTCAGAGTTTTCCAAAAAGAGAGCAATTGTCTAAAGCTGCAGCTTAATCACAGTACTGTCATTCTCATCCGTATCTTGAAGAGAAATCAAATAAAAACAAAAAATAAAAGTATTTCATGATTTTTCATATTCCTAACTACTCAGTGTGAAACCTTGTCTTGTTTGGATGAACATGGAGCTGATATTCTGGCGATGGTAAATGTTTTTTTTAGATTAGTGAAGCACACTTTTGGAAATGTATCGAGCAACTTTGATGCTTGTTAAAACAAAGGCGGAGAATGTGAATTTATTGGACGAATCACATTCAATATGTACCCCTAGCAGCTTCCTGCAGGATCTGGGGTAAAATCGAGTAAAAAGTGAATAAAATGATAAAAGTCACAGATGTACGTTTGTCTGCCATCAGCATCACTTCTTTTCACTACACCTCACATGATATAAAATGCAAACATCTGTTCTAATAGTTGGCAAACCTACTTGATAAAAGCAGGAAAATAATTTAGTTCTCCTCCAAAGTCTGTGTTTGAGAACAAAGGAATTACTGTCAGAGATTTCAATGCTTGGTCCAGGTCATCTTTATAAAATAATTCATTTTCAGACTTCAGTCACTTTTGAAAAACTTGAAATTAAGTTTAAATATAAGTAGAAAGAAAAAAATAAAGGAAACGGAATTAAAGTTAAGTGGCCAATAGACACATATAAACTAAACTGAAACAATGTAATTACCCAAAAATAAATAAAACATTTTTGCTAAAGTTACATCTTTGATTTAGACAAAAAACCTAATTTAACTTCATGTTGTTACAGAGAAACTGAATATAATGATGGTCGTTTTTCTCTAAAATGTATCAAACATGCCGTGATTGTACTTTGATTAAAAAAATAAATAAAGTTACTCTTGCACAAAGAGAAAAAAAAAATTCTTGTCAAGAAAAAATGTCATTTTATTTATTTATTTTTTTGTGAGGGGATATGAAATTGCATTTTAATAAACTAGAGGGAAAAGAACTAACTGGACAAATTTTCATCTAATTTAGTTAAAAATTATTACAGAAAACTATAATAATTTTAGGAAAAACAGCTGCAACATCATTTTTTTTGTGGTGCAATGATTACAAAAAAATGAGAATGAGAATGTGGAGAGACTTTACATCATTATAGACTACAATTTAACTTTTTTTAATATATTTTTGGTTGCTGGTGTGTTGTGCAAAAAGGTTAAAAAACACCCTACTATATAACCTCACATGAGTTATCCTTTCTGAAAAAAGTCCAAAATGTTTTAACTTTAGGCCAAAAATGAACATTAAAAGAAAAAAAAAACATTGGGTAGGAGGTTGAATAAAAAAAAAATCTAAAGGGAAGTTTTTAGTCAGATGCTGAACTAACACTGACACCACTGTGAGCATGAAGAGCTAAAAAGGAATCTGGCAAAGTTTATAATAATTCAAATAATATACATTTATAAAATAATAATAAACAATTAAAGAAATGGCTCCTAAATTAAATTGTTAAAGACAAAAACAAAATGTCAAAACAATAACTTAATGAAAATACAACAAGATTTAAAAAAACACAAAAGGTTAGCATAAAAATTTCAAAAATATTATCCAGGGTGGGATCTGCATACCTCCAGCTGCCAAGTGGATTTTCCTCATTTAGGGTACTTTGGAAGAAAAAAGAAAAAAAGAAGTAAAATGGTTAGCTGATTGCAATAACAACAAGATTTTTATGGCTTTTACCCTTTAATCACAGAGTCGCTGTCAATATAAGAGAAGTGATGGAAATGAAACATCCCACACCAAGAGCTGCAGCAGAATTCATCATTAAAGGTACAAATATTTTTGTTATATTGGAGACTTGCGGGAAAACAAACAGCTGGTTATTATTTCAAGAACATACATACTTACCTCAGCGGAAATGTGCTGATTTTAAGACTAGAGTAAAAAAGTTTCAGCAAGAATTCCAGAAACAAAAATATAAATTAAATGAAAACTATCAAAGGGGGAACGAGCCTCCAGGGTTGTCTATCTTGCTTATAAAGATATCAGCAAAACTACATATACAAAAAAATATATATATATAGATCTGTATAAATCTGCAGAAGTTATATTATATACGTTTAGGGATCAAAAGGACATATCCAACAAAGCAACACAAAAAAATGCTACAAGTTTAGCTTAATGATTGAAGAGCATTTTGTCTTTAAACAGTTATTTATTTGTTTATTTTTTATTGTAAATCAAAGTGCAATATTGTTTATGCTGTGGTATTTTTTTTCATATTACTATTTAAAATTTAGAAACATCAGACATTTTAATAGTTTAACTTTAATAGTCATAATTCCTCAGCGTGAGTAACTTTAGGATTAGGTTATATGAAGTTTAAAGTTTGAAGTGATTGGAAAAAGATGTCTAATGAGAAGTGGTGAAAAATCAAATTGTTATTTGGAAACAATTTTTCCAAGAATTTATTTGGTTGAAAATTTAAAAAGAAGCAGAAGGAAATACATAACACATATATTTTTATTTGTACCTGCAGAGTGGAAGCAGCTGAGTCACTAGTGTCTGTGAGTCCTGTCCCTCTTGGAATGCTGGACACGATGTATCTGGAGCCCTTTGGCACAGGCTGTCTAACCACCAGCTTCCCTTTCCTGGTCTCTGCCAGAAACAGACTGTACCAGTAGGCATCGTTGGACACCAGAGTGGAGTCTGCGATGGTGGAGTTCCTCTCACTGATCACACTGTTCCTGCTGGGAGGAGCTAGTTTGCTGGGCTTGGCTGTCTGACACTTCAGCACGATGGTGACCAAGATGGTGATGAGCAGGAGAAAGGACACCGAGCCCAGACCAATCACCAGATACAAGTTAAGGTCTGAGAAGATGTCGTATTCCAGAGGCACCTCAGTCATGTCAGAGTAGGCCTTAACAGCAGTCTCCTCTGTGGACAGCTTGATGGTGACTGTAGCAGAGAGAGCCGGCTCCCCGTTGTCCTTGGCAACAACAACCAGTCTCTGGTGGCGCGGGTCTCTGTAACTGAACATCCTCATGGTCCGGATCTCTCCGTTGTATTGGTCCAGACTGAACAAGGTGGCGTCAGTCACCTGCAGGAACTGGTATGTAATCCGAGAGTTGTGCACAGAGTCCGTGTCCAAAGCGATCACCTTGGCGACCAGGGAGCCTTTATCTGTGGATCTGGGAATCTTCTCCTCCACCACAGAGCCGTGTGCTCGCCACGGAGACACGATGACAGGAGCGTTGTCGTTCTGGTCCACAATGATGATGTGGACGCTCACATTACTGCTGAGAGGAGGAGAGCCAGAGTCTCTGGCCTCGATGTGGAAAAGAAACTCCTTCTCAATCTCATAGTCAAAGGTTTTCAGCGCGTAAAGTTTCCCGTCCTCTGGATTGATGGAGAACAGCATGGACATGGAGGTGTTAGCGATCTCCTTCTCTATGATGACGTAAACCAGATACTGGTTTTCATGGAGGTCAGGGTCAAACGCACTCAGAGACTCCAGCAGGGCCCCGGGGGCATTATTCTCCATCACTCTGATGGTGTAAAAGGACTTTGGGAACTGTGGGACATTGTCGTTGACATCCAGCAGCTCTAAAGTCATGGTTTCATTGTCAGACAAAGGAGGAGAACCTCTGTCTGTCACAGTGAAGGTGATGTCATATTCTGGGACCTTCTCACGGTCTAACGCCTCTGAAACCACTAATTCATAATAGTTATCAGAGGACTCTCTCAGCTTGAAAGGCATATTATCAGGAATGTGAAGATCAACTATTCCATTTTCCCCTGAGTCTTTGTCACTCACACTAACTACAGCGATCACTGTGTCTTTAGCCACATTTTCTTTTACTGGACTCTGAAAGGATTTGATAGAAAGTTCTGGATGATTATCATTCATATCTGTTACCTGTATTTTAACTTTACACTGACCAGATAAGGAGCTCGGTCCTTTATCACTAGCTATAACTTCCATTTCATAAAGTTGCAAATCTTCGTAGTTAATCATCTCTTTCACTCGTATTTCTCCATTCTCTGGATTTAACTGAAACATCTGTTGTGTTCTCTCTGATGTGTACAAACTATAAGAATAAACGACATCAGCGTTGGATCCTTCATCTAAATCAGTTGCATTAAGTTTGATCACTAAACTTCCAATCGGGGAGTTTTCCATTACATCCACAACATAGGTGTCTTTGTCAAAAGAAGGGGCGTTGTCATTCACATCGAGCACGCGCACTATGATGCTGGCAGTCCCCGTGCGCGTGGGAACCCCTCCGTCTACAGCAGTGAGGGATAAAGTGTGAACAGCCCGCTGCTCTCTGTCTAAAGGCTTTTTCAGGATCAAGTCAGCGAACTTTGATCCGTCCCTTCCTGTCTGAATCTCAATAGAGAAGTGCTCGCTGGCGCTCAGGTGGTAATTTTTCACAGAGTTTGCGCCCACATCTGGATCTGCGGCATTATTGAGTGAAAACCTCTCTCCAACGGGACTGGACTCTGAAATGTCCAGATGCATCGTCCCTCGACGGAAATGTGGAGCGTTGTCATTAATGTCAGTTATTTCCACCTCGATGTTAAACATGCGGATTGGATTTTCAATCGTAGCCTCCAATTTAATAAAACATGACGTGGTTGTCTTCAGGGGACAAAGAAACTCCCTGTTGATTTTTTCCAAAATCACGAGCTCCCCGGTGTCTTTGTTGATCTCCAGGTATTTTTTATTGGCCACAACATCCACGCGCATTTTCCGCGACTTCAGCGTCTTCACGTCTAATCCCAGGTCCGCGGCCAGATTCGCGACCACGGATCCCTCCTCCATTTCTTCAGGAACCGAATAATGGGTTACGCAAAAGACCGAGTTGATGAAGGCAGAGGCGCACAGAAGCAGGAACACGTACCCCATCCTGATCCTGCTCACGGGCTGATGAAGAGCGCGCGCGGCTTTCACAGAGGAAGCGATGCTCACGTGCCTCCTAATCTGATAGAAATATACTCCAAGATCGTGAAAGTGGAGCTTTTACGCGAGGAGACGGACTATGATGAAGAATTTCCACCGACCTCCACCTTTTTGTCTGACAAGCTATCGCGCTGATTGTGACGTCATGACGTAATAATTCAGTAAACATCAATTTCACTCTTTAATTAAAAAATAAAATAAAATACAATAAATTATTCCTATTTCATTTTAAAATAGGCTATGTTTAAAAATACGGAGCATCAAATTTTATTTTAAGGAATAGAACAACAGAAAGTGGGATGTACACTATTGTTTCTATACAGTATAAGCATTTACAACATATGTTTTGTTTTTATTTAAGAAAAAAAGCCTTTTATTTTATCTGTTTATCAAATTGCTCAAAAACTGTGATCAATAATATTGGAGAGGAATATAATGTAAGGGCAACTCATTTTTTTAAAGGTTTTACTAGTTAGTTGTAAAAGTTAGCTCAGTGTACTGCAGGCCTCTGCTTATATGTTTTAAGTTAATTACCAAAAAGGAAGAAACAATGTCATTATGATCGCAAAAAGCACAAACTGAATGTTTTTCTAACCTGACAGTAAGCAGTAGATATTTTTTCCTTCACTTTTGTGCGACTTTCCACCATTTTAAAGCACTTTACATTTCAGTCCCAAACTTTGTAAATTATGAGAAGTTATAACTTCCTATACTGTTTTCTTTCTTCAGCTTCTCTGTGAAATTGAGGTTTGTAGTTTTATGAACACCACATGCACTTCACTGATTTTATCTCCAACATGTCACATGTTTCTTTCTTTTTATATTGTTTTTTTTTTTCAAATACCTGTTACTTTTGTTTTGCTGCTGAACATGGTTATGTTGGTTTATTTGGTATGTTAAGGAGTTAGTTACTATTGTTCTTCATCTGCACTGAATCATAGACTGTCAGCCTTGTAGATCATCATTGTTGTCATCATTTTTGCTTTTGACCGTCTGGCTGTCAGGATCATGGGACATGGGCATTTGGCAGTTTCACACTATATGTTGCAAAACTTATTTAGCATTAGGTTACAAAAAAAAACCTTTTTTTTTTTTTTTTTGTTTGTTGTTTTAATGAATGCACCGTTCTTTACTTTTAGGGCTAGCAAAGCCCTGAACAACTTATCGCTTTGTTTTTTGTTTGTTCGTTGTTGTTTTTGTTCTGCTCCTATGATGGATGTGAATGTTTTGCCATGCTATTAATTTTGTACTCTGGCTTGTGACGGATTGTTTATATTTTAAGTAATGTCTGACAGACTAACTTTGTGTCACTATTAAAATGTGTAACTACTGTCTTGTCTTGTGAAATTTTAGGGGGGAACGTGATTGTTCATTGATTATTGAAAAGCATTTTTTTCTAGTTGTGTTAAAACATTCACAGTTTTGAAAACTAAACTTCATAGCAAACTGGGTGAACCAGAAAATAATGTCAGTTTTTGCACAGTTCTGACAGATTTTCCTGTGTTTCTGCAAAAACGTCTGATAACTTATCTTTTACATGGTAATAATAATCATAATTATAAATGAATAATCTCTGCATGCATTATTGTAATTAGATCTTAATTGTTTTATTTGATTGATTTTGTTCTGTTGTATTTTGTTATCACTATAAAATGCATAACTATTGTGCTTGTCTTAAGCCAAATGGATTTTCAGTAAAGTGCTCATTTTTTTAAAAGTCTTTACTTGGTTCATTTTAGATTTTTTTTTTCATTATGCAGTGTGTAAGCATCTGTGTGCATTTGCTCTTTTTTTTCTTTATGTTTTGTCCATGAAACTTAACTTGTTTCATTCAAGATGTTTACCTGCAAAAACAATTTGCTCCTTATTGCTTCCTGATCACAAAGTATGAGGATTGTTTTCATAGAATGTTAGTCATGTCAGTAAAATAAAAATAAATAAATATACAATTTTGCTGTCTGAATATTCTTAATTCATACTTTTTTCTAATTGATCTACAGTGATGTAGACAAAAAAAATTACTAACATGAGCATTAGTTAATTTTTAGGAAAATGTATGTTTTGAATGCCATTAGATGCATACAATATAATAAAAATGCAACTATATTGTGGTGCTGCACTTTTAAACACATGTGCATTAAGATGCTCTAGTGTTTATGAAAACATTAAATATCTGCAGGTAGAAAAATGCCTGTAAAAGTTTGCTTACTCCCAATATTTTAATAATTAAGTGATGTTGTTGCTTTATATGAGAGTTTTTTTTTGTTGTTGTTGCTTTTTTTCTAGCATCCTTTTGAAGATTTGCTACTCTGGCTGAAAATTTAGCACACGTCATAAAGAAAAACAAAAGTTATTCACAACTCTAGGTAGAATCTCTTTCATTGATCGAAACATTTAGGACAGCTTCATGGTTTTCTGATTTTGTGAGCCTGATAGGAAGGTTTTATTATCAATACATGTTACAAACAAACAGACTTCCTTAAAAAAATTAACACTAATCCATTTTCATGTAAAAATATCTTTACTTTAGGTTGCACTGTGTAAGCCGTCTGATGTACATGAGGAATACGTTGTCAAGTCAAAGTATAGCTGATGTCAAAACAAGTATTTAGCTTTCTGCTTGATTTGAAAGGTGTTTATGTGTGCATTTTCTTTTTTATTAAAAAATATTTTGTTTGATGGGTTATGGGGTATAATCTTAAGGTCATCTTTTAAATTGAAGACTCACAAAGTCAAGCCACTATGTGTAATATAGTTTGGATGCAGCGGAGAGGGGAGGGAAGATAAAATAGATTTAAAAGATTTGCATGTTTTCCATCTTCATTATCCTTCTTAGCTTTACCTTGTAGCAGTCTAACAGAAAAAAATGTCTATTTTATCGTAGATCTTTAAGCATTCTTTTTTAAATCTGACTCAGTGACAATTATCAGTTTTGGCTCAAAACTTCAGATAGTTGAACGTATAGAAAAAAAAAAAAAAAAAAAACAAGGATGATAAACAGCCAAAGCCTTTGACTTCCAACACAATCCAGAAGATGTGTTCAGCTAGCAGCAATAATGTGGAGCTTACATTTACTCCTGTCATGGACAAATTATGCACAAAACATTCACATTTCAATACATAGCAAAATAAGAAAATTAAGGGGAAAAAAGAGAGAATACATCTGTAAAACCTGCAACCTGTTTCCTCTTAATTGACTTTAAGACAGTTCATTTTATCACTGTTTACCCTCTAAGAGAAAAACTATTACTTCATTTCAAAACTTGAATTATCTATCAAAAGCCAAAATAATACGTTAAGTAAGATTTTCAAAATAAGTGACCAGCAATAATCGCTCCTATTGGGATGAAAATATGGATATGTTCCTTAATACAAATAAAATAAATACATAAAAATCCTTTACAATTTTTCCATATTTACTTAAGGGATAAAAACAGAGTTAAACAGAGTTATATGTATATACAGACAGATAGATAGAGATAGATAGATATTGATTATCTTGATGATAATTTACCAGTTGTACTCACTTTTGTGCCTCTGTTTGAAAACATATATATTAAGAAAACATTGTTATTCACACATCAGCATTTACCACGATTATTAACTTCAAGGATATTTTTTAAAAACCACATTTTTTTTTTTAGATTTAAATAGGTTCAATATTTCAATCAACCTAATTTGAACATATTTTGTTTGATTACCAATACATACCTTCAATTTAAGATTTTTTTTTAATTCACTCTTGACTTGAAGAGCTTTAACCTTGAATTTTAAACGATGTATTTTTTGATTTGTGGACTTTTAGTTTTAAAATGTTTAAAACCTAAAGGAGTATTTAAAAATAGCATTTTAGAAATAGCTTCTTCTAAAATAGATGCTTTAAGCATTTTATTCCTGGATTAAGTATTTTTTTTCATTGTGCTTAATAACTACACTAACTTAAGTTTTTGTGGTACGTCTTTTTTTATTTTTTTTTATTTGCTTTACAAACTGTCAGTACTGGGATAAATATGCCACCAATTATTTAACTTAAGGCTAAAAGAAAGTGTTTTATTTATTTATTTTTTTGATAACATTATAAAAGGGTTTGTAACTTTGAAATTAAGGGACATTTTTCTCGAAACACTTAAGTTACTTCTAATATTTCTACTTTCTCATGCCTGCGAGAATGAAAGTGCTGTGTCAGAAGTGTCATGTAGCTGCTGTGTACTGTATGTACACTTTTATAGTCTATTTTTGTAGTCTGCATTTGGTTAGTTATCAATCTATCCAACAAGAACCAAATGTAAACAGAACATTAGAAAAACACAGATAAACTCTCTAGACATTAACTATAAATTTCCACCTGCTTGTAGTATTTCACAAAAGGTAAGTAAACTTTAAAAACCTTTCACTGGGTCTTTAAACGTTTACCTTCAGGCATCTTTAAAAAAATTAAACAGAAAGGTTTACGAAAAATTCACAAAAGACACAAAACCGCTTCAATTAAATCTTGAAGTCTTACATATGAAAATCAACGAAAGAAAAATAATGATGGAAAACTTTTGAAACATTCCCTGAACAAATGATGGAAATAAAGTTGGAAACATTTTGACATTGAGTAAGATAGTGTACCAAAATGAAATAAATAAAAGCTTTGATTTATTTTTGATCACATTCTTTTATCTTATTATTTATTTATTTATTTTTACTGATTTTTGAGCTTTGATCACATTTTTTTTAATGGCAGCTGTGGTTCAGAGGTAGAGCAGTTGACCTCTGATAAGAAGGTTAGAGGTTCAAATCCTGCTATGCCTGTTTATGTATTGAAGTATTCTTGGGTAAGACAGTGAAACTCAAATGTCTCCGGATGGTTTGGTTAATCTTGTGCATGGCAGGTCTGTCATTATCACTTTATGAATGTGCAACTGTCCACATCATGCACGCTCTCGTGACTGTTACGCGCTTTGGGCCTCAGTGAAGCTAGAAAGCACTGAATCAGCATGGGTAAGGATGCTATTAATCATGCACAAAACATACACAAATAATAATAAAACTGCCATAAATATGTTGGTTATGCTTCTTTTAAAGATCATTTGGTAACAATATCTCCCTGGAGCTTTTAATACCAGATTAGAAAAAAGAAGTTTGGAATTTACAAATCTCAAATTCACTATGACCGTTAAGGTTCAAAGTAGATTTTAAAAACTGATAT
>NC_050521.1:14615768-14641048 GCF_002922805.2 Oryzias melastigma
CATACACCCTGAAATCTTCATAGTTTAACACTTCTTTGACAGTAATCTCACCAGTAACTGGATTCAAATTAAATGTCCCTTGCGTTTTTTCTGATGTGTAAAAACTAAATGAGTATATCACTTCTGAATTGGATCCTTCATCTAAATCAGTTGCATTTAAGTGAATAACAAGACTGCCTATGGGAGAATTCTCCAAAATACTGACCTGGTAGCTCTCTTTTTCAAATACAGGGGCGTTGTCATTTGTGTCCAAAACATGAACAATAATGCTGGCTGTGCCAGAACGAGACGGCAATCCCCCGTCTACGGCAGTCAGGATTAAATGATGACTAGCTTGCTCCTCCCTGTTTAAACCTTTTTTCAAAATCAAGTCTGCAAATTTGGAGCCATCTCTCCCTGTTTGAATCTCTATTGTGAAGAAATCGCTTTCACTTAAATGATACGTTTTTACAGAGTTCGAGCCAACATCTGGATCAACCGCATTGCTCACAGAAAAGCGCTCACCAGGCTGCGTGGCTTCAGAAATGTCTAAATCTACAGTGTCTCTCCGGAAATGCGGCGCGTTGTCATTTATATCAGTTATTTCCAACTCGATGTAAAATATGCGCTTTGGATTTTCGATGATTGCTTCCATTTTCAGAAAACATGACGTCTTTGCCAGACAAAGAGACTCTCTGTCGATCCGCTCCACCACATAAAGCTCTCCTGTCTCCCTGTTCACGTCCAGATATTTCCTGTTTGCGATCAGCTCTAAACGCATTTTCCGCTCCACCAACGTCTTCACATCCAGACCCAGATCCGCGGCGAGATTTGCGACGGCGGATCCTTCTTCCATTTCCTCGGGAATCGAGTAGTGCGTTACACCCGTGGTGCATTTCAAAACCACGACGAACAAAAGACATTTCCACACGTACCTTTCCCAGGGTGCGCAAAAAAGCTTTCCCATTGTTGGGCTAACCTAATTGACGGAATACAGCGTCAATCAGCGGAACCCACAACAAAAACTCGGAACCCGTTTATCCTTGTGCTCGTTTGCCTTCCTCCTCGTCTCGTACCCGTAAAAAATCCTGGTGGTCATGACACGAGTAGATCTAGGGAACAGCGCCTCTGTGCGCAAAAGAGCGACTCTCATGCGTAGCCATAGGCGTACATATTTTACGCATTCAGGAAAATACGTTATTTAAACCGCAGAATCATTTAGAAGTATATTCATTTGTGAAAGCTTTATTTAATCTTTCTTTAGAAAATCTGAACGTATTTTTTTACGTTTTTTGAAGCGTGTTATTTGGCCCTAAATAAAATAATAGCTTAAACGTTCTCTTAGTTTACAGCGATTTGCATTATAGCTCATATGGCTCCAAGTAAAGCCACTGAAAATGTAATATATAAAAACATATAAAACAAAAATAAAGGCTACATATGTTATAGTTATTTGCACGTAACAAAAACCCATGGTTAGTCATGAATCGTTGAAATGTGAAGCGGGATTACAAACAGATTTCTAAGACGTGTCGTCTTCTCAAAAAGAAAAAAAAAGTGCTCTCCTCAAACAGTTCTTCTCTCTTCTACCATAAATGAACCCTCAGAATATATCTACAATTCAGCTCTGTAATCTGTTCCCTTGCTGAATAAAAAAAAAATCAAAAACCCCAACAAATGCAGTTAAACTAGAAGTACATTTTTACTGGCCAACTTAAACATCTGATTGACATGTTCTGTTTACAATTATTCCCCTGTGTTTGTTTGTTTTCTTGATTGTTTGGAGTTGCTTATTACAAAAATATTGTGTTAAAGTAAACATTGTTTTTGGTGCAATACAAAAGCATAAAGCAATACAAATTAATTTAGAAATTATTTGCTGATATGTATTGTGTATTTGTAATTCTTCAAATTATGATTATGCAAAGCAGCAACACGATGTAGTTTGAACAGATAAAAAAATGCCACAAACTTGTTCTTCTTTTATCAGCTTGTGGTCACTCAATTCCATTTACTTCAGCCATAAACTACTTATAGCGAGATTTTTTGTTAAACTTCACAGATCCAAATTCATATTCCACATTTGTGTTCCACATACAGTGGATGCATTTAGTTTATCTTTACAGCTCTAATCCTTGACTGCTCCTCGTCTAAATGCAAAGCTTTGAAGTACATGTCTCAACTTAGAGTTTATGTTCTTCTTCTGCAAGTATTACAAAGAAAATTTAAAGTCATAAATGCATTACCATTCTGAGACAATAGTATTACACAGCAAGTAAAGTACAATATTTTTTAAATTTTACTAAAAGTAATCTGTGAAGCTCTATATTTTGAAACTAACTTGTACAACATTGTTTTAGTTTTATGGTAAGTGCATGGCCTTTAACTGTAAATTCAGAACCACGGAACTGTCCACCTATGAGGGATTAAACTGCCGTCTGTTCAAATTATTTCTTTTACTTTAATATTTTTTTTTTATCATTGTAATGAAATATTTATTTACTGAGTGAAATAATATAGCTGGGAATTATCTTTGAAACACATATTTAAGATCAATAAATTAAAGTGAAGGGAATTTGTGCCACTCCTAGAAACATTGGGCCACATCTTACAAGAGAAATATATTAAAATCCCACAATTCTCTGCTGTCACAACACTGAGGAAAAATTGATTATGATTATACATAAGCAGCATGACAGATTCAACAATCATATTCCAAGAAGTTTTCAACCATTAAAAGAATGATTTCCACCACAGATGTATGGATGAGCTTTACATTTATAGTAGAAATAAAAAAAATAAATGCTGGAAACATTACAAACTCCTGTAATTTATTGTTAATAATTTACTATTTTTACTATTTTGGGCAGCTATAAATATTTTGTGCTGTCTAGGGTAGGGTTGTGTTTTACAGGACGAAACTGCGTGTGCTTTTGTAGCCAATCTGTATTTTAGATCTAATTAAGGTGATCTCAAATCTATCTGATGGATCATTTACTGTAAAAAAAAAAAGGCTAGGTTTAACTCTGGAGATTTTCTTTTGTTTCATTCTGAATCTATCCTGTCCTCTCTTCTTTGACCTGTGATTTATTTATTTATTAATTTTATTTATTTATTTTTATTATGGAATTAGCGTTTTTTTTTTTTTTTTTTTTTTAATTGTGTAGTTTACCATCAAAATTTAAATCTATACTTTCTTTTATAAATAGAATTATTTTCCTTTGTTAACAAACCCATCCACTGAAGTATCACAAATAATTTAGAATGATATTTGGGTCGTGAACCATTGTAGCAATTGTCCAAAAAAACGGCTAATTCAATTTAGTGTTAAAGCTTTGTTTGTTGGCAAACACCAAAGAACATTCCAGTGAGGAATCTGCTTCATATTTTTGAGGAGGATCCTAAACGTATTCCAGAATGGCACAAGCAGATGGGAAATATTGAGAAAACGGCTGTGGAAAGGGAGCAAACGGGTTTCCGGGTGAGAAATAGCTAGCCACAAACTAGAACAACTGGCTTGAACAGGAATTACCGAGCAAAGACGGAAAGGTGCTGTGTCTCCAGGAAAAAGGTTCACATGAAAGCGAAGAAGAAGCTAATAACAACCAGTGCTGATCAGAATATAATACAACATTCTCATTGTTTCTATATATCCTGAAACATGAATCTGGTGTTGTCGTCTGCATTTGGTGGCCGAATATTACTGCAACATGTACCTATTAGCCATCCCCATTCTGTCTATGCCAAAGTTCTGCAGTAAACGCCCAGGCTCATTAAGGCAGAAACACAATAGGCTCAATATTCGAGAAAAAAATATATAGCAAAATATTTGATAGTATTGTCAAATATTTTAAAAAAATGCATGGTTGTTTACAAGTGAACAGCAGGCATGCTGATGAGACCGGCTATAGGATGACATCATGAAATGGGCGGCACTCAAAGATGGTGCCTCAGAGGATCAAGACGTCTTACTTCTGGGTAGAAAAAGTTCACGGGCTGCACGGTGGCGCAAGTGGTTAGCGCTCTTGCCTCACAGCGAGAAGGCCCCGGTTCGACTCCCGGCTGGGACCTTTCTGTGTGGAGTTTGCATGTTCTCCCCGTGCATGCGTGGGTTTTCACCGGGGACTCCGGCTTCCTCCCACCGTCCGAAAACATGCTTCATAGGTTCATTGGTGACTCTAAATTGCCCCTAGGTGTGAATGTGAGAGTGAATGTGTGTGTGATTGAGGCCCTGCGACAGACTGGCGACCTGTCCAGGGTGTACCCCGCCTTCGCCCTTCAGTAGCCGGGATAGGCTCCTGCACCCCGCGACCCCGAAAGGGAAGAAGCGGTCAAGAAGATGGATGGATAGAAAAAGTTCACAAAAATAACTAATTTCATTAAAAAATAGGTACTTACTAGTGTGCTAAAGGTAGTATTTGTACATATATACAGATATACATTATTCTGAAAGACATAAAAAGATCATGGTTTAGAACCTGTAAAGACCAACAAATAGTTATTTTCAAAAATGCACTTTTTGTTCTTATTTAAGCTGGATTCAAATTTATGTTTATTCTATATTTGAAAAGATTTAAATTCCTGCTATTATTTAGAAAGTTCTTTGACACAAAAGACAAAAATAAAAATTCAAATTTTAAAATGGTTTACATTAACAGTAAAAAGGGGTGATTTATTCTATTTTTATTTAAGCTGTTTCTATTTCGATTTTTTAAGGGTCAAAGTCAGAAAAATTCTTTAGGAGAAATGAAAAAATATGAATTATTTTCTTTGTGCTTTGGTGATCAGATTGTAGCAAAAAGTTGTTAGATATATAAGAAAAAATATCCTTTAGTTTTAAAGAAAAAATAAATTATTTCATTTTTCTGTGATAAAAGTATAACATTTAGGGTAAGACTGTTTTAAGAGGAAAATTTTCCGTAAATACTTGTTATATTTCAGTCATGATTTCTTTCTCATACCTGGAGAGTAGAAGCAGCTGAGTCACTAGTGTCTGTGAGTCCTGTCCCTCTTGGAATGCTGGACACGATGTATCTGGAGCCCTTTGGCACAGGCTGTCTAACCACCAGCTTCCCTTTCCTGGTCTCTGCCAGAAACAGACTGTACCAGTAGGCATCGTTGGACACCAGAGTGGAGTCTGCGATGGTGGAGTTCCTCTCACTGATCACACTGTTCCTGCTGGGAGGAGCCGCTTTGCTGGGCTTGGCTTTCTGACACTTCAGCACGATGGTGACCAAGATGGTGATGAGCAGGAGAAAGGACACCGAGCCCAGACCAATCACCAGATACAGGTTGAGGTCTGAGAAGATGTTGTATTCCAGAGGCACCTCAGTCATGTCAGAGTAGGCCTTAACAGCAGTCTCCTCTGTGGACAGCTTGATGGTGACTGTAGCAGAGAGAGCCGGCTCCCCGTTGTCCTTGGCAACAACAACCAGTCTCTGGTGGCGCGGGTCTCTGTAACTGAACATCCTCATGGTCCGGATCTCTCCGTTGTATTGGTCCAGACTGAACAAGGTGGCGTCAGTCACCTGCAGGAACTGGTATGTAATCCGAGAGTTGTGCACAGAGTCCGTGTCCAAAGCGATCACCTTGGCGACCAGGGAGCCTTTATCTGTGGATCTGGGAATCTTCTCCTCCACCACAGAGCCGTGTGCTCGCCACGGAGACACGATGACAGGAGCGTTGTCGTTCTGGTCCACAATGATGATGTGGACGCTCACATTACTGCTGAGAGGAGGAGAGCCAGAGTCTCTGGCCTCGATGTGGAAAAGAAACTCCTTCTCAATCTCATAGTCAAAGGTTTTCAGCGCGTAAAGTTTCCCGTCCTCTGGATTGATGGAGAACAGCATGGACATGGAGGTGTTAGCGATCTCCTTCTCTATGATGACGTAAACCAGATACTGGTTTTCATGGAGGTCAGGGTCAAACGCACTCAGAGACTCCAGCAGGGCCCCGGGGGCATTATTCTCCATCACTCTGATGGTGTAAAAGGACTTTGGGAACTGTGGGACATTGTCGTTGACATCCAGCAGCTCTAAAGTCATGGTTTCATTGTCAGACAAAGGAGGAGAACCTCTGTCTGTCACAGTGAAGGTGATGTCATATTCTGGGACCTTCTCACGGTCTAACGCCTCTGAAACCACTAATTCATAATAGTTATCAGAGGACTCTCTCAGCTTGAAAGGCATATTATCAGGAATGTGAAGATCAACTATTCCATTTTCCCCTGAGTCTTTGTCACTCACACTAACTACAGCGATCACTGTGTCTAACTTGATGTCTTCACTCACTGGACTCTGAAAGGATTTGATGGATAATTCTGGATGATTATCATTCATGTCTTCCACTAGAATCTTTATGGTACACTGTCCTGATAAACTGTTGGCTCCTTTGTCTGTTGCTATCAACTCCATGTCATAGATGTTGAAATCTTCATAGTTCAACATTCCTCTCACCGTAATCTCACCACTAGTTGGATTCAGATGAAACGTTTCCTGTGTTTTCTCTGATGTATATAAACTGTATGAATAAGTTATATCTGAATTGGATCCTTCATCTAAATCTGTCGCATTCAGATGAAGAACTAAACTTCCAATAGGAGAGTTTTCCATGATTTTAACATTATACATGGATTTGTCAAATGTAGGAGTGTTATCATTTGTATCTAAAACACGAACAATAACGCTGGCGGTTCCTGAACGAGCTGGTTTTCCTCCATCTACAGCTGTCAGTGTTAAATGATGGACAGCCTGCTGCTCCCGATCTAACTGTTTTAATAAAATCAGTTCAGAAATTTTTGATCCATCTCTTGCTGTCTGAACCTCGATGTTAAAATATTCACTTTCACTGAGATGATACGATTTTACTGAATTAGATCCAACATCAGGATCTACTGCGTGACTTAATGAGAATCTCTCTCCTTTTGGTGTCGATTCTGAAATATCCAGATACATCACGTCCCTGCGAAATTGCGGGGCGTTGTCATTTGTGTCCAAAATCTCCACGTCTAAATTAAAAATTCTTTCAGGGTTTTCTAAAATAACTTCCAATCGCAGATAACAAGTAGCTTTTGTATAACAAATATTTTCTCTGTCTATTTTCTCTACAATGTACAGCTCTCCAGTCTCTTTGTTCACATCCAGATATTTCTTGTTCGCAACGATATCCAGCCGCATCTTCCTCTCGTTCAGCGTTTTCACGTCCAGCCTCAGATCAGTCGCGAGGTTAGCAACGACTGAACGTTCTTTCATTTCTTCAGGAATAGAATAATGAGTCACTGAGGTTGAAACGAGCTGAACGATTGAAAAGACGAGAAAAACACCGGGAACAACGTACCGTCTGGAAGCCTCCATTGTTGCAGAACAAACAAGGGGTTGCGCGGAAGTGTGGAAAAAAATAAACACTTGAAATATTTCGTCTCTCCACCAAGAATATTATATGTTTGCGGCAATTGCTTGTCCAAGATAGCTTTCTTTCAAATATAATCCAGAAAAACGCTTCCGGGCCTCCGATCGGACTTTCAGAACCGCGGAGCTGTTCTTTCTCCGCTGCGTCTGAACGTCAGAGATTCACCGTCACTGCGTCGGAGTGCTGGCTGTTTACTGACAAAGCAGCGCCACCTCGGAGCTTTGACTCCCTTTCTTTTTTGAACTTTAACTAAAATGATAAACTCAACATGTTTAAAATTAAGATTCATGTTTTGGACTTAGGCTTTTTTATCAAGGAAAAGTACAGTATCATTTTCACATTTAAATAAACTCATTGACATTGTTTTGTGAAGTTTTCATTCTTTCAATAAGTATTTTCTACGGGGAATGTCTATATAGAAACTGCTTAATTGTTCTTGTTATTTTGGTTGTACCTTTTATTCTATTTGTTCAATCATTAGATTATGTCATGAAATAGCTATTGTTTATGTTTTAAACTGAATACGATAAAATGTTCTTTTTTGACTTTTTCGTTTTTTATTAGATTTCTTTGGAGTCCTTCCATTTTAATACAATCTCTCATTATCTCATCTACACAAAGTTTCTTGGGATATTTGGACATTCACTACAGGCTTATATGTTTTGGAACTTGCTCAAAAAAAAAAAAGTCCTTTTTTATGTTTTGCTATTTAGAAATAAATTACTTGGTAAGATCCAAAACCATTTGTAGTTATTACATACTGTATTATACTTGTATGGATTTAAATACTTCTTCATGATAGAGAAAATTGATTTACCCAAAAATACATTTTTTATGGTGTGTAAAAAATATTTTTCTTTTATTTTAAACAAGTGTTATTTTTCATAATAGCCATAAATATTAAAAGTTGCCGATATTACATTTGAAAAAGGTATTCAAATGTATCATTTTAAGTGAGTAATATGTGACTTTTAAGTTTTAACACATTAAATGTGCAATCTCCAATAGAGAAACTGATTAGGTGTGAAAACTATGTTCCCTCCTAGAAGATGGTAAAGCAGTGAGAAAACATATTGAGTTAAATCAATATGATTCAGCATAAATACCTGGAGAGTGGAAGCAGCCGAGTCACTAGTGTCTGTGAGTCCTGTCCCTCTTGGAATGCTGGACACGATGTATCTGGAGCCCTTTGGCACAGGCTGTCTAACCACCAGCTTCCCTTTCCTGGTCTCTGCCAGAAACAGACTGTACCAGTAGGCATCGTTGGACACCAGAGTGGAGTCTGCGATGGTGGAGTTCCTCTCACTGATCACACTGTTCCTGCTGGGAGGAGCCGCTTTGCTGGGCTTGGCTTTCTGACACTTCAGCACGATGGTGACCAAGATGGTGATGAGCAGGAGAAAGGACACCGAGCCCAGACCAATCACCAGATACAGGTTGAGGTCTGAGAAGATGTCGTATTCCAGAGGCACCTCAGTCATGTCAGAGTAGGCCTTAACAGCAGTCTCCTCTGTGGACAGCTTGATGGTGACTGTAGCAGAGAGAGCCGGCTCCCCGTTGTCCTTGGCAACAACAACCAGTCTCTGGTGGCGCGGGTCTCTGTAACTGAACATCCTCATGGTCCGGATCTCTCCGTTGTATTGGTCCAGACTGAACAAGGTGGCGTCAGTCACCTGCAGGAACTGGTATGTAATCCGAGAGTTGTGCACAGAGTCCGTGTCCAAAGCGATCACCTTGGCGACCAGGGAGCCTTTATCTGTGGATCTGGGAATCTTCTCCTCCACCACAGAGCCGTGTGCTCGCCACGGAGACACGATGACAGGAGCGTTGTCGTTCTGGTCCACAATGATGATGTGGACGCTCACATTACTGCTGAGAGGAGGAGAGCCAGAGTCTCTGGCCTCGATGTGGAAAAGAAACTCCTTCTCAATCTCATAGTCAAAGGTTTTCAGCGCGTAAAGTTTCCCGTCCTCTGGATTGATGGAGAACAGCATGGACATGGAGGTGTTAGCGATCTCCTTCTCTATGATGACGTAAACCAGATACTGGTTTTCATGGAGGTCAGGGTCAAACGCACTCAGAGACTCCAGCAGGGCCCCGGGGGCATTATTCTCCATCACTCTGATGGTGTAAAAGGACTTTGGGAACTGTGGGACATTGTCGTTGACATCCAGCAGCTCTAAAGTCATGGTTTCATTGTCAGACAAAGGAGGAGAACCTCTGTCTGTCACAGTGAAGGTGATGTCATATTCTGGGACCTTCTCACGGTCTAACGCCTCTGAAACCACTAATTCATAATAGTTATCAGAGGACTCTCTCAGCTTGAAAGGCATATTATCAGGAATGTGAAGATCAACTATTCCATTTTCCCCTGAGTCTTTGTCACTCACACTAACTACAGCGATCACTGTGTCTAACTTGATGTCTTCACTCACTGGACTCTGAAAGGATTTGATGGATAATTCTGGATGATTATCATTCATGTCTTCCACTAGAATCTTTATGGTACACTGTCCTGATAAACTGTTGGCTCCTTTGTCTGTTGCTATCACCTCCATGTCATAGATGTTGAAATCTTCATAGTTCAACATTCCCCTCACAGTAATCTCACCACTAGTTGGATTCAGATGAAAAGTTTCCTGTGTTTTCTCTGATGTATATAAACTGTATGAATAAGTTATATCTGAATTGGATCCTTCATCTAAATCTGTCGCATTCAGATGAAGAACTAAACTTCCGATAGGAGAGTTTTCCATGATTTTAACATTATATATGGATTTGTCAAATGTAGGCGTGTTATCATTTGTATCTAAAACATGAACAATAACGCTGGCGGTTCCTGAACGAGCTGGTTTTCCTCCGTCTACAGCAGTCAGTGTTAAATGATGGACGGCCTGCTGCTCCCGATCGAGCGTCTTTTTTAAAATTAAATCTGCAAACTTTGATCCATCTCTACCGGTCTGAACCTCAATATTAAAATATTCACTTTCACTGAGATGATATGTTTTTACTGAATTAGATCCAACATCAGGATCTACTGCATTACTCAATGAGAATCTGTCTCCTTTTGGTGTCGATTCTGAAATGTCTAAGTGGATAGCGTCTCTTCGAAACTGAGGGGCGTTGTCGTTCATGTCTAGTATTTCAATTTCAATGTTAAAAATTCTCAATGGATTTTCCAGAGTTACCTCCAATCGCAGATAACAAGATGCTGAAGACTTTGAGGGGCAAATATTTTCTCTGTCTATTTTCTCTACAATGTACAGCTCTCCGGTCTCTTTGTTCACATCCAGATATTTCTTGTTCGCAACGATATCCAGCCGCATCTTCCTCTCGTTCAGCGTTTTCACGTCCAGCCTCAGATCAGATGCGAGGTTAGCAACGACTGAACCTTCTTTCATTTCTTCAGGTATAGAATAAGGAGTCACTGAAGTTGAAACGATCTGAACGATTGGAAGGACGAGAAAAACACCGGGAACAACGTACCGTCTGAAAGCCTCCATTGTTTCGGAAAAAAACCCAGGGGTTACGCGGAAGGAAGCGTAATAGGAAAACACCTGAAATATTCCGTTTCTCCCCCACCAAGATTATATGTTTGCGGCAATTGCGGGTCCAAGATAGATTTTTCAACATGTAATCCAGAAAAAATGGCTAAAAACGTGTCCAGGGCTCCGATCGGAGTTTCAGCATCGCAGAGCTGTCCTTTCTCCGCTGTGTCTGAACGTCAGAGATTCACCGTCACTGCGTCGGAGTGCTGGCTGTTTACTGACGAAGCAGCGCCACCTCGGAGCTCTGTTCGGGCTGTAATGTTTTGATACTTTTTTCTTCTTAAAGGATAATTTGATTGTTCTCCATCTGCATAAAATTGTCATTTTTTTGTTTTGTTTGTTTGCTTTTTTTTTCTTTGATTAAAATATGTTGTTCTATTCTTAGTGTTTCGCTAAGAAATTTTCCTCATCTATTTTTTTAAGAGGGATATCTGTTAAGCATCCATGCAACTGTGTTTTTAAATATTAAAAAATCGTTTTGTATTTTTTATTTGCACTTGTTATTGCCAAAAAATGTATTGGTTGATTCATTGATTGATCGAGTGATTAATTGCCTGATTGATTGATAAATTGACCTTAAAGTATTTGTTTTTGCTTTTTTATTTTAAAATGCATATTTTCTGCACTTAGTCCTAATATTAAATAGGGCTACATAGGTTTTGCAGAAATGTAATAATCACAATTGAACCTGGTAATAGATGTTAACTAGGATCTAGAGCCATTGCAAATGAGTGTGTGTGTGTGGGGGGGGGAAGGGGGGGGGGCTTTAAATCTCATAAAGATGGAGTTATCAAATTTTTGAACAAAAGATACTTAGGTTTGGTTTACAAATTAATTAATTTACATTTATTCTATTTATTAATTCATTTATTTACAAGTTTGTTTGGGTTTTAAAAATCAGATTTCACTTTCAAACATTAAAAAATATAGAACATTTTAAATAGTTTGTATTAATCCATAAATATTTAATATCAAAGTCAACATAACCAAAAGAAGTACATCAATGACCAACGTTTTAACCCTTGTGCTGTCCTAAACATGTCTACATTAAAAGAGGGTCACCTTAACCCAGGAGTCTGCTGCTCCAGGGCCACATATGGCTCTTTTATCTCTTCATGGCTCCTTGGCCAAACCTAAAATAGGTCAGGGAGACTGCTGACCCAGCCATGTTGACCGTCAGAGTCAGCAGCTCCCTGCTAATTGCTGCCTAACCAAAACTACCTAAAGAAAACAAATAAACAAAGTCCACAAACAAAGACTATCAAGGTCCAGCCTCAAACTAAAACAACAAAACCCTACAGTGTAAGATTACTGAGGACAAAGAGGGGGAAAAGAATACACAAACAAATAAAAGAAAAATGAAATGGCAATTTTTAAAGAATTACTTGATCTGCATTCATTTAATTTAGAAAAGTTAACTTTATAAATTTATAGATGAGGTGCAAATAGATGATAAACTACACAGGTTTTTACATCCCAGATGACTCGAAGACGTCTTGTTTGCTCAATCCCACCTTCAGAATGCATAGAATTGATATGCAAAGCAAAACTTTGCTAAGAAACTTGACCTTTAATGAGTTAAAACCACGTAATGACTTATGCCACACCACAATGGTTAGTGGCCTAGAGCTGCACTGACATAATCCTGTTTGGCACAGAGCATTTTTTTGTTTTGGAAAGAAGTTATTTAAGCTTCAGTCAAACGTTAAAAAAAGTAAGTAAATTTAAAAAAAAAGTTTTTTAGAGATGTTTGGCTGTTTTTGAATTTTTGGTTTTGCTTGTGCCAAAAAAATGACACAATTCATATTTATTAATATTTTTTTTTAAAGTAATGAATGCAAATTTCTTAAAGACTAAACTAAGACTGTTGCTCCTTCGAGGTTTTGATCAGTAGAAAACGAGCCAAAATGGCTCTTTTACTGTTAAAGGTTGCCGACCCCTGCCTTAACCCCACGAGACAGCGCTGATGTTTTTTTTTTTTTTAATAATAAAATGGATATAATCCTGTCCAGCTCCGTTATTAAAGGGATCACACATAAACATAAGGGTAGGGTCGTCGGGACCCCACAAGATGCACAAGGGTTAAAAACAACTCATGATGATGCAAAAATGGGTTAAAGTTAATATTACAGTAAAAGCTCTTTTTTTTACTTGTTGAAAACATAATGAAATAATATGGTCCTTGCCATCAGTACCTGATGCTGCGGGCCATTAAAAAACGTCTTTAGATCTACCTTTTTCTGACTATTTTATGTATGCATTTTGCAAATTCTATTAAAGAATAAAATGTGTGAACTTCTAAAATTCCCATTTGTATATTACTTTAAAAAAATCATTAAAGGTAAATTGTATTAAATAAAACATGATTCAGCATAAATACCTGCAGAGTAGAAGCAGCTGAGTCACTAGTGTCTGTGAGTCCTGTCCCTCTTGGAATGCTGGACACGATGTATCTGGAGCCCTTTGGCACAGGCTGTCTAACCACCAGCTTCCCTTTCCTGGTCTCTGCCAGAAACAGACTGTACCAGTAGGCATCGTTGGACACCAGAGTGGAGTCTGCGATGGTGGAGTTCCTCTCACTGATCACACTGTTCCTGCTGGGAGGAGCCGCTTTGCTGGGCTTGGCTTTCTGACACTTCAGCACGATGGTGACCAAGATGGTGATGAGCAGGAGAAAGGACACCGAGCCCAGACCAATCACCAGATACAGGTTGAGGTCTGAGAAGATGTCGTATTCCAGAGGCACCTCAGTCATGTCAGAGTAGGCCTTAACAGCAGTCTCCTCTGTGGACAGCTTGATGGTGACTGTAGCAGAGAGAGCCGGCTCCCCGTTGTCCTTGGCAACAACAACCAGTCTCTGGTGGCGCGGGTCTCTGTAACTGAACATCCTCATGGTCCGGATCTCTCCGTTGTATTGGTCCAGACTGAACAAGGTGGCGTCAGTCACCTGCAGGAACTGGTATGTAATCCGAGAGTTGTGCACAGAGTCCGTGTCCAAAGCGATCACCTTGGCAACCAGGGAGCCTTTATCTGTGGATCTGGGAATCTTCTCCTCCACCACAGAGCCGTGTGCTCGCCACGGAGACACGATGACAGGAGCGTTGTCGTTCTGGTCCACAATGATGATGTGGACGCTCACATTACTGCTGAGAGGAGGAGAGCCAGAGTCTCTGGCCTCGATGTGGAAAAGGAACTCCTTCTCAATCTCATAGTCAAAGGTTTTCAGCGCGTAAAGTTTCCCGTCCTCTGGATTGATGGAGAACAGCATGGACATGGAGGTGTTAGCGATCTCCTTCTCTATGATGACGTAAACCAGATACTGGTTTTCATGGAGGTCAGGGTCAAACGCACTCAGAGACTCCAGCAGGGCCCCGGGGGCATTATTCTCCATCACTCTGATGGTGTAAAAGGACTTTGGGAACTGTGGGACATTGTCGTTGACATCCAGCAGCTCTAAGGTCATGGTTTCATTGTCAGACAAAGGAGGAGAACCTCTGTCTGTCACAGTGAAGGTGATGTCATATTCTGGGACCTTCTCACGGTCTAACGCCTCTGAAACCACTAATTCATAATAGTTATCAGAGGACTCTCTCAGCTTGAAAGGCATATTATCAGGAATGTGAAGATCAACTATTCCATTTTCCCCTGAGTCTTTGTCACTCACACTAACTACAGCGATCACTGTGTCTAACTTGATGTCTTCACTCACTGGACTCTGAAAGGATTTGATGGATAATTCTGGATGATTATCATTCATGTCTTCCACTAGAATCTTTATGGTACACTGTCCTGATAAACTGTTGGCTCCTTTGTCTGTTGCTATCACCTCCATGTCATAGATGTTGAAATCTTCATAGTTCAACATTCCCCTCACAGTAATCTCACCACTAGTTGGATTCAGATGAAAAGTTTCCTGTGTTTTCTCTGATGTATATAAACTGTATGAATAAGTTATATCTGAATTGGATCCTTCATCTAAATCTGTCGCATTCAGATGAAGAACTAAACTTCCAATAGGAGAGTTTTCCATGATTTTAACATTATACATGGATTTGTCAAATGTAGGCGTGTTATCATTTGTATCTAAAACACGAACAATAACGCTGGCGGTTCCTGAACGAGCTGGTTTTCCTCCGTCTACAGCTGTCAGTGTTAAATGATGGACGGCCTGCTGCTCCCGATCTAACTGTTTTAATAAAATCAGTTCAGAAATCTTTGATCCATCTCTTGCTGTCTGAACCTCGATGTTAAAATATTCACTTTCACTTAAATAATATGTTTTCACAGAATTTAATCCAACGTCAGGATCAACCGCGTTACTGAGCGAGAATCTCTCTCCTTTTGGCGTTGCCTCCGACACGTCCAGATAGATTGTTTCTCTGCGAAACTGTGGGGCGTTGTCGTTCATGTCCAAAATCTCCACGTCGATATTAAAAATTCTTACTGGATTTTCCAAAGTGACCTCCAATCGGAGATAACAAGAGGACGTTAACTTTGAATTACAAACAATTTCTCGGTCAATTTTCTCCACGATGTACAGTTCCCCAGTCTCTTTGTTCACATCCAGATATTTCTTGTTCGCAATCACGTCCAAACGCATCTTCCTCTCATTCAGCGTTTTCACATCCAGCCTCAAATCTGTTGCAAGATTGGCAACAACCGATCTTTCTTTCATTTCCTCCGGAATGGAATAATGAGTCACTGAGCCTAATATTTGCGCCGTAAAAGACGAAAAAATGACTGTGAAAAGCGGGACGTACCTTCGCCAGGCATCCATTGCAGTGACGGGTCTCTTTGTTTAATGTTAGGAATAAAAATAGTGTAACACGGACATGTATTCCATTTGTTTGTTTTTTCCTTTTCCCCAAAATGTATTTAAAGAATTGTCCACCGATTTTTAAAGAATATGAGAGAGTCCCTTTTTTTCTCCTTTGTATTTTTCCGCCGCAGCGATTTTCAGCACCACGGAGCTGTTTAGTTCACTGTGAGCTCTGATGACAACGGTGCGCCGTCATGGCGCTGCCTGTCCTGCGTTGTATTTTTAAAACAGCGCCACCCATAAAAAAAAATAATAAAAATAAAACATTTTCACAGAAGTATTTTTACTTTTTATTAATTCTTTTCTCTTTTTTTTAGCAAAGTTTGCAGTTTTGTCTAAAGAAAAAAAAATCTATATCAGTTTAAATGCTATAATTTCGTTCTATTATTAATATTAGTAATATTAGTATTATTGTCCCCCGAGCCATCAAGCTGTGCAACTCTGCATTCGGCAGGAGGGGGAGAGGGAGGGTCAAGAGGGGAGGGGCGTAGCTGCCTAATACATCACACGAGCAATAACCGGAACACGTGCAATACTCTCACCCGTGCAATATGTCCCATCATTCACGGTAGCGTGCAATGTTGATTTTCTCCATTATTTATTATTTTTTTCTATTTTCATATTTAGCTATATTCAGTCTATTTTACTTCATATTCAGTCTATTTTACTTTAATTTGTTATTTTACTCCATTTGTGTGCCGTACGGATGCTGGTACCTGGATTTTCCTGAGGACTTCCAAAGGGATTAATAAAGTATTTTCTATTCTATTCTATTATTATTATTATTATTATTATTATTATTATTATTATTATTATTTCAAGAAATTTGTAAGAATGTTTTTAAGGCTTACCTGCAGAGTGGAAGCAGCTGAGTCACTAGTGTCTGTGAGTCCTGTCCCTCTTGGAATGCTGGACACGATGTATCTGGAGCCCTTTGGCACAGGCTGTCTAACCACCAGCTTCCCTTTCCTGGTCTCTGCCAGAAACAGACTGTACCAGTAGGCATCGTTGGACACCAGAGTGGAGTCTGCGATGGTGGAGTTCCTCTCACTGATCACACTGTTCCTGCTGGGAGGAGCCGCTTTGCTGGGCTTGGCTTTCTGACACTTCAGCACGATGGTGACCAAGATGGTGATGAGCAGGAGAAAGGACACCGAGCCCAGACCAATCACCAGATACAGGTTGAGGTCTGAGAAGATGTCGTATTCCAGAGGCACCTCAGTCATGTCAGAGTAGGCCTTAACAGCAGTCTCCTCTGTGGACAGCTTGATGGTGACTGTAGCAGAGAGAGCCGGCTCCCCGTTGTCCTTGGCAACAACAACCAGTCTCTGGTGGCGCGGGTCTCTGTAACTGAACATCCTCATGGTCCGGATCTCTCCGTTGTATTGGTCCAGACTGAACAAGGTGGCGTCAGTCACCTGCAGGAACTGGTATGTAATCCGAGAGTTGTGCACAGAGTCCGTGTCCAAAGCGATCACCTTGGCGACCAGGGAGCCTTTATCTGTGGATCTGGGAATCTTCTCCTCCACCACAGAGCCGTGTGCTCGCCACGGAGACACGATGACAGGAGCGTTGTCGTTCTGGTCCACGATGATGATGTGGACGCTCACATTACTGCTGAGAGGAGGAGAGCCAGAGTCTCTGGCCTCGATGTGGAAAAGAAACTCCTTCTCAATCTCATAGTCAAAGGTTTTCAGCGCGTAAAGTTTCCCGTCCTCTGGATTGATGGAGAACAGCATGGACATGGAGGTGTTAGCGATCTCCTTCTCTATGATGACGTAAACCAGATACTGGTTTTCATGGAGGTCAGGGTCAAACGCACTCAGAGACTCCAGCAGGGCCCCGGGGGCATTATTCTCCATCACTCTGATGGTGTAAAAGGACTTTGGGAACTGTGGGACATTGTCGTTGACATCCAGCAGCTCTAAAGTCATGGTTTCATTGTCAGACAAAGGAGGAGAACCTCTGTCTGTCACAGTGAAGGTGATGTCATATTCTGGGACCTTCTCACGGTCTAACGCCTCTGAAACCACTAATTCATAATAGTTATCAGAGGACTCTCTCAGCTTGAAAGGCATATTATCAGGAATGTGAAGATCAACTATTCCATTTTCCCCTGAGTCTTTGTCACTCACACTAACTACAGCGATCACTGTGTCTAACTTGATGTCTTCACTCACTGGACTCTGAAAGGATTTGATGGATAATTCTGGATGATTATCATTCATGTCTTCCACTAGAATCTTTATGGTACACTGTCCTGATAAACTGTTGGCTCCTTTGTCTGTTGCTATCACCTCCATGTCATAGATGTTGAAATCTTCATAGTTCAACATTCCCCTCACAGTAATCTCACCACTAGTTGGATTCAGATGAAAAGTTTCCTGTGTTTTCTCTGATGTATATAAACTGTATGAATAAGTTATATCTGAATTGGATCCTTCATCTAAATCTGTCGCATTCAGATGAAGAACTAAACTTCCAATAGGAGAGTTTTCCATGATTTTAACATTATACATGGATTTGTCAAATGTAGGCGTGTTATCATTTGTATCTAAAACACGAACAATGACGCTGGCGGTTCCTGAACGAGCTGGTTTTCCTCCGTCTACAGCTGTCAGTGTTAAATGATGGACGGCCTGCTGCTCCCGATCTAACTGTTTTAATAAAATCAGTTCAGAAATCTTTGACCCATCTCTTGCTGTCTGAACCTCGATGTTAAAATATTCACTTTCACTTAAATAATATGTTTTCACCGAGTTTAATCCAATATCAGGATCTACTGCGTGACTTAATGAGAATCTCTCTCCTTTCGGCGTCGACTCTGAAATATCCAGATACATCACGTCTCTTCGGAATTGTGGGGCGTTGTCATTTGTGTCCAAAATCTCCACGTCTAAATTAAATATCCTCTCAGGGTTTTCTAAGATTATCTCCAATCGCAGATAACAAGATGCTGATGACTTTGTATAACAAACCAATTCTCTGTCTATTTTCTCTACAATGTACAGCTCTCCAGTCTCTTTGTTCACATCCAGATATTTCTTGTTCGCAACGATATCCAGCCGCATCTTCCTCTCGTTCAGCGTTTTCACGTCCAGCCTCAGATCAGATGCGATGTTAGCAACGACTGAACCTTCTTTCATTTCTTCAGGTATAGAATAATGAGTCACTGAGGTTGAAACGAGCTGAACGATTGAAAAGACGAGAAAAACACCGGGAACAACGTACCGTCTGAAAGCCTCCATTGTTGCAACAGAACGCAGAGATCACGCTCGTGTATATAGAGAAATATCTGAAATGTTCCTTCTCTCCTCCGACAAGATTATCTGTACGTTGCCACCGTTTGCCCAAAACAAGAATGTGATGAATAATCCAGAAAAAAATGGCAAAAAACGCTTGCGGGCCTCTGATCGGAGTTTCAGCACCGCGGAGCTGTCCTTTCTCCGCTGCGTCTGAACGTCAGAGATTTACCGTCACAGCGTCGGAGTGCTGGCTGTTTACTGACAAAGCAGCGCCACCTCGGAGATTCGTTCGGGCTCTAATGCTTTGACACGTTTTTCTTTTTTAAAAATAACTTTATTTTCTATTTCCATAGAATTGTCTATCTTTTTTTGTGAAAATACGTAGTTCCAATCTTAGCGTTTTCTTCAAGAAAACCTTCACATCTTATTTATTTATTTTTTCAGAGGGAAATCTAGTAAGGATCCATCCATCCATCCATCCATCTTCTTGACCGCTTCGTCCCTTTCGGGGTCGCGGGGGTGCCGGAGCCTAACCCGGCTACTGATGGGCGAAGGCAGGGTTCACCCTGGACAGGTCGCCAGTCTGTCGCAGGGCCACAATCACACACCATCCACTCACACATTCACACCTAGGGGCAATTTAGTGTCACCAATTAACCTACGATGCATGTTTTTGGACAGTGGGAGGAAGCCGGAGTCCCCGGTGAAAACCCACGCATGCACGGGGAGAACATGCAAACTCCACACAGAAAGGTCCCAGCCGGGATTTGAACCGGGGCCTTCTAGTTCTAGCTGTGAGGCGAGAGCGCTAACCACTGCGCCACCGTGCAACCCTAGTAAGGATCCATTTAACTATATATATCTTTATAATGATTTACTCTTGGACTTTTTTCTTTCATTTATTTTTTTAGGTAAAGAGAATGTGGATGGATTGATTGGCTGATTAAATGAATAATTGATTTCATAGTAATTTTTTTATAGTATTATTTTAAAATGCATCCTTTTTCAACCTATTCCTGATATTAGATACATAAGTTACTGCAGAAATTGAATAATTCCAATCTAACATGATAATGGAATAGAACAAGGATGTTAGTTATTTAGTTAGGTATGTATGTATTTTAATATTATTATTATTATTATTATTATTATTATTATTATTATTTTTGGTGTGATGAAGAGGCAGTTGGATCCATGTGTAAACATAGATTTTAATGGTGAGGAAAAACAGTTATGGAAAAAGGCAGAGTCAAAATCAGGCTATGGTCAAAAACTAAGATTAAGGTAGGATAATGAGAAAAACAGGCAAGGGTGAAACACCAGGAAGATTAAACAAGAGAAAATGCTCCGACTGCCTGCAGGACAAAGACAAGACTTCACACTAAAGAAGTGGCTGAGGTGGCTTTAAATGCTAGATGGTACTGATGAAGATGGAAACCAGCTGTGCAGACAGGAAGCTGTGGTAGCGACTGATGGGAGTTGTAGTAAGGTGACAGTAGGGTTAAAACGCTGGCGGGGGCTGCCTCTGGTGGTCGGGGATGGTAACTGAAGGTGGAACCATGACAGTTTGTTTGTTTGTTTGTTTGTTTGTTTGGATGGTTGGTTGGTTATTTTAATTGAATTGTATTTATTTTATTTATCTATTTGTTTGTGTTCTTTCTTTTCGTATTTGCTTATTGAATAGAAGGAAAGGGAATGTGATTGGGTTTCTTTCAATCAGTTTGCATTTTAAAACATAAATAAACGTTTTTAGGAGATTTTCAATTCGAGACATTTGACCATAAAAAAATAATAGCAAGGACAACATGACCAAAAGAAGAACATGAATGATCATTTTTTTACCCTTGTGCTATCTTAGACATGTATACATTAAAAGTAGGGTCATCTTGATCCCACAAGACAGTGCGTTGCACTTTTCTTAAATGACTATTTATCTTCACTGATGTCTGTGGTAGACATAAATCCCTGTCCAGCTTGGTCGTGGAAGTGATCACACATCACTTTAAGGGTGGGGTCATCTGGACCCCATTAGATAGCAGGAGAGGTTAAAAACAACTAATCCTGATACAAAAATAAGCTACAGTTAATAGCGCAAATAAAGCTCTTTTTAAGTATTAATTGAAAACACAATGAAAAACTGTTCTTTGGTGTAAGTTTTTCTTCTGATTTTTTCGGGGAATTGGTGCAAATTCTATTAAGGAATAAAATGTGTGAACATCTAGAAAACCCATTCAAATGTTATAAAAAAAAAGCATTAAAAGAAAATTGTATTAAATAAAACATGATTCAGCATAAATACCTGCAGAGTGGAAGCAGCTGAGTCACTAGTGTCTGTGAGTCCTGTCCCTCTTGGAATGCTGGACACGATGTATCTGGAGCCCTTTGGCACAGGCTGTCTAACCACCAGCTTCCCTTTCCTGGTCTCTGCCAGAAACAGACTGTACCAGTAGGCATCGTTGGACACCAGAGTGGAGTCTGCGATGGTGGAGTTCCTCTCACTGATCACACTGTTCCTGCTGGGAGGAGCCGCTTTGCTGGGCTTGGCTTTCTGACACTTCAGCACGATGGTGACCAAGATGGTGATGAGCAGGAGAAAGGACACCGAGCCCAGACCAATCACCAGATACAGGTTGAGGTCTGAAAAGATGTCGTACTCCAGAGGCACCTCTGTCATGTCAGAGTAGGCCTTAACAGCAGTCTCCTCTGTGGACAGCTTGATGGTGACTGTAGCAGAGAGAGCCGGCTCCCCGTTGTCCTTGGCAACAACAACCAGTCTCTGGTGGCGCGGGTCTCTGTAACTGAACATCCTCATGGTCCGGATCTCTCCGTTGTATTGGTCCAGACTGAACAAGGTGGCGTCAGTCACCTGCAGGAACTGGTATGTAATCCGAGAGTTGTGCACAGAGTCCGTGTCCAAAGCGATCACCTTGGCAACCAGGGAGCCTTTATCTGTGGATCTGGGAATCTTCTCCTCCACCACAGAGCCGTGTGCTCGCCACGGAGACACGATGACAGGAGCGTTGTCGTTCTGGTCCACAATGATGATGTGGACGCTCACATTACTGCTGAGAGGAGGAGAGCCAGAGTCTCTGGCCTCGATGTGGAAAAGAAACTCCTTCTCAATCTCATAGTCAAAGGTTTTCAGCGCGTAAAGTTTCCCGTCCTCTGGATTGATGGAGAACAGCATGGACATGGAGGTGTTAGCGATCTCCTTCTCTATGATGACGTAAACCAGATACTGGTTTTCATGGAGGTCAGGGTCAAACGCACTCAGAGACTCCAGCAGGGCCCCGGGGGCATTATTCTCCATCACTCTGATGGTGTAAAAGGACTTTGGGAACTGTGGGACATTGTCGTTGACATCCAGCAGCTCTAAGGTCATGGTTTCATTGTCAGACAAAGGAGGAGAACCTCTGTCTGTCACAGTGAAGGTGATGTCATATTCTGGGACCTTCTCACGGTCTAACGCCTCTGAAACCACTAATTCATAATAGTTATCAGAGGACTCTCTCAGCTTGAAAGGCATATTATCAGGAATGTGAAGATCAACTATTCCATTTTCCCCTGAGTCTTTGTCACTCACACTAACTACAGCGATCACTGTGTCTAACTTGATGTCTTCACTCACTGGACTCTGAAAGGATTTGATGGATAATTCTGGATGATTATCATTCATGTCTTCCACTAGAATCTTTATGGTACACTGTCCTGATAAACTGTTGGCTCCTTTGTCTGTTGCTATCACCTCCATGTCATAGATGTTGAAATCTTCATAGTTCAACATTCCCCTCACAGTAATCTCACCACTAGTTGGATTCAGATGAAAAGTTTCCTGTGTTTTCTCTGATGTATATAAACTGTATGAATAAGTTATATCTGAATTGGATCCTTCATCTAAATCTGTCGCATTCAGATGAAGAACTAAACTTCCAATAGGAGAGTTTTCCATGATTTTAACATTATACATGGATTTGTCAAATGTAGGCGTGTTATCATTTGTATCTAAAACACGAACAATGACGCTGGCGGTTCCTGAACGAGCTGGTTTTCCTCCGTCTACAGCTGTCAGTGTTAAATGATGGACGGCCTGCTGCTCCCGATCTAACTGTTTTAATAAAATCAGTTCAGAAATCTTTGACCCATCTCTTGCTGTCTGAACCTCGATGTTAAAATATTCACTTTCACTTAAATAATATGTTTTCACCGAGTTTAATCCAATATCAGGATCTACTGCGTGACTTAATGAGAATCTCTCTCCTTTCGGCGTCGACTCTGAAATATCCAGATACATCACGTCTCTTCGGAATTGTGGGGCGTTGTCATTTGTGTCCAAAATCTCCACGTCTAAATTAAATATCCTCTCAGGGTTTTCTAAGATGATCTCCAATCGCAGATAACAAGATGCTGAAGACTTTGTGGTACAAATATTTTCTCTGTCTATTTTCTCTACAATGTACAGCTCTCCAGTCTCTTTGTTCACATCCAGATATTTCTTGTTCGCAACGATATCCAGCCGCATCTTCCTCTCGTTCAGCGTTTTCACGTCCAGCCTCAGATCAGATGCGAGGTTAGCAACGACTGAACCTTCTTTCATTTCTTCAGGTATAGAATAATGAGTCACTGAGGTTGAAACGAGCTGAACGATTGAAAAGACGAGAAAAACACCGAGAACAACGTACCGTCTGAAAGCTTCCATTGTTGCAACAGAACGCAGAGATCACGCTCGTGTATATAGAGAAATATCTGAAATGTTCCTTCTCTCCTCCGACAAGATTATCTGTACGTCCCCACTGTTTTTCCAAGACAATTATGTCATAAGTAATCCAGAAAGAAAATGGTTAAAAACGCTTCCGGGCCTCCGATCGGAGTTTCAGCACCGCGGAGCTGTCCTTTCTCCGCTGAGTCTGAACGTCGGGGATTCACCGTCACAGCGTCGGAGTGCTGGCTGTTTACTGACAAAGCAGCGCCACCTCGGAGCTTTGTTCAAGATCTCATGTCACAGAAACAGGTTTTTTCTTGAAAGATAGTTCGATTGATTTTCTGTTTGCATAAAATCGTCGTTTTTTTATGTTTTTTTTTAAATTAGTTTGCTTTATTGTCTTTGGCTAAAATAAGCATTTCCGATCTTAATGTTGTCTTCAGGAATTTAAACCCATCTTATTTATTTATCTCTCTAAAGTAAAGTTTTTTTTTTTTTTAATGTAAACTTCCATGTGCTTTTTTAGATTCATTTTACTCTTTTTGCTATTTTTCCCACGTGTTGTAGCCAAAAATGTAATAATTGATTGATCGATTCATTCATTCTTTCATCGATTATTGTAATTGTGTTTTTTTTCATTTAATATTTGTTTTTTCGACTTTTTCCTAATTTTAGATACAAACATGTTGCACGAATGGAATAATCACATTTTAACCTGACAATGGAATAAAACTAGGTTCTGGAATCTTTCAAAATTGGGATATGGTAGAGGGTCGTTTTTATGTTGGATTATTAAAGATGTGGTTATTCAGTTCTGGAAATGACAGAGAATTGCTTAACTTTTGTTTCATTAATTTATCGATGAATGGTTTGTTTGTGTTTGTTATTTAGTTGGGAAAAGGTACGTCATTGTTTTTTTTTAATCCTGTTGCACTTTTCAACCATGCAAAAGTGATTAGGGCATTTTCAATATTGGACATTTATCTCTAAAATATGAGAACAAAGGGAACATGAGCAAAATAAGAACATAAATGATAAGAGTTTTAAAAATGAATTCAGTTTAAAAGTTGCAGATAATAGAACATCTAAACCTATTTATTTTTACTTTTAGAAATCAAGATAAAAATGATCTTGAAGTATTGAAGTATAGGATTTTCAGCCCAGTCTCAGTAAAATGCGTACATATGCCACGATTTGGGAAATACCGTGTATAATATACGCCAAAACCGGTTTTTGCGTGCATTTAATACTCGCGGTCCTAAACATGTTAAAATGTATTTTCCACGATCGACACGTCCCCTGGTGGAGCCGTGAGCATCACAGACAGCCCCACGAACGATCAATTTGCTCTTCTAACCCTAACCATAACCGTAATCCTAACCTTAACCGGGAACTACGTCATTTAGAAAGGAGCCGGAGGATTACTGACCACTAGATCAAAACGAAACCTAAAAAATCGTGCATATTATACGCCGGCGCAACCTATTCTCTACCATTGCGTATCATATGCACGCAGAAAGCGTGTTTGGCGTGTATTATACACGGTATTTCAGAGTGCAAAGTCGTGGAATATGTACGCATTT
>NC_050521.1:14641122-14641316 GCF_002922805.2 Oryzias melastigma
AAAATAAAAAATGTATACGTATAGAATAAACATTCATAATAAAAAAAAAGATAAATTATTTGTCTCAAATAAAATAATAACTAGTATAAATACCTGGAGGGTAGAGGCAGCCGAGTCACTAGTGTCTGTGAGTCCTGTCCCTCTTGGAATGCTGGACACGATGTATCTGGAGCCCTTTGGCACAGGCTGTCTAA
>NC_050521.1:14642604-14647460 GCF_002922805.2 Oryzias melastigma
TGGATTTGTCAAATGTAGGAGTGTTATCATTTGTATCTAAAACACGAACAATAACGCTGGCGGTTCCTGAACGAGCTGGTTTTCCTCCGTCTACAGCTGTCAGTGTCAAATGATGGACGGCCTGCTGCTCCCGATCTAACTGTTTTAATAAAATCAGTTCAGAAATCTTTGATCCATCTCTTGCTGTCTGAACCTCGATGTTAAAATATTCACTTTCACTTAAATAATATGTTTTCACAGAATTTAATCCAACGTCAGGATCAACCGCGTTACTGAGCGAGAATCTCTCTCCTTTTGGCGTTGCCTCCGACACGTCCAGATAGATTGTTTCTCTGCGAAACTGTGGGGCGTTGTCGTTCATGTCCAAAATCTCCACGTCGATATTAAAAATTCTTACTGGATTTTCCAAAGTGACCTCCAATCGGAGATAACAAGAGGACGTTAACTTTGAATTACAAACAATTTCTCGGTCAATTTTCTCCACGATGTACAGTTCCCCAGTCTCTTTGTTCACATCCAGATATTTCTTGTTCGCAATCACGTCCAAACGCATCTTCCTCTCATTCAGCGTTTTCACATCCAGCCTCAAATCTGTTGCAAGATTGGCAACAACCGATCTTTCTTTCATTTCCTCCGGAATGGAATAATGAGTCACTGAGCCTAATATTTGCGCCGTAAAAGACGAAAAAATGACTGTGAAAAGCGGGACGTACCTTCGCCAGGCATCCATTGCAGTGACGGGTCTCTTTGTTTAATGTTAGGAATAAAAATAGTGTAACACGGACATGTATTCCATTTGTTTGTTTTTTCCTTTTCCCCAAAATGTATTTAAAGAATTGTCCACCGATTTTTAAAGAATATGAGAGAGTCCCTTTTTTTCTCCTTTGTATTTTTCCGCCGCAGCGATTTTCAGCACCACGGAGCTGTTTAGTTCACTGTGAGCTCTGATGACAACGGTGCGCCGTCATGGCGCTGCCTGTCCTGCGTTGTATTTTTAAAACAGCGCCACCCATAAAAAAAAATAATAAAAATAAAACATTTTCACAGAAGTATTTTTACTTTTTATTAATTCTTTTCTCTTTTTTTTAGCAAAGTTTGCAGTTTTGTCTAAAGAAAAAAAAATCTATATCAGTTTAAATGCTATAATTTCGTTCTATTATTAATATTAGTAATATTAGTATTATTGTCCCCCGAGCCATCAAGCTGTGCAACTCTGCATTCGGCAGGAGGGGGAGAGGGAGGGTCAAGAGGGGAGGGGCGTAGCTGCCTAATACATCACACGAGCAATAACCGGAACACGTGCAATACTCTCACCCGTGCAATATGTCCCATCATTCACGGTAGCGTGCAATGTTGATTTTCTCCATTATTTATTATTTTTTTCTATTTTCATATTTAGCTATATTCAGTCTATTTTACTTCATATTCAGTCTATTTTACTTTAATTTGTTATTTTACTCCATTTGTGTGCCGTACGGATGCTGGTACCTGGATTTTCCTGAGGACTTCCAAAGGGATTAATAAAGTATTTTCTATTCTATTCTATTATTATTATTATTATTATTATTATTATTATTATTATTATTATTTCAAGAAATTTGTAAGAATGTTTTTAAGGCTTACCTGCAGAGTGGAAGCAGCTGAGTCACTAGTGTCTGTGAGTCCTGTCCCTCTTGGAATGCTGGACACGATGTATCTGGAGCCCTTTGGCACAGGCTGTCTAACCACCAGCTTCCCTTTCCTGGTCTCTGCCAGAAACAGACTGTACCAGTAGGCATCGTTGGACACCAGAGTGGAGTCTGCGATGGTGGAGTTCCTCTCACTGATCACACTGTTCCTGCTGGGAGGAGCCGCTTTGCTGGGCTTGGCTTTCTGACACTTCAGCACGATGGTGACCAAGATGGTGATGAGCAGGAGAAAGGACACCGAGCCCAGACCAATCACCAGATACAGGTTGAGGTCTGAGAAGATGTCGTATTCCAGAGGCACCTCAGTCATGTCAGAGTAGGCCTTAACAGCAGTCTCCTCTGTGGACAGCTTGATGGTGACTGTAGCAGAGAGAGCCGGCTCCCCGTTGTCCTTGGCAACAACAACCAGTCTCTGGTGGCGCGGGTCTCTGTAACTGAACATCCTCATGGTCCGGATCTCTCCGTTGTATTGGTCCAGACTGAACAAGGTGGCGTCAGTCACCTGCAGGAACTGGTATGTAATCCGAGAGTTGTGCACAGAGTCCGTGTCCAAAGCGATCACCTTGGCGACCAGGGAGCCTTTATCTGTGGATCTGGGAATCTTCTCCTCCACCACAGAGCCGTGTGCTCGCCACGGAGACACGATGACAGGAGCGTTGTCGTTCTGGTCCACGATGATGATGTGGACGCTCACATTACTGCTGAGAGGAGGAGAGCCAGAGTCTCTGGCCTCGATGTGGAAAAGAAACTCCTTCTCAATCTCATAGTCAAAGGTTTTCAGCGCGTAAAGTTTCCCGTCCTCTGGATTGATGGAGAACAGCATGGACATGGAGGTGTTAGCGATCTCCTTCTCTATGATGACGTAAACCAGATACTGGTTTTCATGGAGGTCAGGGTCAAACGCACTCAGAGACTCCAGCAGGGCCCCGGGGGCATTATTCTCCATCACTCTGATGGTGTAAAAGGACTTTGGGAACTTTGGAGCATTATCATTCACATCCAATAAACGCACTGTTATTGTTTCATTGTCTGACAGGGGGGGCATTCCTGAATCAGTTACAATCAGTCTAATTTCATATTCAGGTACGTTCTCACGGTCTAAAGGCTCGGATACAATGAGTTCATATTGTGTTGGTTTATCTGAGGATTTTTTCAAAATAAAAGGCATTGCCTGGTGAATGGAAATGGTGACTTTTCCATTATCGCCTATATCCCTGTCACTTGTTTCCACCAGCGCAATGACACTCCCTACTGGAATGTTTTCAGGTACTGTGTTTCTAACAGACTGAATGGTGATTTCTGGATAATTGTCATTCACATCGGTCACGTGGACGACCACTTTGCACTGTCCGAGCAGCGGATGCGTCCCTTTGTCTCTGGCCTCAATGTGCATCTCATAAAATTTCATATCCTCGTAATCTATCATCCCTTTTACGGTTATTTCTCCGGTGTTTGGATTTAACGCAAACACATCTTGTGTTTTCTCTGACGTGTAAAGGGTGAACGAGTACATTATTAATGCGTTCAGACCTTCATCCAGATCTGTTGCGTTAAGCGTCGTCACTGCGGTGCCTATCGGAGTGTTTTCAGTCATATTTATTGTGTAAATCTGTTTGTCAAAGCGCGGGGGGTTGTCGTTCGTATCCTGCACTCTGACCACGATATTTGCGGTGCCAGAGCGCACAGGCGCACCTCCATCCACGGCTGTCAGGATCAAATGATGCGCTGCTGTCTCTTCTCGGTCTAAAGATTTAGTCAAAACCAAATCCACATACTGCGTCCCGTCACTTCCCGTCTGAATCTCGATGGTAAAATGTTCACTGGCGCTGAGTTTGTAAGTTTTGATCGTGTTTATGCCCACATCTGGATCCGCGGCGTTGGGCAGGGAGAACCTTTCACCCGGCGTCGCGGATTCGGAAACGTCCAGCTCGACTCTGTCTCGCCGGAAAAGCGGAGCATTGTCATTAATGTCTGTAATACCGAGCTCAATGTTGAAGATGCGCAATGGGTTTTCTATGACAACGTCGAGCTTTAGAAAGCAGGATGTTGGCTTAGCTGGACACAGATACTCCCTATCCATTCTTTCTACAATATAAAGCTCCCCCGTCTTTTTGTTGAAATCTAAATACCTTTTGTTGGTAAATATGTCGAGTTTTACCTCACGGTCTTGCAGGGATTTTAGATCAAGCCCTAGATCCGCAGCCAGGTTGGCCACAACAGAGCCGCGCTCCATCTCCTCGGCTATAGAGTGGCGAGTCACAGAGAGCGCACTGGGCCACACTGCAGCGAAGACAAAGGCAGCAGCGCAAAGCGCCATCCTCTGATGCGCAGTCAAAAACATGGATGTTTCCTCTTCAGATCCGGGAGGTTTTTGGAATTATTGAAAATATCTCAAAGCAAAAACTTGGGAATGCCTCGGAAAAAGGACTAGATTTTGAATGAAAATCATCTTTTTTCCAGACAGATGCGATCCTCACACGCCCAGTGAAAATAACTGGGACGTCAACGTGGGAGAGAGCACTATGCTTCAGTGTTCAACAGTGACACCATGTGAACAACTGTACATTTACAATGATGTGCCAAAAAAAAAAAAAATTTTAAATATCTGAAAACCTAGCAAGATGTGAATAAGCGCATTCATGTTTATTGGTGTCTATTTATTTTAGGTGTTTCAAAAATAAATCTTAACAAATACTTCTGTCTTGTGTCATGAAGACCTGCCTTGGACTTTTTTTTATCTTTGGTTTCTTAATTTTACTGCTGTTTATTTACATCTCAATGATCCCAAAGAAGTACAAAAACTGTTAATATGCATATTTAAAAGCTATTGAATACCCATGTATTTTAACTTGACAACAATTCAATTTCAATTCAATTTTATTTATATAGCCCCAAATCACCAAGGAATTTGCCTCATTGGGCTTCAAAATATGAACAATAGTTAAAAACTAGAACTAAATAAACAGGTTATCCCTGCCCTTAGACAGATTTGGACTTTAATAGCATTAACATAATGAGACACTTAATTTGAGTAGATTTTATTTCCTATCAGGATATCTGGATTTTCCTTCACTTTTAAAACAGTAAAGCTGTGCGCTTTTCCAGAACAAAGATTGCTGGTTTTGTGTGGCACCCCTTGAGGATGTTACTCCTGTTCAGGCACATGCG
>NC_050521.1:14647558-14647763 GCF_002922805.2 Oryzias melastigma
ACTAGCACCCCCCCCTACTTAAAATAAAACTTCTTCTCCTGAAGAAGTTTACCCCAAGGGGGGGTTGAGCAAATATTCGAGCTCCCACAAAATACAGAGTACTAGCCAAACAAAATACCGAAAGGTAGCCAGTCCTACGAATGCTACCCACAAAACGCACCGAATGCTGGCAACAGAAAATGAGCCCTAGCAGCTCCCACAAATG
>NC_050521.1:14647831-14658038 GCF_002922805.2 Oryzias melastigma
AAAACTAGCAAACTGTGTCCCCAAACAACTAAACAAGTTTGGTCAACAGGTTTTCTTTCCTGAAAGCCCAGCAACATGCATCAGGCACCAGATACACGAATGAGATGAAAATATTACCATGAAGGCAAAATTTTCCAGTTTCAATGAAATAAAAAGAGAGCAATGAACAGATTTTTGGAGTCACCAACTCCACACATGGATTTGACCAGGCCAAAATGCACCAAAATTATGAATCTTCCCGTTTTTCAAAGACATAAAAACCAAATGAATACTTAGTGTTTGGTGGGCTATAAGTAGCGTCAAATCCTCCATGGCAACCCCGTCTGGACCAGTCAGTTGGGTCTGCCCCTTTATCGGCTACGGCTGCAAGAGCCTCCACATCTGCCTCTGTCCGATCGGGGTTAGTGGCATCAGCAACATGTGCAGCAGCCTCCACTCCTACACTGTCACCTATACCGCCACCAACATGTTTCAACCAGGCAAGGTCTACCTTAGAACACACTCCCTGCTCAAATCCAAAATGCTCTCAGGTTTAACAGCCAAAGAAGTCACATACTTCACTAAATGTAGATCTCACAAATGAACCACAAAAGAAAAACTGTTAACCAAACTATTGTGTCCCATTACAAACAAATTTCACAAAATTCAAAAAACAAAAAGGATCTGGTTGGATTTCAGATCCTGGACGATGGATTGACAAATCCCAGACAAGCCCCCAATTTATGCTACGCCCCATTTGGTCTAGCGGTCTGGGGCATAGCATAAAGGAAAGTAAATGAGAAATGTGTAACAAAAAACTGTCTCCATAAAAATATAAACACATTTATTTACAAGAACAAAACCACAATTAAATATGAAGCAAAAGGCTTCAGGGTGAACCAAGGCCAAAATAACAAACAAAACCCCAACTAACTCAACCCAGGGAGCTTACCTGCAAAAGAAACAGTAAAACAATGACAAATACTAACCTCCCTGGACTAATAGAAACAGGAGAAAACATTTACTAAAGAAAATGGCAGTTCACCCCTACAGCTTCAACTAAATTAACGAACACTAGACACAAAACACAGAATGGGACCTAAACCAAACCAACAAAGAAAGAAAGAACCACAAAGTGCACACAAATTAAAGCAGGTGGAGAAGATCACTGAGCTGCAGCAGAGACAGGTTGCAGCCCTGCTCCCTTCTCATGGTCTGGAGGTCCAAATGGTACTTTTGAAGGCCCTCCTCCTTCAAGTTAGACCAATGGGGAGCCATGCCTCCAGCACCACACCTGAAACAAATACAGAAAAACACACAAGCAAAGATCCACAAAACAAAAAGAAGTCCCACTCTGACCAAAATACACCACACCAAATAGAAACTAAACCAAATAGGGCCACAGCCGTAACAGTATTTATCCGCTTGTTCGCATCTCGTAGTGGGAGAGATCCCAGGTGGCTCGTCACTGTTCCTGCTCTTGGCAGTGGACCTCGCCTCCGGCAAGTCTTGCATCCCCAGCTGTCCCTCAGCCCATCTGAATGAAGCCCGTTTGCTTCGCTATTTAAACATCTAGTTGTAGAGTTATATAAGCTAATTCTTCTTTAACAGTCCTGGTAAATCGCCTGTCCGTCCTGGGATAGGATCTCTCCCTCATGTGGGAATCCCTAAAGTTTCTTATTTTTTTCCTGAATCAGGTTTTTGTTTAGGAGTTTTTCCTTACCGGGAGGGAGGGTCTAAGTGCAGGGATAACCATTTTTATTTAGTTAGTTTAGTTTAGCAATTAGCTATTGTTTATGACCCACTTTCTGCTTCTGTAAAATTACCGGCATGAAGCCCAATGAAGCAATTGTTTTGTGATATTGGGCTTTATAAATAAAATTCAATTGAATTGAATTTGCTGAGCTGAATGTAAAACTCATGAACTTGGTATGTAACCAACAGGTCGCAGTGCTCAAAGAATATAACATGGACTCGCCATAAAGAAAAGTTTCATCATTTGCAGGAGCAGTTAAGAAAAGAGAAGATTAAACAACTATGAGCTGGACTGAAAAAACAAAAGTCTGCATTTACTGCAGCTGTAACATCAGCGATGGAGCAGTGAAATCTAGCTGCCTTATTGAAAATAAGTTGGTGCAAACATCCAATCCATTTTGGGATGGTGAACTTGTGAAAAACAAATGCACGTTGAAGGCTGCAGAAGTCATGTGACCCAAAAAGAAGTTGACACAAGATCTCTCAGGAGAATTAGGAAGCAAAATGAAGGACAGAATCCAGTCATGCATTGCATTTTCAGTTGCTGTTGATGAAAAAAAACCAACATCGCAGGTAGTGCACAACTGTGCATATTTATTAGAGGTGTTTCATGAGACCGTCACAGTAGAGCTTAAATCAGGTTTTGTTCCTATAATGAGCACAACAGCTGGTGAGCTTCAAAATAGTCAAAAGAAAATGCATGACAGTTACCAAAAAGATAAAGTAAACAAAAATGGTCTTGGCACAAGTTTAGTTACTTGGGGAGAGTTGAAATAAAAGAAAACAAGACCAAAAGATTAGAAGAAGTTTCCCTCTTCTTCCTAGAGCTGTTCTGAGCTCCAACTGAACTGAAGTGAGAGTGTGCATGACCCTTTGACCTCAGAGGAGGCCTTGGTATCAACCAATGGCTGCAGGCACACGTCTCAGTGGATCTAACAGCTCCATGTTTCCATTAAAACTGTTTAAACTATTTAAGAAAAATAAAAGTTATTTCTCTTATATGTTCTCTTACATTTTCTGTAGCCCCTGAGCCAAAATGAGATTGACACCCGAGTGTAGGAGAACCGCCAATGTCTCCTCTGGAACTCATGACCAAATGTGGCTGAAGTTCTGGGGGTCAGCTGGGTTTGTACTGTCAAAAAGAGCAGATTGTTGTCGGACAAACGTGTGGATATAAAATTTTGCTGGAGTTTACAGTCAAATGGGTCGTCTGATCAGTTTCAGAAATATGAAGAGAAAAATGGTGATGAGCCTCAAAATAGTTAAAAAGGAAATACACATCAGCTACAAAAAAACATGAAGTTAGTAAAAACGGTTAAAAGGTTAAAGACAAAAAGATTGGAAGGAGTTTTTCTCTTCTTCCTTGGTTTCTCTTAAGCTCAGCTGAGCTGAACTGACCGAAGTGAGCTGAAGTGAGTGCGTGCATCACCCTTTTGACCTCAGAGGAGGTCTCATATCAGCCAATGGCTGTAAGCACGCATCTTCACTCCAGTGGATCTGACAGCTTCCTGCTTCCATATAAATAAAGAGGATTCAATTAACGCTTTAATTGAATTGAACATAATCATTGATTGTATGTTGTCAAATCTCAAATTAGAATGTGCATTAAAATATTCATGCTTTACAAAGATTATAATGGAAGTTTCACATGCTTCCTTTCAAGATCCATGAATAAAGTTAAGTCTTTTTCATGTCAGTTTGTACACATTCAACATTTTTATTAAAATGATAGATTTTTAGAATATGTATTTGTGGAAAAGGGGGATTGTAGTGAAATGTTCATCTCAGCTTGTCCTGATTTCTGGGTCCCCCCATGGATGAAGGTGTTGTAAAACCTCACATTCCAAAGGAGTCTGCAGTCGGTCCCTCAGGGAGGGGACCAGAAACTGTTATTTGAAGACTTTTTAGGTAAATCCCTGTTTCCATAAATCCCTCATAGGATTAGTTTTGTGTTTTCCTTCTCAAGGAATTGGGTTTTGGAAGTAACAAACCTTTTGGGAGGTTCAGGTCAAATTTGATCCTTTTTAGCATCCAAAGTGGCCCCAGATTCTCAAACATCTTGATGAGATCTCCAGAGGTTTTTATATGACCTCAGAAGGTCTAAGTCTTGGAATGTATTTCTGATTATTGTGGACTCACAGTTCTTCCTTAATGTCTCATCCTTTGATAAATCAAACAAATCAAAAGTCATTGTAGCATGCTACACACGCAATTTTTCCAAGAGCGTTGACCATGGTGTCAGCTGATGCGTGTGGCCCAAGCACGGTGGATAAAGTGAACTGTTTGAGACTTTTTTTTTATTTTTTATTTTTGTTACTAAACTTTTGTTCTTAAGTCAGCTTAGTTTCAGTCATCTCTGATTTAACTTTTTTCCATTTTGTTTTTATTGTTTAAATATTTTAAAGTTTTCATTATTTCCAAACTTAAGCTTTCAGTTCTTTTTTTCAGTTAAATAAATTGTTTTACTACATCTAGTTTTAGTTTTTTAGTTTAGTTTTGGTTATCTATAACAACATTTGTGTTATTGAGAAGCTAATAAAATAACAGATTCATGTAAAAGGGCTTTGTTCACAGATGGCAGATGGACAGCCAGAGGAGAGTGAAAGGTCAGGCGAGGTCAAGGAGGGAAAGAGGAAGATTTTGTATCACTGGAAAAAGGAAATGAATAGAAACTGTGAGTCAGAAGAAGAAAGACATGGTTCAGACATGGTTATATATGCATACAATTAACATTAGGCAATTTTCATACAACTCTCCCCAAAACTTTTCAAAATAAAGCTCAAGTAAATAGTAATCTAAAATTTTGTTTGCACAATTAAAAAGGAGCTAATTTATCACCAGAACAATCAATAGTTAATTAAATGAGACAGCCCTGGAGAGGTCTGGACCCTAACAAGCATCCATCCATCCTCAGAACTTGCTGAATCACTTTTGGGGTCACAGGGCTGCTGGAGTCAGTCCAGATACTGTGGTGTCATCAGTTTGTTGTTGGGCCACATGCACACCTAGGGGCAAATTAGAGACACCAATTAACCTCTGAAGCCTGTCTCTGGATTCCAGGAGGTCGCAGGCATGTATGGCAGGGGACCCGCCCTACCTCCCCCCAATACACACACAGGGAAAACATAGAAACACGACAAAGAAGTGCTAGCTGGGATGTGAAGCAGGGCCTTTTCTGTAAGGCAAGAGCACAAACCACTACACCACCGTGCAGCCCCACAACTAAAAATAAGTTCACTTATTAATATAATTTATGTATATATATATTTGTAAAAAAAAAAAATACTAGAAACTTTCCTTTTTTCAGACTATGTTCTTATGCAAAATAGTCCATGGTGTTTTCCAAATAATCTATCTTCTTGAGTTTAGTTCCTAGTTAATGAACAAAAACGTATTAAGAGATACTGATGATGAGGACAGTCATATGAGAGCTTTAATAAATTCCAGCATTAAAAATATATATTTTAAATATGCAATCAAAGACCACCTGGCCTGTAAAATGAAAGATTTCTGAAGTTTCTTCACTTTCACTTGTTTGGCTTCCATAAAGATCACTTGACGTTGACATTAACTTAAGTCTAGTTCATGTACATAAGAGTTGATAAATATAGGGAGAAGAGGCTTAAAATATCTGCTTTGAGCTTTTATTTTATTTATTTATTTTTATTGTATAAAACAGTGGTGTAGCAGTACAAAGAATACAAAAACAAAAGTTTCATAAAAACAAAACACTGTTAAACGCTGACTTATTTCATTACAAACTCATTTTTAGGCCAAATGAGCAATATTAGTTTGTGCACAGCTATTTATGAAGAAAATGCTAAAAAAATATTTCACAGAATCATCTCAAAATTGAATTTTGATGGAAAATTATTAATTATGTGTAAACTGTTCATTCAGTTTTGCTGCATTTTAGAAACCAATGTAAGAAACAGACATGACAGCTTTGCCACAGTGACATGTATATAACTAATCTGTCATGATTACATTACTACTTCATAAAAAAGGCTAGACACAGAAAAATGTAATCATTTTATATAAAAAAAAAATAAAACTGATCTTACAATTAACTTAAAAAAGAAAAGAAACTTGAACCTAAACTTTAAATTTGAGATAAAATGATTCTTACTCAATGATGCCATCTGCTGGAGAAATATTTTAACAGTCTGAGTGAGGAAAAAAAACTAACAAATAAATGTTACTATTCAGCAATTTACATGTAAAATGGTTAGGTTAAATAGTGTACTGTTGTTATTATTAGCTATACTAAAAACAAGCATGAATAGCCGATTCAAACTTTTATATTCATTTAATATATTATTTGTACATTTAAATACATCTTTAAAAAATAAAAGGGAAGGAGGAAAATATTTGTTTTTTTCGTATTTTCATTAGAGATTTATATTCCACTTTCTGTTTACCTTTTTATGATATCACAGATTAAATGTCGAACTTGTTTATTTATTTTATTACTATTACTTATTGAATTCATTTATGTTTTCTTTTTTTTTCTCTTTGGGAAAATAGTGATTTCAACCACACGTGGTTACACCTGGAGTGCTTCGAGAGGGTAAAGTTATAAATGTTTAGACTTTTTTAAATTACTTTTTTCATTTAAGAGGGTATTGACATTTTGAAGCGCCCTCTGGCGGACACACACTCACATTACACTTTTTTTTTTGAAACAATGTCATCAGTCACTGAGGTTTCAGCACCACGGAAATGGACAGTTCCTGTTACATAGAACACAGCAGTTTGGAAAAGAAAAGTGTTGTGCTGTCTTTGAGTAAACATTACATCTGGTGAAAAAAGCAATAGGAAATTTATCAGGTCTTTTATAACTGTTTCACAAATGACAATAATAGATGCAGATTTTTTTTTAAATTTTGTGATACATATGCATTGATTTAAAAAAAAAATGTATATGTTGTCAAAGCATTTCCTTTACTATTCTCAAAATAAGCCAAGCTGACCTAAATATGGCTTCCCCTGCAGTCATCCCAGTGGATCGCCTACTGCTGGAAAGGTTAGTCTGCCCCCACCCTATCCACCCACCCCATGCTCTCTGTGGACACCAGCTTCCTTATTAACAGAATTATTTCAGTTCCACTCATAGGACAACCTAATTACCCTGCTCATTCCTGGCCGGTGGCCCACTCTCATCTGTTGCTGATAGGAGTGTGTTCCCTAAGAAGTTTGTAAAAGGGCACGGAGAAAGAGTAGCCACTGGCCCCCGTGGCTTTTATTCAGGTGTGGCATTTGCAGTTGATCCCCTGCTTCTCCCAAAGCTTGTGTTCATGTTCGTGGTCTTAATTAAAGTGATATTTCAAGAGAGGGGGGTTCTGTTTGTTCAGTTAATGAACCCTGGTATTCTCTGCGGGCAAATGGAAATGCAAGTGCTCCAATTAGCATATGTTAGCATTTTACGATGTTTATTTCTCACCATGGAAAAACAGCTTAGCATGGCAAAAAAGCTTGTGAAAGTCTGTGTAAAACTTTCTCTGCAGCAAAAATAAAGTAATTGAACTTGATCTAGTTTAGCACACACAAGTAAAGGTCGTAACTATATCTGCTTTATTGATCCAGCAAACATAGAGAAGAAAATCCTGGAGTGATTGAATCACCAATGATTTCATGTGAAAGAGTCAGAAAAGACAAGGTGAAAAAAATACTTTACTTTGATAAATGTTTACAGTACGTGTGAGGAGGAACGTCCCCCGTCATTACAGTAGTCTGCATCATAATGCAGCTTGCATATACATTTACACAATATTTGTCATATTTACACAAGCTCTGTTAGCAATTTTACATACAAAAACAAAAGACATTTTTTATTTCTTTAACCAAAATATGAATTCATACAAATGTGCAAATAATTCATGGTTTTCAAAACATTTGGGTGGAATTGTTGTTCCGTTTTGATTGTCTAAATAATATAGTAACAGTTTAAATGACAGTAACAGTGATAATACTAGTCATATACATTGGTAATGACGCGGTGCCATGTCAGATTAAGCTCCTCCACCATAGATTGTCCATTCACTTAATCCTCTTTCCATTTGTCATAGCAGGTCTAAATCATATGGAAATTCATTTATGCGCTGAATGATGCCTCCCTCTGTTTTCACAATGTCATCCATCACTGCGATTATCCAGTCAGGCAGTCGCTGGAACCTCAGTCATTGTACAGGTCATTATTTATCATCGCAGCCTCTCCCTGGGGGGACATCTGAAGACGCCGCTTCTTCCCGAACGTGGAGAAGGAGTTGTGGACGTCCAGCTCGCTTCTCTGCACGGCGGGCCGCAGAGTGCAAAAGCCTGATGGAGTGCCGGGGATGTACACGTTGTGGTGGTAATCGGGCGGTGGGTGAGGGTGCGGGTGGGGCGGGATGGACGGCTGCTGCTGCTGTGGAGGGGGTGTGCATCGAGGAGTCCAGGGACGAGAGGAGAGCCCGGTCGGTGAGGGCGACATCTTATACTCTGTTAGAAAAAAATAGAGGTAACAACTTATTATACACCACTGACCTTACTGCGACAAGGCTACGGTCATTTGCATACGGCTTATGCAAATCAGGGTCAGGTGGCTGGCAGTAAGGCAGTAAACAACTTAATGCAGCTGTAGAAGAGGTCAGTGAGAAAATGATTAAAACAGCACATTTGTGCTGAATGTGATCATCTTTTTTAAGAGAACATAATTACTTAAAAAAAGTGGCTGAATGAACACAAATAGAACAATCAATATCATGCGGCCTATCTTGCCTTTCATGCCTTTCATATGAGTACCCCAGGTCCAGTACTGGCCGGGTGCCATGGAGGTCACATAGTTGTCAGGGTCTGCATGCATGGCCTTACGCATGAGGGTGCCATCCATGTTAATTGAGTTGTAACTGCAGATAAATGACAGAATTATTCAATAATAATAATGTTGCAACACAATCTGGTTATTTAAAGGGGTCAGAATGATACCTTTTGATGGACGAATTCTGATTCTTTGTGAGAGTCCAGTCTGTGTTTGGCTGCTTCAGCTGAAAGAACAAAGGATAAACATAAACAATAAAGTGATTTATACATTACCACAAATTAATTCCACAAAAATATGCTTTTAGTTCACAATTTCAAGTATAAAACCGCGTTTTTTAAAAGTCATGGAGGCTGTTTGTGCTGAAGCTGCTCATCATTTTTGATGGACCGCTGCTGCCATCTAGTGGCTGTTTGGCAGAATGCGCGCTCCCCAAAGCAATGGATCTTCACAGTTTGGGCTTTAATCGTGAGTGTGAAGGAAGCTCAAGCAGAGCAGCGAAGTGATATTTACTCCAGAGCTGAGGGGTCGTATTAATGCATGCTCTATTAATACACCCACAGCTATAAACAAAGAGAACGCGAGGTAAGCGCATTAGAATCGGTATTTAAAATGCTCTCTTTGCAAACTATGCACAAAACCAATTAGAACCCCACCGGGATGAAACGAAACACGATTTTAATCTTCAAAGGAAACCGTGCCAAGCAGCAAATTAAAATAATTACACACGTCATTGTTTTGTGGATTTTATGCATCATTTTGCATTAATATTTGCGTGATGCTCCTCGAGCAAGGTTTTTAATTAAAAGTCTCAGAGAGAGAGCCTCTGAAAAGTTTGCTGCCCTTGCAGCCGGAAGACAGCAGCTCTGCGCACACGGAGCCGAGCGCGGCGCGCACCCGCACCTGTCCCGCAGCTTTTAAGCGTGTTTAATCCTTTCACCTTGGAGTTGCCAGTTTAAGCAGGCCCGCGCCGGAGATTTATATATAAAGCCCAGAGTGTTTCCCTGTCATTTGTCTTTTATGTGCCACTGACGACCTCTGGGGGGCTCGTATAAGTGTGAGCCGAGGGACTCGGGTTGAATTAGTGGAACCAATTTATAAGAGGAAGGACACTCTCTCCTGCAGGAGCACCGCTGCAGGCGGAACAATCACCGTGACCTCGAAATCCCTCTGGTGGCCAGAGGTGTTTGCGCGGGTGACATCTCGCCCTGCCCGCCGGACTCTGGCGTGAGAGCGCTGACTCTGTGTGTCCTCTCTGCGCTTTGGCGAGAATCCGCATTACGCACACGTTTACGGTCTGCTGCTCCGTCTGTTAGGATTAAGGCACAGCGACGTAGACATCCTGCTGCTGTGAATGCCCTCTCTCATTGTCTCCTTCCCTCTGTGTTCTTCGATTACATCCCCGCCCTCGCTTGGCAAATATGAAACCACATCTTTCTCCTTTTTTCCCCCCTCTCTCTCTGGCTCTGTCTTTCTACCCTCTCATATTCAGAAAACAACAACGTGCGCGATCTACAGGCTGTCCACGTCTCCGTTCAGTCATGTCCTTGCAAACCCCCCCACCCCTTCTTTCTCCTTGCCCCCTCCCCTTGATGTCCTCCAGTGTCTCTCCAAAACCGGCCATTTGCCATTTCTCATCAATAATTGACACACACCCCCTCCTCCTCCTCCTCC
>NC_050521.1:14658148-14704944 GCF_002922805.2 Oryzias melastigma
GTGCCCTTGAGGCACAGTTAGCGAGGATAGACGTCCTACATTATTAGTTCCAGAGCAGAGAGGAGCGCGCGCGCGCACTCCAGAGCTGACCGCTCCATTTGTCTGGAGCCAAACTATTTACTTTAGCGAATCCAGCATCTTCTTCAAACTTAAGTGGGCGCGCTGGAAGCAGGTGCGCGCGCCTCCTCTCTCTCCCCAATTCCCGTCATTTTTAGGGGATATTTAATTATCACCAGGACTAACTAAAAACGGGGAGACTGTCGGAGCTGCACGCGCCCTGCCTGCCTCTCACACAGAAACGGAAGTCTCACTTCATTCTGTGCACATCATCCTCACAAGAATGGGCTTTACACCTTCATTAAAGTGTCTATTAAAATGTAATCCCATGTCGTTTCCTCTCGTTCTGGTACGCAGAACGTTACCACAATGGAGATTAAATTAAAATAGAAATGAGCTCCATCAGGAGAGGGGAGGGCGGGGGGGGAGGGGGTGTCCTTAAGTTGACTTTGAACCTCGGTGGCATGCATTTGACCTTCATGCTCCCAAAGGTCAAAGTGGATTTGTTGGAATAGCAGGTGCGGGGTCGGGCTGTACCTCGCTGGGAGTTGTGGCTCCGTTGTTCACGGATGCGCTCCGGCTGTGCGCGTTCCAGGAGTTTTCCGCGCTCTTCGCCTCGTTGTTCCTCGGCGTGCTGCCCGGGCTGCACGGCTTCAGAAACATAAAGTCACTTTTGGCTGATTCGGGGGTCAGACACACTTTATAACAATATGACTGAGACACACTGCTATTTCCATTCACCTCCATACAGTTCGGAGGCACTTTGGCCGCGGATGAAATCTGCAGGTTGATGTTGGATTTTTTGAACACCTCCGTGGGCGGCTCCGGCTGAAACCCCCCGCAGCAGCAGCAGGAGAACGGAGGCAGGTTGTAGCCGCTGTGGGTCTCCCTGTCCTTGTAACACTTGACCGCAGCCAGGATGATGATGGCCACCAGGAAAATGAGGGAGATCGTGCTCAGGGACACGATCAAGTAGAGAGCGACGTTTGAGGGGGGCTGCGGGCTGAGTGTGAGGTCTCCGAAATCTGACAGCGACTCAGGGAGGCTGTCCACCACTGTGAGGACAATGGAGACGGTGGCTGAGAGCGGCGGCTGCCCGTTGTCTTTGACCAAAATAACCAGCCTCTGTCTTGTTGCGTCTCTTTCTACTAGTCGGCGTATAGTTCTGATTTCACCTGTGTACAGAGCCACGCTGAACAGTCCCGGGTCTGTCGCCTGCAGCACCTGGTAGGACAGGCGGGAGTTCTGCCCCGCGTCTGCGTCCAAAGCGGTAATTTGAGTCACCAGGTAGCCCGCGTCCACTGAGCGCGGAACCACCTCCGAGGCCACCGTGCCGTTTTTGGGTAGAGGGGACACGATGACAGGTGCGTTATCGTTCTGATCCAACACAAAGACGTTCACTGTGACATTGCTGGCGAGAGGCGGGAAGCCAGCGTCCTGCGCCTGCACCAGAATCTGAAAGTTTCTCAGCTGCTCGTAATCAAAGGAGCGCAGCGCGTAGATGTTGCCGTTGTCGGAATTGATGGAGACATAAGTGGACACGGGCATGCCCTGGATCTGACCCTCCAGGATAGAATAGGACAGATATGCGTTCTGGTTGGAATCGGGGTCGAATGCATTAACGGAGCAAATGGAAGCGCCCGGGGCGTTATTCTCGGTCACATAAACTGTGTATGAAGGCTGGGAGAACCGCGGGGGGTTGTCGTTAATGTCGGACACTTGGACCAGGATTGTTTTCCTGGTGGACAAAGAAGGGGAGCCCAGATCCCGAGCTGTGAGGGTCACGTTATACTCAGACGTGGCTTCTCTGTCCAAAAACTCGCTCGTAACTAAAGTGTAATAGTTTTTAAAGGACGAATGGAGCTGAAAGGGGACATTACTGGGGATCTGACAGTCCACGTTCCCGTTCTCCCCCGAGTCTCGGTCCATGACGCTGATCACGGCGATCACCGTCCCCGGCGGCGCGTCTTCCTGGACAGGTGTGGAGACTGAAGTGAGGATGACTTCGGGGGCGTTGTCATTCACATCCAGGATGTCCACCAGCACTTTGCTGTGCACCGCCACAGCTGACGGCCCCCTGTCTTTCGCCTGCACGTAGAGCTCATAGACGCTGGCCTTTTCGTAGTCCACAACGCCTCTGACTCGGATTTCACCCATGTACGGGTCCACGCTGAACAGCTCGCGCACCTTGAGCGGCGCGTGTCCACTAAACGCATAGGTGACCTCCCCGTTCGTGCCTTCATCCAAATCTGTTGCGTTCAGTTTCAGCACCAGCGTCCCTCTCGGTGCGTTTTCCACCAGGCTTGCGCGGTAAACGGAGCGGTCAAACATGGGCACGTTGTCATTTGCGTCCAACACGGTGACCGTTATCAGCGCCGTCCCTGAGCGCTCCGGAGAGCCTCCGTCCAGGGCAGTGAGAACCATCTCGTGCCGCTTCTGCTGCTCGCGGTCCAACGGGGTGTCCAGCACGAGCTCTGCAAACTTGCTTCCGTCGTTACGCGTCTGGATGCTTAAGACGAAGTGCTCGTTTGCGCTCAGCTGGTAGGAGCGCAGAGAGTTGGTGCCCACGTCCTGATCCTGCGCGCTCTCCAGCGGGAAGCGTGAACCGGGGGAGGCGGACTCCGTGATGTCCAGGTTGAACTCACTCCACGGAAAAGTTGGAGAATTGTCGTTCACATCTAAGATTTCCACTTCCACTCTGTACAGTTCTAAGGGGTTTTCAATCACCACTTGTAAATGCAGAAAACAGTTCGGACTTCGCTCGCAGAGCTCCTCTCTGTCAATCTTTTCGTTGACGAAGAGAATGCCATTTTCCAAGTTCACCTCTAAATACTGCTTCTTCGCACCAGAAACTATTCGAAATCGACGGGCTGACAGCTTGGCCACATCCAGACCCAGATCCTCTGCGATGTTGCCCACAAAGGCTCCGTGCTCCAGCTCCTCTGGAATGGAGTAGCGTATTTGCGCCAGAACCAAGTCCACCACACAAGCGCATAGCAGCAGACATATAACCAGACTTGTCACCGGCAGCCAGCTGCGTCTGGAGAGTCTGTGATCCATGTCAGAAGCGTGCGTAAAACCACCTCATCCAGACATACTGGCTTCGGAGGAAGCACAGCAGAGAGACTGCCCAGAGTTTGAAAAAGGAGAAAAATGAAAGAAAATCATCAGCTGCAGGATTCTCACAAATGTGAGCGCACAACTTTGGAGGAAAAATGGATAAGAGAGGAGAAAAAGAGGCGCGTCTCCCACTTTTGGCTGTGCGTAACGCAGCCGGTGTGTGAACAGAGGAGGCTCGGGCTTTGATTTTCCGGTGTATTAGGCACACAGAGGAGCTATAGGGAGCTGATGGGGAGCGCACACTCGCTCTGCTGGCGTGCGCGCGCGTGTGTGTGTGGATAGAGGAGAGAGAAAGAGAGAGCAAAAGAGAGAGAGGACGCAGCTCCTCGAAGCTCCGTATTGGAGGACGCCGACACCAAGTGCGGCTCTAATTACTGAAGACGTTTAACTCTTTCTCCTCCTCGCGCCTGTTCCGTCTGACCCATTAAAGAGACGAGAGGGCGTAAGTTTTGACAACAGACGTCAGAGCCAGATTTGGATTAGAAGACAAATTGTGTCGTGGGTGTCGTTTTCTGAGGCTCTCCTCGCCAGATGAGGACGGATAAGGATTTGTCTCGGTGTCCAGGGAATCTTAAGAGATGACAGTGATAGTCAACAGGATTTAAATGCGTTTCAAGGGATGAGGAGGAGGGGGATGTGAACTCTGTGGCAACAATAATACAAAAAAAAAAAAAAACTCTCATTCGATTTTCTTCAAATGGTCTGGTGGCCACTACAAGTGTACTCGTGGGACTTTATAATGCTTTTTAATTAGATCCTTTTGAAGATGAATGCCCGCACTGCAAAACAGCCCCATTCATTAATCATCACACGCGCGTTGGGCTTTGGTGGGTGACAAAAAGAATCTTTGATAAGTCAGGATATCCATTTTTAATCAGCATTTAAGCGAGAGACCTCGTGGAGCTTAAAATGATCCCTTTTTTAGACAATGACCAGCAAATAAACACCACTTTAATTCACTTGAGTGGGCTTGTTTCAACACAATCAACATAAAAGCAGCAGCATAAAGCCGTAATCACACTTGCTTGGTATCAGGTATTATAGCAGGGATTAGATACATATCCCATAGGTGATGTTTTTGTCGCGTTTGAAGAGGAATGAAAAGGCTACAAACGTTTGAATCAGATTAGAAATGACGGCAGAGGATGAAAGCACACCAGCCTTTGTGTGCACCTGATGAGGAGAACTCTTTAGAGTGCAGATCATGATTTTTTTTCTTTTTTCTAAATGCTATAATCAGTGCTGGTCAGTTAGATGGATAAGAAAGAGAGGCTAAAAGAGGAATTAAAGGATGCCTTTGTGAAATGGAGTGCGTCTCTAGAAGGACAGGAGCTGCATCCTAATGGGAAACAGAGCTTCAGATGTGAAAGTCTCTTCTTGGGACTGACGACACAGCCTTGCCCCCCCCGGGCCCGTTGATTAGAGAGTGGATGGAGTTAAAGGAAAAAAAGAAAAAAGAGCGGATATGTTATGCTTCCTGTAAGAGTTCTCTTTTTATCCTTTTTTTTCTAATAAATTCCCCCCCTAAAACAGGAGAAGTGCATCCTCTGTTGAGAATTGAGCTGATCAGAGGCGGTGCTGATGTTGCTGTGATCTTTTCATCACAAAAGAACAGAATCAAACAAAACCAGTGGGAGTGCTTCCATTTGGAAATAATGGTTGTTTGTGACTCTCTCTCGAGCAACAAAGAGAACAACTTCAGCAAACAGACGATGAAGGTGATTTATTCTCCTTCATTCATGGAAATCACATTGTGTCAACACAAGTCCCAAGTTGCCCCTAAATAAAACAATCATAAAATCATTTTTTTTTAGGAGTAAACACTACACTTTCTTAAAAAAGGGAAAAGTTCCAACCAACAGACAGACCCTAAATGCAACACTCTTTCAGGAAAAAAATATAATAAAATGAAATCCCCAGGTTTAAATAAGCAGAGAACACAATCTGCTTGTAGACTTAACCTCAAGCAGATGGTTAAGCTTCTCCAGAAATGATTACATTTCTGGAAAAAGAAAAAATCCCTGCCACCAGTTCCATTGCTTTCGCCTTCCTTTTTAATTAACAGAGTAGGGGATTAGTGCGCAGCTATCCGGGATCAACCGTTCTCCGACGGAAGAATACAAATATTTTGTGATAAATAATCCCGAAGCACTCCGACTGGCACTCCCTTGGTGCATGTTACATTAACATGCATTACACGGAACATTAAGCCGGTTTCATCCGCCCCGATCGCCCGGCTCACTCAATTGTTTGACAAAAAGACAGCCATTACTTTTTAGTGAAATTCTGCAATCTCAACCCTGGAGAGAGTCAGGGCAAAAATGAGGTCGAGAAGAGCTGAACAAGCAAGTTTAGAAAGACTTTTTAATAGTCTCAGGACAAATACATTACTGGATAATGGACAAGATGAGTTTTATCTGTCCAATAACTCAATAATGTGAGAATGAAACTGAACTTTTTCAATTTATTCTCGATCCAATGGCACCATCTACTGGATGTAAACATGAATGGGTGGAAAGATCCTAGAAAAAATAGAATATCAAGTGTATCAATTTATATAAACTGAGATAATTGAATCAAACGGAACCAATTTAATGCCATCTGAGGAACCTGTGCAGGAACTTTGAATTAAGCAGATGAATAGTTAGTGAAAACACTCACGCCCTGCAAAATTTGGACACATTATTCAAATGTTTTGAAGTGTTCTAATTCTGAAATCCTGTTTTGGTGACTTTAATAAGCTGGAACCACAATTTATGTAGAGATAAATAAATAAATTGAAATAAATTAAACAAGAGTGAGCCCTGAATCTAAATTCTATATAAGTTTTTAATATATATAGATTAATGGAAATGAATTCACTCTATACCAAATGCAATTAATTAAAAAAAGAGAAATTGATAGAGCTGAAATAATATTATTACCACATTTCTGCAAACTATTTTAAAAGCCTATCAGATTCCTTAATAAAGTGTTGTGTTGGAGACACATTACTCACTGAAGTGTCTCTTTAGATATTTTTACAAGTTTTTCCAAAACAATAACTCCAACATGAACAGACTAGACTTGAATAGGATCTCATATTTTATAATGAATTGTATTTCTTTAGCCTTGCAGGTAAATTACACTCTGGTTGCATAAGTAAAGAATAAAGTATTGAATATGTTCAAGCAAAACATTAAAGAGTAGTGCTTCACAGAAATGGTCCATTTAAAAGAAACATCACTTTCCTCAAGGGGTCTGCAGGATCATAGAGAAGGAGAAGACAACTTCAAACAAACAAATTACTCACAATATTACAAAATGAATACAACAAGGCCACAGTGGGGTGGGATTGTCTGAGATTTAACAACAACATCTTTATATTTCATCTTTATTAGAGATGCAAAAGTCCAGATTTACATCTTAAACATGGAACCAGAAATCATATAAAAGCTGTTTGGAGTAAACACTTTTTTATATGTTGCTTGTGAAGTGTAAACACATACATATAACACGTTTTTTGTACAAACTATTTCAAACAGTAGCTGTAAAATGTGAAAATTATATAGAAATGAATATATATTGGACATATATACTCATATGCGCGTGTATGTAAACCCACAACTGTGAAGGGTTACGGCGGCTGCTGGAGCCAAATCCAGCAACCCTATAGGTTTGAGGCTGGGGCTGCAAAACTGGATGATTCTGGTAATTTTGGGGGTTCTATTTAAGAGTTTTCTGTCGAAGAATATGCCCGATACTTATTCCCTCAGTTCTAACATACAAAACGTCTAAAAAAAAAGAAAAACAAACAAAAAACACTGGAGAATTTTATTTTTACCAGGCATATCCAGTATGTAAATGTTTCAATTGTCCCTACAAGTCCCTGTAATTATTAAAGCAGATTGTCCTTTTTGTAACCATGATCTTATGGCGCCATCTGCTGGATACTGATCTACATTGCAGCTAATTTAGCAACATGTCAGGAGAACAACGATCTTCTTAATAATAAACATACATTTTTGTTGGAATTAGCCCATTAACTCATGTTGTTAACAATACAACAGGTGTTTACCTTTTTAAAAATTATGTAATGACTAGTTTGTGACTTCTTTCAGACTGTTATCTTCTGTTTTACCCTTTACAACAAACTGGAAATTACAAATTTACAGAGAAAAACTATTATTTTCCATTCATCTTTGTAATTACTTTAATATTATATATATGTAATTAAAAAAAAATAATAAAAAAATAAAAACATCGGACAGCGCCCGTGGTCGAACTTGGCAACCCGCGGATCGTCAAATGGAAACGTTCAGATTGTAAGAAGTAACCACTGAGCTAAACCGATGCAACAAGTAAAGCATCATAAGTATTTATAAAGTATTAAAAATGCACGTCCAGTTCTATATTGCTTCAAGTCTTTTAAGTCAATATATTAAACACGTGTAAGGATTCTAGAAAATATATTCACAATAAATAAAAGTGTCAAAAGAAAGCATTTCTTTAATTTATCCGTCTATTGTGACGTCGCCGAAAGAATACCACGTGTTTTACAGCTAGACAGATCACGTGTCACGCGCCCTTCCTAGTTTCGAAACTAATCTGAATTGCTCTAATCTGAATTAAAACTACCACAACAAAACACACCCTCCTAATTAAGCCACTGTTATTATTTTACCACTAATCAAATTTATCTTGTAACCTCTTTTACAAAATTACTTGATAATTTCCTTATTTCTGTATTTATTTTAGTTCAGTGATGTCATGGTGTTCTCTCACCGGAAAATGAATGACGTCTTTGCTGTCCGAAATGCACCTTTCCACAATGGCCACTTGAGGGAGCCAGAGGCAAATAAGAAAGAGGCGAATGTTCATGTTCTCAGTTCTGTTATGTCTTCCATTAAAAAAAACTCTAAAACTAAAACTCACTAAGATGTACGTGTATCTTCTAAAAACATGTAAGCATTGCATCAGCCTAGCATTATATAGTTTAGTGCTTTGTTGATAAAAAAGCGTAACCTCTCTCTTTTCATTACCCCAGCATGTGTGTGTTGGTTTGGCTACCTGCTCTGGGGTCAGGGGTGAACAGAAGGCTATGGGAAGTCAGCGCGGACAAAACAAAATACAGAGATGTGATGAAAAGGAGGGTGACTTCCACCTGCAATTAGCTTCAGCTCATCACTCTGCAGTTTCCGTAATAACCTGCTGAACTTTGTCCACTGTCCGCAATATCTATCAGAGAAGATAAACACAAAAGAGACATGGGAGTGAAAGGTAAGGTGGGAGGTCGTGCAAGACGGGGAGATACGAGCAAGAAATCATGAGGGAGGAAGGCAGGTGAGCGGAGATAAGACAGGACAAAGAGCCAGCAGAAAAATGCTAGACACCCAGTAGCAGACCAAGCAGTGATAGGAAAATAAAAAAAAGGAAGGATAGGGGGGAAAAGGGGAGGAAAAAAGGTGGAGAAGAGAGGTTTTAGTCCACATGCTCCTCAGCTGTGTAAACTGAAGGTCTTGTGCTGCTTCTCGGATTCCCCCAAAGAAGGAGGATATTTATAGGAGACTGGCAGAGGTAGTGAACGGTCGCTTGCACTGTCACACCCTCTACTATTATTATTATTATTACTTTATATGTGCAAAACTGGAACATGTCAGCAACCTGAGAGGCCTTTAGAGACATGGACTGCGTCCCACTTGTCTGTCTATGCATTTGTGTATCAAGCGGGATGCAATATTTTTGGGGTAAAAACGTAAGAAGAAACCAAATTAGAGAAAACTGACGTACAAGTAGAAGTTGGCGTGCATTAGCGGGTGTAACCTAATCTGGCAAACTTATTAGAGCTGTCAAGGAACAAGCAACGGAGTGAAGATGGAAAAGAGCTATGTGGAGCGGAATGGGACAGACGCAGACGTAAGCACATATTCCACTTCCAGGTTATAAGATTCCCCTCAAGTTGCAGACATGTTGAAACAGACTACACACACATGCACAAACACTGGCATCTCGGTCCTCAGCCACTTTGTAACAGATGCAAAGTCAGGCGCACATGCTGAAACACAAACAGTGCGATAGACATAACAGACGTGCACGCGCTTGAACACATGCTGGGAAAAGAGGAAATTCCAGAGGGAACAGGTAGGAGTGGCGATAGCAATCTATCAAAATGACTTTGATCTCCTCCATGCTTCTGTCACCGCTGCTAAAATGCCTTCGATGGATCAGGTCTGCCTTTAATCAATCATAATGTGCACATGCACGCCAAGAAGTAATAGCAGCACCATGCTGAAATACTTTTTTTTTTTAGGTAAAAATTGCTGTTTTTATGAAGTGAGCTCTAGTTAGTATGCCCACTGTGGTGCATTCTTATTAAAACTGCACATTTTCTCCAAGTATTTGTGTTTGATCCAAGCAAATTGAACTGGCATCTCTTATTTTTATTTTTTTCCCATTGTTTTTTTTCCTTTTTTTTCTACAGGAGAACACTGTCTGATAGAGGTAGTGTTGTTTAATTATATTCTTATCTATTGTAAAAGTGTTCCCAGTGCTCCTTTCAATAAGATTATTCTTTTTTAGTCTGTCATTTTTTAAGACATATTTTCTGCAGAGAGGCAGTAGTTCATCAGAAGTAACCCTACATCGATATCCCAGTATTCCTTTGTTTACACACTCTCTTGCTAGCTTACAGCTACTTACAACCCCAAGCTAATAGTAGCATAGCAAAAACACGTTTTCTTTTTTGTTTATTGCAGCTCAGATGAGGAAAATGAAGATGTTGATGGATCTATTTGTCTGCTGGTGGATACATCAAAATTGGACTTTTGTGCCCATGAGAAAAATAATAAACCTGAACTTTTTCAAACCACACGTTTTCATCTGCTCCTGATCAAACACACTTTGAATGAAGAAATACTGAGAAATACAATTTGAATTTTTAATATATGTCCTCTATTATGATTAAAAATGCTGCAGGAGCATGCTAAAAACAGGATTGGATTGGAGTTATTGGAGTGAGTCTCTAAGGACGCCTACAAGGAGGAGAGGTGGAACATTACAAATAACCACATCCCAATGTTTGGTCTAGATAGGTGAAATAAAACTAAAGTGCGCATGCAGTCCCTTTGATAATGCAATTTTTTTATCCACCAAGATGATCTTCGTGGAGAGTGCAGAGAAAAACAAGAGGAAGGAAGAGAGATTGGGAAACGGAGGGGAGACAGAGACTGGCTCTGGCACCACACCAGAGGACAGAAGTCAACAGACTCTTTGTAGGTAAATGTGCATGTGAGTGCATGTGAGAGTGCATAGTTGCAGGGTTGCCTAATTTTTAGCACAATGACTAAAATGTCACAAAAAAGTAAGTTGTGTTTGTGCATCAGCCAAGACTCTGTGTGTGTGTGTGTGTGCATGTGGGTGAGTGCCAAGGCAGAGGTGAGAGTGGAGAGCCCCTGCCTCAGGGGCCACAAATACAACAGACATTCAAGCTGCAAGAACATGAATGTGCGTGTGTAATCCTCTCCCTACCAAATCCTCATAATCACTCCACTTTTCATCCTTTGTCCCTTCACTCCACCCATCCCAGAACACCCCTCTTCCCGCTCCCCTTCACTCTTTCACCTTTGTCCCAAACAGCCCTCATTTATCCTCTTCTCTGGTTCCACTAGGTGTGTTATTCCTCGACATAGGCTTGTATTTGTGACCCCCCCAAGCCCCTCCTCGGATGAGAGGGTGTGTTCCCAAACAGGTTTGCAAATAAACAAATTGGTGTTGCACGGGCCAAATGTAGTAATCAAGAAAAGATGCAAGGAGGAGAAAAAAACCTCAATTGTGACAAACTGATTGCAGAAATGATTCATTTCCCCTTTTTATGTTTTGTTTGTGCTGACTGTACACCCCTCCCACTCCCCAGTCTCTCTCCTTCACTCTCACTCTTTTCCTCACGCGCATTCCACCATGTTTTGCATATCTGACTGCCCAGCCGCCCCTCTCGCCGCTCTATACCTCGCTACTTTTTTTTTTTTTTTTTTTAAAGCAGCTCGCCTTCCCTCTCATATTCTCTCCTTTTCTCTTTCTTTCCTTGCGCCTCATTCCCAGCCCTCCCCTCACTACCTGACATTGTGGCACTGTGCCCAATGAGTCACACCTCTGCTAAAATCATCAGAGATGGAGGGAGGAGGGCGCAAAAGAAAGAAATCATCAGGGAGAGAGAAAAAGCACGAGTATGACAGTGAAAAAAAATATAGAAAATAAAAGTGGGAGGGGAAAAAAGTTAGGGAGGCAGTAAGAGGGAGCCTCCAGGGAGAGAAAAGAGCATAGAGTGCATTTAACTTTTTGACTCCAGTAGTCAGAGTGTGCATGTCAGTAACAGTTAGCCTGTTGACAACAACAATTTCCACACGCTACCCCGGCACCCGCTCGCATGTGCAAATGCACATGCACACGCCAGCGAATGCAAACAGTGCCATTCAGTGACACGGTGCACAAACCCACCTGCATCCTCTGCAGGCACACGTACATGCACAGCAATCAGACATGCAAACAAACCCAAAGAGAACAAGCAGCCGCAGCCCTGCCTCTCTGCATCAGGCTCCCCTTCGCTCTCCGGTCGTTGCCCTTGGAAACCACACAAACACTCCCTGTTGGGCAACACTGGGAGTCAGGAGAGGACGTACATGGGTCGCACACCTCCCAAAGCCCCACAAGCCGACAAGCAATCCTGCTTTGAATGTGTTTGCGACTTCTGTGTCTTTTGGTCTGTTCATAGTGTTCTTCGAACGAACTTTAAAGGTTGATATAAGATTTCTGCTCATTCAAAAGCTCTCCCAGAACTGAAGAAAACACTCTAATCCAGGGGTCGGGAACCTTTAACAGAAAAGAGCCATTTGGGCTCAATTTCTACTGATCAAAACCAAGAGGAAGTCTTACTTTAGTCTTAAAGAAATTTTGATTTGAATTCATTACCTTCTTTTTTTAAATAATAAATATGAACTAACTGCTTTTTTTGGAATGAAAAAAAGTATAAAAAGAACCTAGCATCTCTCAAAATGTGCCTTTTTTATATATGTTTGACAGAAACTCAATTAAACCTATTTTAATAAACATAAAAGATAATCTGAGCCAAACAGGATCATCTCAGTGGAGCTCCTGGCAGCTAGTAACTAATGTTGTGCAGAATAAGATAATATGTGCTTTTAACTCCTAAAAGATCAAACTTTTTACCAAAGTTTTTCTTTGCATTTAAAGTCACTGCATTCTGGAGGTAATGTTGAGCGAACGAGGCTTCTTCAGAGATATAAAAACCAGCACTTCAGCCATCAATTTATATATTTAACAAACCTAAATGAAAAAAAAAAATTGCTAAGTAGGGTAACCCTTACTTAAAATAATTACTATTTTATTTTTCTTCAGCCAGAGAGCCACCATGGGGAGACAAAAGAGCCACATGTGGCTCTGGAGCCGCAGGTTGCAGACCCCTGCACTAGACCATACTTTAAAATCCAGTTGCCCTGAAAAACAGAATCTTGTGAGGAACACGGACGACTGAGAAATCTCCACAGACTTTACTCAATCTGAGCCATCTCAAATTGTGCTGACATGCTCACAAACACACAATCAGAGCAAGCAGTGTGCGTTTTTCAAAAATAATTTCAAAAAGATGTGCCATGACGGAAGCACAGGGGTGTAAACAATCGGAGACAGAACAGGATTACAGATAAGAAGAAAACTATGAATATCAACAGCACAAACTTTTAAAAAGATTTTGATTTCTATATTTTTCCTCAGTAGATAGTCTCTTGTAGTGGGATTTGACTGATGATAAGCCTTATCCTTGAACTGTGAACTTGGCTTGCTTGTCACAGTGGGGGTGCTGGCTTTAACTAGGCTCGTGTTTTATGAACCCTGAGAGATCGCAGCAGGCTGCGCAGATGCTGCAGTGTGCCACGTGCCTGTCATCGTTCTGCAGTGTTGTTTTGGGCCCATTTCTGCCTCAGTCAAACAAGCGTACACTGTTCCGACGAACAGGCTTTCTCTTTCTGATGGGGAATTGATTTGTTTGTGTAGCAATCCGCCACGCCGTCAGGTGGTTTCTCTGTCTTTAAGGTCTTCAGGGTGGCTTGTTACCACATGTCCAGAAGGAAGAAACAACCTGGTTTCGTGTTTCCTTTATCTGTGGCTTTCCATGAAGGGATCATTTGGATTTTGGGGAAAAAAACTGAAAGACGGCCCCCGAACTCTCTTCAGTAAGTCTTTTAATGGCACAATCTATGCTACTTTGATGGGGTCAATCCTAAGTCTGAGCTTAGGAAGTGGAACAAGCTTCTCCCCTTTGCTGTAATGTTTTTAAAGCCATACCAGCCAGCCACAAAGCTCCTTCTACCCTTTGTGCTGAGCACACCAGACAAAACCTTGGAAGCCATCCACTACAAAGCACATTCCCCAAGTATTTTTTTTTTCTTCTTCTCCTTTTTTTACAAGTGTGGGATGGGGTCGAACAACAATTACGGTAAAATGTGACTAATATGTCACAGACATACTGCTGTGCTTTTTTTCTGACCTCTTTTTTTTCTCTTTCCCATCCATCCCTTCCCTCTCACTTCAAACCCCTGTAATTACAAACAAAGGCGCTGACTCTTCTCCAGCTGAAACAATGATAATGATGGAGAATAGTGTGTGTGTGCGTGTGTATGTGTGTGTGTCTTCATCAAAGCAGCAATTACGATGATGGGTGTAGAGAAGTGTGTGGAGGACAGTAAAGATTTACACAATCTGGGCATGAAGCCCCACAACTGGGAGAATTGTGTGTGTGTGTGTGTGTGTGTACATATGTTGACTCTGTCTTGATAGCAATGATCCAGCACACAGCTGCTCTCTGAGCTTGGCATTGAAATAAGGCAAACAGACACTTAGAGCAAATGAAATACAGATTGAGGCGATGACAACAGAGAATGATGGAAGATATTTTAGAAGCAGGTTGCTCTCAAACATGGGCACTAAAGGTTGTAAACAACAAACATCTCTGTTGATGCAAACGGAGAAATCGAGGATCGTCAAGTCTGAAGCAAAAAAAAAAAAAAAAAACCCAAAAAACGCAATGTGCTTTCGATCATTAAGTTTCTGAGCAGTGTGTGTTGCAGTCGTATCCAGGCCACATGTATGGATGGTTGCGAGGTAGAGTGTGTACTGCCTGGTTGTGCTTGGAGCAGGCCCAGGCCAGAGGAGCTCAAAGAGCTGAATGTCATCATCAGAGCTGTCGGAGAGCCAAGCAGTAATCACACCCAGATCACCTACATGCTCAGGCCAACTTAAAACACCAGTCACTCCACAGTAGTGTGTATGTGTGTGTCTGCTCAAGAAAAAGAGCCCTGATTGAGGAAAGGAAAGAAAAAAAAGACGAAAGACAAGAAGCATATGTCTGTGCAGAAAGTATGCATTCTCTCTTAGTTTAAAAAGTGTTTGCACACAGGCATGATGTGGCCATGGTGTTATGCTAGGGAGTGCGTGAAGGCCAGAGATGTATTTGCTGAAGGAGAGGATGTATTTTTTTCTTTCTCTCCTCCTTCTTCCTCCCTCTCTTCATGTCAGTCTCCTATCCCACCCCTCTATTTTCCATTTTTACATACAGCTCCAGATGTGAAGGCAGTGAAATATTAAATTACTGAAATGGACATGTTTCTGCACTTTGGCTACATCAAAAAACAACACAGAATCTGCTTTCTGCTGACCTAACACACCTACACGCTCACACATACAGCACTACTAGTTCTAATTATGTCTAAAATCATTATCCAACAGATATTCAGTTTGTTGTGGATTTTTTGATATACCTTTTTGATTTTGTTGCAGAAGTGGGACATCATGAAATTGTTTTTGGGTTTAAGATTCACAACTGGCAGGAATAAAGGTTTACATTGTTTTTTATTTTATTGTTATTTTTCTTTTATGACTTATAAATAAAAACATCAAACTACTTTTTAAAGTTTTAAGATGATCTGTTTTGAAGACTCTCAAAATAAATGTCCAAGACAGAAGATTCTACGCCAAAGTCTCATTAGTCTCACAGAGATTTCTGCCAGGATAAAATAAAATACATTTTAAAGTCATGCTTTGATAATCTTTTAAGCTCTTAAAAGCGCTCTTAGTGTTTTTTTTTTTTTTTTAATTATGATTATGTCGTTCAATTGTGCAAAATAAAAAATAAAAAATCTGTAATTTTCTAATGCTCTCCCACTAGCTTATAGCCCCTCATAATCCCAATCTAACATTACAACAAAAACAATGAGCAATATTGGAGCTATCCATCCGTACAGTATTAAGTCAGATCCCAGCTTGGACAAGTTAAATGAAGACGTACATGGATCTATTTGTCTGCACGCGGATGCATCAGAATGGAGCAGAGCAGGTAGCTTGGGGTTTCCATTGGAGGTTCCATGTTTTTTCCAACAATTTTATTTGTCTGCTCCCAAATTAGCAACTTTTTGAAAATCTAAATACTCAGAAATTCAATTTTAATTTTAATTTTCTATTCATATATCCTCCATCATCAGGATAAATACCACAACATGTTCAAAACACCCAAAACACCATTTTTAATAGGAGTGGAAAAAGACACTCGGCCTCCACATTCATATAACAAAACACCACTGGGACCTTCAATGGTTGTACCCATATTTTTAAGGAAATATGGAATAATAAATGGACGACAAGTTTAGCTTAACATATCTGTTTCTTTGCCTGCATGCTGATTCTTTCTTTAAACATTTGCAATATTAGACTATAAATTTAGTTTTACACAACCCAGTGCTCTTCATGTGTTTACTTCTTATCTCTGGCCCCAATAAACACCATGTAGTACTAAGGGAACAAAAAGTTTTCAAAATCCTATTTCTGCTGAGTAACCAAAAACGTAGCTGCATGTTTGGTTTTTAATCAACTGTTCACCGTCTCCTTGTGGCTGCTTTAAAATTACTGTAAAGCTTTTCTGACTCGATGCTTCATTATAAATTAATGTTTTGTTATGATATAAACATGATCACACATTCTAATTTTTATGTCTGATTTAAGACATTTCTGAACCATTTGTGTTGTTCAGAAGGAGTACATGTCAGCAACACAAGTTTAGACATTTTCAACATCACCTTTACAGAATAAGTATCAGTAATGTCTAAAAAAGTATATTCCACAGTCCTAGAAAGACTTAGGGCGGATTTAGACTTCATAGTAATTGGTCTCCGTTCATGTGTTCTAGTTCTACTAAGGTGGGATTTTTTTTTTTAATAGTTTTCACTTTTTAGATAGTTGCAATTTGTTAATTATTACTTGTGCTGTAATATCCCGAAAACATTACAAGTGCAAAAAATGAGTAATAGTATTAGAGTTTTGTTTTGACAATGATCATCTGCAGACTATAAACTGCAGAAAAAAATGTAAACAACATACAGGAACTTGCAGTCAGTGACTGCTGCTGAGGGCCATAAATAGAAAACCTGATCAAGTCAAGGTGTTATTAAAAATCATTGAAAATTTTGTATATATATATATATATATATATATATATATATATATATATATATATATATATATATATATCATTAAAAATTGTATTTACAGTTTTTAAATGAAGAAAAACAGACATTACTTTATACATATATTACAGCTACAAACACGCATAATTACATAAGTATTTACTAATACAAAATTAAATTTCACTAGTGTTGATCTTTTTACATTTTATCAGTAACCAACATTTTTTTAAGAGTATTGAATAATTTAAGATCTGTATTTAAAGAATTCCAAAGTTTTGAACCAAAAACAGACAGACATCTCCATTTTACATTTGTTATTGCCCTGCAGGATTCAAACAAAATTATCTCTTAAATCATAATGTTCCTCTTTTCTCTTAAAAAAATAACTCAATTCTCCACGGCAAAGTATTTTAAAAGGCACCAAAAGAAAATTCCACAATTCTTGCATGCCCAATATCCACAAGTTTTGATGTTTTAGATTTTTTTAACAGTGGGACTCCCAAAAACCAATTTTATTTATTAATCGAATTGCTCTGTTTTGAAGTTTAGTTATTGGATCAATATTTTTTTATATATATATTTCCCCAAATTTCACTAGAGTACTGGAAGTATGGAAGAATTAAGGTTAAATGTAAAATATACAAACATTTTGTACTCAGTGTTCTTTTAGTTCTATGAATGATACCCATGGCTTTAGATATTTTGTTTTTTACATATTCAACATGTGGCTTCCAGTTGAGCTAGTGGTCAATAATGAGTCCAAGGAACTCTGTTTCGTAAACACATTCACTTTCTATTCCATCAAAATGAAGTTTTACGTTTTCCTTTGCTTTATCCGTACCAAAAACCATCAATTTTGTTATCCTTTCATTTAAAAATAACTTGTTAGTCTTAAGCCATTTTTTTCCTTTAATGAACTCCTTTTCTATTTATTTAATTAATTGAAAAATATCTTGACCTGTACAATATAAATTTGCATCATCCGCAAAAATAACGAGCTCTAATTTTTTTGATATCTTGACAATATCATTTAAATAGGTATAAACAATTTTGGTCCTAAAACAGAGCCTTGGGGAATTCCACGTGTTGATATCCTTTGTTCTGATACTGTGCCATCAATTTCAACATATTAAAGTCTATTCTTTAAATAGCTTTGAAGTCAATTCTTAACCACCCCTCTAATACCGTAGTGCTCACATTTTTGTAACAGTCGTGAATGATTCATTGTATCAAATGCTTTGCTGAAATCTATAATAACACCTATGACATTCTCTTTGGTGTCAATAGTTGCTGCAATATTTTTTCTATGAATTCCATCACTGCTAAACATGTTGCTGTATGTTAAGAAATCGATTACATGTTTTAGCAGTGACATATCAATATCATCACAGTCTATAGATCTTTATTCTTACATTTAATAACCACCTCTAGTATGTCACTCTCACAGACTCCACTGAGAAACATTGAGCTGCTATTGTTAGAGTCAAGAAGAATGTTGTTATTCCCACCATCAACTCTTTGATTTTTTTAAATTTAAACTTGTCCCAAACATTGACAATTTGTTTAACTCATTTGCAACTTTATGAATATCCTCAACTGTTAAACGATCATCTCTGACAATATGTGATGGTAAATGTTTTGATTGATATTTGATTGGTTTTATCATGTTCCAAGTTCCCCTGGCATCGGATTTATACTTTTCCAGCAGCAATCTGTAATAATTCTGTTTTTGCTCTCTCAGAATTGTTGTCAACCTATTTTTGTATTTCTTGTATTTGTCCTCTTTATCTTTGGATTGATGTTTTAAAAAATATTTACATAAAAAGAGTTTTTCTTTTTTTAGGCTGTTTCTAACCATTTTGTAATCCAGGGATTTTGTTTATGTTTTCATACTTTCTGTTATTTTCCTCACAGGACAATGATGATCATAAAAATTACAAATGTCCCCAAAAGGCAGCATAAGAGTCAATTACCTCTTCAACATAAAACTCTTTCCAGTCATGATTTATGAGTTGGACTCATAAATCATGACTCGCAACAATACAGTTTGCTCATGGTTCAGTATGTACCTCAATATGAGCGTCTCGGTTCGATATGTATTGAGCAAAAAATAAATAAACCCTGAAATCCTACTATTCCAAAGATGATGAGAAATACTATAACAAAAAGTTAGATTTTTTTCATGTGCACAGTTCTTGGCACTTATTGCAGAATCACATTTAAATAGAACTCTTGTATACTTGTAAACATTACAACTTATAAGAACTTTAACAATTTAAGCAGTTCTCCTAAGTTTACACAATCTAAATGGAACCAATCTAAAATATTTAGAACTGACTTACAAATAAACAACAGCAGTACAATGAAAGTGCAGCATCCTTAAAGCTGCCAGTCATTTATTCAGGTACCTTTACCTTTTTTTGCAAAAAAAAAAAAAAAAAAAAAAGCATCTCTGTTGTTTTTTAGCATTTAGCTAATACTTTGATTATCTGACTACCATAGGAGGGGTTGGGTAGTTCCTGGCAGGGAGGGGGAGAGTGGACGCCCAGACAACCTTAAGGCACCTCAAACTGGTACTGACTAAAAAAAAATGTGTATTGTGAAAAATGTATTGAATCCTCAAACTTGTATTGAACAGTTCGTTTTTATATTGAATATTTACTGTAAATGCATCACTTATGCACAAATCATATACGGTTTTGTGTTTGCGTAACAAGAATTCATGCGTAAATTTTAAAGATTTGTGCGAGTAGTTACTTTTAAGCTGTTGTCATTTTAATTTGTGCATGTGTAATTTGGATTTTGCATATTTTATAATTTTATAGTTTTTGTACTTATGTACGAAATATATTATATGAGTTACAAATCAAGAATTATGCATGCACAAATCCAAAGTTATGCACAAATCATGAATCACGGCTGCACAAACCGCAGTGCTACGATTTTCTCTCCGTAGTTCATTCGCTCATTATTAACTGTTTTATTTAATTATTCATTTCCAGTAGTCTGTGTTACTGTGGGATTAACAAGCAATTAAGCTGTTTCAAGACAAATATAGAAAAATATTTTCAATCAAGATGCAATCCCAGAGTGTAAAACCCTGGGAAAAAAAATACAGTTTTCACCCTCTCTAGGTTAACAGTTCATTCATAATAGAAAAAAAAAATGACAATTTTTTCTAACAAACTTATTTAAGTTTGTTTATACAGCATGAAATCAGCATGAAATCAGACTGGAAATATTCTGTAAACCAATTAAAAATAACAGAATGTCACATTTCTTTCTTGAAGATCAAATCTGTGCTAATTTATTTTTTAGCTTGGAAATAAATAAATATTCTAGATCGGAATTTCCTATAACATCTAACTGCTACAAGTTCTTAATGCAGTAGTAATGTAATCATACTTGTGATATTACACATAGCTTAGTTTTGCTTAGTTTGGGAGCTGGTGAGAACCAATTCATTATATAAATAATTTTATTGTGAAATTTTAGTACATCACACACATTTTTGATAAAACTCAAAATTATTTGAATATACCATTGGTTCAAGTGGAAATATATTGTGTATCTATCATCTATCATCTCTAAAATAATTTCCTCATAGTTTGGAAAGTTGTATAAAGACAAACTTAAAAAAAAAAAAATCAGGAATTATGTGTTATTTTTTTGACTGAAAAAAAGAAAGAAAGATTGGGATGTTGTTTGAAAGATCATCCTCATGCTTGGTACTAACCAAACATGGAACAGCATCACAATTATTGTCTGCCATGAATCAAGTCTGCTGTTCCAGAGAAACGATTTGGGGATGTTTTGCTATCCCAAGACCGGGGAACCCTTGAGACACTAATTTGAGCACCAACTTTTAGTAATGACAACATTTTAGTAATATTTGTCCTAAATTATCCAAATGAAAAAGTTTGTCATAATCATGGGCTTCTTTGACAGGAGTAAAAAATGCCAGATGCGCTTAGGGCAAGTAGTGTTTGGATTTTATGGAGAGGCAATACATTTTACACTTGTGTAAGAAAACCAGTGGGCACAGCACCCTCCATGATACGTTCAATTGTGAGTTGTGCTATCAAGGAAATCCATTTTGTTGATAGCACAATTCCTTATAGCCTTGGTAAGCCTTATGTCAGTGCTTGGGTTGAATACATATAACTGGTTTGTTCTTGTCTATGCACATAGTAATATGTAATTAGCATGAAGAAGGTATTGCACTAGTGAAAAAACACATATGTACAGCTGCCATGTGTACTATCTATCTATGGATAGATAGATAGATAGATAGATAGATAGATAGATAGATAGATAGATAGATAGATAGATAGATAGATAGATAGATAGATAGATAGATATGTTCTCAGTCTGTTGAATGCTCAGTAGTTTGCACCTTAACAGGGGACACATGAGGGTAACTTGCAGACCTATACTGGGGTGTGTAATACTTAGCATAGCATATGTAAGAGGTGAGCATGAATCGAATGTGTATCTCACGTGTGTGGGAGTGGAGTGTGTGCATACGTTTGTTTGTGTGTGTGAGGACTACCCTGCTCTGGGCATTGAAGGAATTGTTTCCACATGTGTCTTAACGCAGTGTTCTGGGCGGGTTTGGAGGACATGGGAGGAGAGGGGGGCTGCTTTAGTTGGTGTTTTTTTTGGGGGGGTCAGGTTTCATAGCACCATGCAACACATCTGGGAAGCAAGAGCAAAATTAAAGTTCCCACGATTGAAAAAACACATAGGCTACACAAACTCGTGTATGTATGTCCACCTTGATAAAGCACTTTTTCTAAGCAAACATCCACATGGACTAATGTAATTAGTCCATGTGTGCACATCATAAACACCACATTGCATAACCGCTTAAATAGCTACTCAATTAAGCTGTGCTTGTACATCACATTGTATCATGCCCTGTTGGTTTATAACCCTTGTTTTCTTGACCCTTCACTCACAAACCGCCATGCATGCTCACACTTCTGCTGATTGCACACATAAACTCAAACACCACTTCTTCCCTGGCACTGAAGAGCCAAATGCTGTGGGTATGCGGGCATTTCACTGGCATGACACATGGAAGGAAAATCTGAATGTGTTCTTACTAATCAGTCCTCTGTTCCACCCAGAGCAAAAGAGATGTGGAGGCCCATGACTATAGGACTGTGCAACCTGTATAGCAGGTGTTGAAAGGTGAAGAGAGGCTGGAGATGATGTGAGTGTCAGAGTTAAAATGCAAGAAGAAAGACAGAGTGACAGGATGAGATAACAGCAGGTTAGAGGTGAAGTGATAGGGAGATGGAGCTGTGGGAGAGTGAGATTGGATAAATGGAGGCATTACGGTTCTATAAATGTCTTAATCGTCAACAGGTGTATTCATGTTATGCTGGAAAGATGGAGGGAGACAAGTCAAGTTATTTTTTCTTTAAAAACAAAAAGTGAACAAAATCTGTCTAGAGCCCCTAAAATCCAATTTACACAACAAACAAAGACAGGAGAAGAAAAAAAGACCAAAAACAGAGTGGAAGGAGAAGAAAGAAAAAAGGAGAAAAAAATGCTAATTGGCTACAGTTGGGCACATCTGGACTAAGATAAAAGAAGAAGACAACAGAATAAAGAAAAAGGGCTGAGAGCACACAATGATGAGCAAATAAGACAGAGTAATGGATGGAGGGATGGATGGATGGATGGATGGATCCATGGATCCATGGATCCATAGATGGATTTACAGATTGATTGATTGATGGATGGGTTAGGGTTAGGGTTAACTCTTACCACAACATAATAAAGAGAAAGGGCTGATAACCACACAATAATGAGCAAATAAGACAGAGGAATGGATGGATGGATGGATGAATGGATTGATTCATGGATTGATTCATAAATGGATTCGTGGATTGATTCTTAGATGGATTTGTGGATGGATTGATGGATCTGTGGGTGGATTTATGGATTTGTGGATGGATTCACTGATGGATTCATGGATAAATTTATGGACGGATGGATAAATGAATAAGTGGACAGACACATTGATAAGTATCATCTGCATAGAAGGCGTACCAGATATTTCCTGCCTCATGCTTTGTTTTTTGTCACTTGCATTAAAGAGCCACTTTGATTAAAATTGGGCTTTTGGTGTTTTTAACAAGTTTCTTGTAGCATTTTTCTGATGATGGAGGACATATATATGCATTTCCAAGTTGTTTTTGATCCAAATTGTGCTGACTCGGGGGCAGACAAAAAATTACCATTGGAAAAACCTTGTAGGTCAGGGAAAAGCAACTCCAGGCATCGAGGGCCACATTCCTGCATGTTTTCCAACATACCTTGCTCTGGCATGTTCCAATTGGCTGGACACACCTAAATCAGGTAATCAGTCATGAGTATGGCTTGGATGTTTGGAAATCACGCAGACACTGTGACCCTCGAGACCTGGTGAGGTGTTGCATAAAACCTGCAAAGGCAAACCACAAGCTCCTTGCTCCACTTCATTTTGATGCATCCATTTGGTGATGATTAGATCCATATACATTTAAGTTTTCCTTGTCTGAGCTGGCAAGAGGATAAAAACTGTACAACTGGATAGCTCCAATTTTGCTCGCTATTTTTGTTGCACTACCAATGTTAGATGGGATTGTGAGGCGCTGTAAGCTAGCAGAAGAGGGTGTAAACTTTGGGATTTACTCCACACCAATTATCCCATCTAGAACTTAGAGAAGCATTTCTAATGAACTCCTGCCGCTGTGCAGAACCTCTGTCCTAGAAAACAACAAAAGTTTATGTATTATGGCTGAAATCTCTTTGATGATAATTAAAAGAACTCTGGGAACGCTTTTAAAACAGATCAAAAGAGGATCGGAGTGGGGCTTTGAAGAATGTTTTCATGCTAATCAAAAAATTATTTCCAAGGAAAAGTGTAGATTTTTTTTATATCACATAAAACAACTTTAACAGCTTTGAGATTTGATAAAGGACATGTAACTCATAACTGTGAACCACCCTGGGAATGAAGGAACTAGCAACTAGATAACCATCTTAATATTTTATTTCTCAGAACTTGTCATCATCAAATGAAAACCTCAAATGAGTCAGATTGGACTTTCCCAGCTATAGAGGGATTTGGCATTCCCTGCTGCTGGTTCTGCAATACTGGAAGTATTTTTGAAGAGTCTTTCTCAAATTAAAACAGCTTGTTTCTTAAATTGTTACATAAAAATTTAAAACCTCTGCTGGTCTTTAGCACACTTTGTTCTAAGTTGTTTATGGTGGGACAATCTTTCTCTCATCTAACCAGATTTTGACATTTACTTCAAAAGTCTCCCCCATTGTGTCTCTCCTCATCTCCTGTTTCACTGCTTTTTACAATTCCTTTCTCTTCCTAGTGTTTTCAGTTATTCTTATTCCTTCAAGCTCTCAAATCAAACCACATGTGGTCACAAAAAAATGTATACCAGCTTAAAAAATCACCTTTATCCTGAAAAGTCAGCCTTTGCCAGCTCAGGCTGTAAATGTAAATGTGTGTATTTTCTGGCACTACCCAAGATAAGTAGGGACATTCTTCAGAAGTCTGTGTCGTGTCTTTCTTCCTCTGTAACGCACATGTCTTCAGGCTAATACGGCATCTGTGCTTTGTTAAACGTATTACTGTTATGCAAGAATCTAGGGCAAAGAACAACAACACTTACTAAAAATGTTTGTTGTTTATTGATAGTAAAAATGTATTTGAATGTCGTCAAATATAATCCCTTCAACAAGTCAAAGGTAAGCTTTGGTCTTTTACCTGACTTGTTTGGATACGAGCCAGAATTAGCTGCGGAAAGCAGGTCAAGAGGTGCTCTTTTGCTGGGGATCTCCGGAGAGTCTGCTCCATGTGTGTTTTTATGTTTAGCGCGATTTAGTCAGTCTCCGATTTACAAACATTTAAGGCCCCGCTGCTGCACTGTTTCATTTTTCATTTAGTTGCAGCCCAAGGCCATGTTCCAGATTGGAGACTGTTACACAGCACACCACTGCAGTCTGCTCCACACCAAGCCACTTCCCTCCTCATTGTCTGGTCTGGATGGAGGAGATGAAGACCTGCCGGTGACCCCAAGGAATGAAACGCGCACACACAAAATCCTGAGATTCAAACCCACCATAGTAGCAGACAGAGCCCTATCTGTGCAGACACACACACATAGGTTAAAGAAGAACACAGACAAAGTGTGCAGACGCACACAACAAGCAGAACAAGCCGCCTAAATCTACTAATGCAAAAAAATCTGCAGAGACAGACAGGCATAAGAAAATAGCCATCGCAAAGACACAGACACACAAGTGCAGAGTTATGTATTTAGCACATGAGAACACACACACACACAAACTCAGCTAAACCAGTCGCATATACAGTAATATACAAACAAAAATAGACCAACAGATAAACTTTGCTCCCGACAAACAAAACATGTACACCTTCTTAACAGACACAAGAATGCTTGCACAAGCACACACCTGTGGTTTCACGCCAACACACAGAAAACTCTTTAGTCTTTAAGCTGTCTTTCCCACTTAAAGTGAGCAGCGCTAGTGAAGAGGACCTGACAGAAAGAGAAAACACACTCACTCACAGACACTGTGATGAGTACACCGCTGGAGCAGAAGACCTGACTAAGCTGAATTTCACACTGCTCCCTTTCCTATTTTCCATCTGCCTCAGCGTATGAGAACCTGCCGAGGGAAAAATAATGTCCACCATACGCACACCACTCTTCACTTTCTCTTCTCTCGTTGTGCCTTTCTTTTAAACATATACACATGCATGCACACACAAACTGCTAATCCAGACTTTCAGCCTCCATTTTCCCTGGCTTTGCATTCACCGATTTTTCTCTGATTTAGCCTCCTACTAATGCCTTTTTACTCGTTCTTCCATTTTCCCCCAACTCAAGTTTCATCTTAGCAATATCCCATCGTCTCTCAACCCATTTTTCATTTATTTGGTGCTGTGTGGTTGACCAGCATCCAGAAAGAGACAAGTGCAGCAGTCTTGGCCAAATTTGCCTGCCTCTCTGCCCAAATTACACAGGACAGTACCAATTACCCTGTGGCCTACCAAAGCATTTCCCAGTTCAGCAATGTTGACATGCGCCCCTCCCCTTTGCTGTGGTTACAGGGGGTGTCATTAGACGCTTGTTTTACTGCAACCCCAAGAATGTGCCTGCCAGCCACATCCACGCCACGAGAGGCACAACGGCGATGCTTCAATAGCTTACACGGGCTTGATGGATGACAAACTGTTGGGGTTACACTGGAACTCATAGTAAATTCCTGATAACCATGAGAAACATAGAAAGGAAACAATAAAGAGAAAAAAATACAATTGAGAAACAGTCTGTTTTTACTTCTGGAGAGAAAGTAACTGAGCTGATGTTCTTTTGTGTTAGCCACAGGAAATAATGTTCAGTCGGGGATAAATAGGGTTTGAACACAATATGAGCTTTGGAAGTTTGTTCCAAATAGACTTGATTAATGAAGGCAAAATGATTAGCATAAGTGATTATAGAAATACTCTTGTATTCATATCACATGAATTTGGCAAGCAATAAGCAGGGGCAGCTATGGAAGCTGACTGAGGTACAACCAAAAGGGAAGAGTTTACAGTTTCTTAAGAACCATGAAGATTGTTTTTATCATTATTACACTTTTTATAAAAATAGAAGTCAATGATTTTCAAATGCCAAAAGCGTCTATACTGAACAGTGGCTTATCAATGCATGCACATCTAAAAGTAAGAGACTTTCAATACATTTCATAGAAAATTTAAATACTTTCATAAGTTTAATACTAAATCATTGAAAAGAGAATCTCACAATTAGTAAGGCTGACAGCTTTCAGATGAATGGAGGCAGGTGATTGGCTGCGGCGACTCCTGAAGGGAGCAGCTGAAAGGAAAAGACGAAGAAGCCAGGAGATGAATGACATGTTGGATAAATAAAAAGCAGCCATAAAGAGGCAGGTTCTGCCAGAGGTAGACACCAGTTGCTGAAGACATTTTTTTCAATCCGAGGGGAAAAAAATTCTAGCTCGCAAAGCCTTCTCTGCTTAGCTTGCAATCTTTTCCAGTGTGTCTTCTCTACGTTTTAACACTATGAAACCGCAAAATGAAAATACAAACAATTCCAGTTTTCCAAGAAATCAGCACTGAAGGACCTCAATGTGTTTCTAAGGTTGGTATATTCACATTGTTTTAATTGATGAAGTGAGACCAAGAACTAAAAAAAAAAAAAACACTCATGCGAGTAGTTTTACTCTGCTCCTTATAAAATTTTAATTTACGTTACCAAATGTATTGCTTCATACAAAGTAGAAATATTTTGCCTAGCGAAAACAGTCAAACACATACCATGCAACATACCTAAACTATTGTAACACGCAATATGATTTTCAAATGTCTTGTATTACCACACATGCCTCCAGCGTTTTTCTCCCTTTCACATTTTTTAATGATTTAGAGTTCCATAAATGCTTTGCTCATTTATAGGATTGTTCTGATAACAGCTTGCCTCCTCAGCATGCGAGCAGCTGTGGTTCCATAAAGTTGTTGTTTACGTGGTTGCCATGGCCGCTCTCCTACATTAATGATCACGTGATAAGAGGCTGCCAGATCAGGAAAGAATTCTTGTGACTCAGAGAAACCAGAAAACAGGCAAATGTAAGCTGTAGTGCCACCACTGTTTCAAAAGTCTGGCTTTTTCAACGGTTCAGAACTGAAACGTCAATAGTGAAGATTGATCCAATTTCTCAATTCTAAAATTTCTGGATTGTGTACTGTGGAAAACGTTGACCATTTTGAAATCAACGTGGTGCACGTTGGATGTAAGAAAGAAGTAGACATGTTAAACATTTAGTTCTGGTTCAAACTGTTTCTGCATATTTTAAAGCACTTAAGTGCTGCATTTTGAGTGAGGATGAGTACCTGAGTGCAAAAATTCATGGCTTCTCTCTTAAGAGCCTGACAAAGAATCTGTTGAGAGGAGGTCTGGAATTCCTCTGGATATTCGTCCTGCTGCGTGGTCAACTTTTCAACCACAAGATGTCACAATGTGTTGATTGCAAATCAAGCAAGAATCATCACTATCCAATAACTGTACGTGAACAGCAGGTATTAGGACTTTGAAATGCTATTTTTTGGGCAAACATGGCTCCTTTCATTGGTCTCAGAAGCCCCAAAAAAAACAACATGGTAAGAAATGTGTTGCTTGTTCAGGTGCAAGTTTGCAAACCTTATTTCTGCCTCTATGCTTCCATGTTCCCTTTAGACAGAGGAGACATCCTCCTTCCACAAACAAACAAGCAAAAAAACAGAAAGATTCTGGCATGACTGAAAAAATCTGGGATGTTCATTGAGGCCTGTGGAACCCAGATAAGCTACTTTTTTTGTTGTTTGTTTTTTGTTTTGTTCCTTGGTTTTATGTGTTTCTGTGAGCCTTTCCCAGTCAGACCCTGGGGTAAACTTGCTGGGAGGTCCTCTCTGTGTTTTGATTTGTTTGATTTGTCACTTTAGAATGTTGGACTCCAGATTGTTTGGAAATGGTTTTATAACCTTTTCCAGATTGATGTGCAGCAACAACTGCTTCTCCAAGACCACTGCTTATGTCATTCCCCTTTTGGCATTATGTCAACACACCTGAGTCCTCCAGAGCAGGAAAACTGACAAAACATTCACTTTTACAGAGGTCTGTTGTTAATCAATACATCACAATTTACCAAGGGACATTGACGAATGGTATTAGACTACAATTTACTATCTTCATGTGAAAGAAGTAGAAGATAAATGTTTTTGATTTTCTGCTTTTATTTTTTTAAGAACCTATGATTTTTTTTTTGTTAATGTATGCTAACTTTGTGTTTTTCATAGAATTCTAAAAGAAAAAAAAACTAATAATTTTTTTCTGGTATTTTATTTTAGGAAAAAGTATGTAAAAATGTCCTGTAATTTAACTTTTTTCAATTCTAGAACTATCAACGATCAATAATTTTTTACACGATTCTTCACATAGTATGCAATTAAAAAAAGAAAAAAAATAATAATAATCATAATAGACTACACGATCAGTTCCAGAACCTCATTAAAATAAACATAAACTTCCAGAATTGTCACTTTGTTTACCTTCTAAGCTAAGACATTTTCTTTTATTCCTCAAATAATAGTGTATTTTAGTACTTTTTCCAAGAAAACACAAGGTAGGAGATGGTTGTTTTTCCCCTTGACGTGTTATAAGTTTTAACAGTCTTCTCCACAAAGGTTAAAGTATGCCCCCTCTGTGACCCATCATGATTAGACCTGTCAGATTTAGACTTTTACCCACCTGAGATGGTTTTCCTCTGAGCACCAACTGGCAACGTGATCAGTCGGACATCCCAACAGGTCTGTTCGGATGACCACCCCTTGAACAAACAGCTGATAGTGACGTGTTACAGCAGGTGTGGGACCCTTTTGAAGGGTGCAGTCGTCAGCCAAACATTTGGCCTCGGTGGTTACATGTCATAAAGTCTGGCAGTGGAAACACAAAGGAAAAAGACTAGTATTTAACTCGAGTCCTTCAGTTTTCTGATGTCCATTGGACTCTACTCATAACCTTGCTGTTAGACCATGGTTGTAAATAAGAATGACAGTGCTGCTACCTGACAGGAAGATTTCTTTAACATGCGTCCTGGCTTGGGGATGCTTGAGACATGCAACTTTTTTTTTTACCCGGACACTATGCTAACTCCATAATGTGTGTGCCAGTTGTTCTATTAGACAAAAACCACTAGAAAAAACCCTGGGTCAAACAGATCATTAGATGGAGCATCCTGAGTGGCATTTATTACTCCTTTTTCAAACCTGCTGCTCGTGACTGTTAAATGAGCAGAAAACAGATGGATAAATTCAAAATCTCGCAGAATGTCAGAGGCCTCATCATGATGAGACAGAGCTTCAAACTTTCTTTTTGTTTAAGCCAGTGTGATTAAACAGAGAAAACCCACATAGTTTATAAAAAGGCCTAAAGAGCCTTGCCAAGAATTTTACCTCCTAGCTGTTTGTTTAGTACCTTACTGTGTGGTCATTCCTCCAATGTCTCCTTGACAGTTTATGCTTTCCCATCACCAACTTCATAATTTTTCTCAGTTTAAGTTAGACAGTTATACAAAAAAAAAGTAAGAAAGAAAGAAACGAAAGGAACGGATAGTTATTTGACCATTTAGACAAAACGACCTCCACTGCCATATCTGAATCATTTAGCACAGCAGCAAACATGCATGCAGACTCAGACATCTGTTGGCAGATTTAGTATTTCATAAATTTAACAAAAGTGTGATTAGTTTCTAGACTCAAGATAAGATCAAATGAACTCCTCTGAGAGATGTTCCCAATGAAACTCCATAAGCCACATTCTAACAGCTGAACACTGTTACTCATCAATACACAGTGTCGGAAATGCATTATTGCCCAGCCAAACAGATCATACATTTCCTTGGGCAAGACCATTGACTGCACAAAAGAACTGGACAGAGCCGGTGTGTCATCACCCATAGTAAACAGCTTATTTCCAGCTCTAGCAAAATAAAACAAATTCAGTCGCCATTTTTCCATGATACAGATGTCATTTGGAGCCAGTAAGCAGTGCTTGGTCTGAGTCAATGTTTTTATTGAAGAATCTGATTGGCAAGTTTATAGCTAAAATAACAAAAATGCAAAACGTAACGTCGATCTTCGTTCCAGTACTCACCTATGGTCATGAACTTTGGGTCGTGACCGAAAGAACGAGATCCCGACTACAAGCGGCTGAAATGAGTTTTCTCCGCAGGGTGGCTGGGCGCTCCCTTAGAGATAGGGTGAGGAGCTCAGTCACCCGGAGAGAGCTCGGAGTGGAGCCGCTTCTCCTCCGCATCGAGAGGAGCCAGTTGAGGTGGCTCGGGCATCTGATCCGGATGCCTCCTGGACGCCTCCCTGGTGAGGTGTTCCGGGCATGTCCCACTGGGCGGAGGCCCCGGGGAAGACCCAGGACACGCTGGAGAGACTATGTTTCTAGGCTTGCCTGGGAACGCCTCGGGGTCCCCCCAGAAGAGCTGGAGGAAGTGGCCGGGGAGAGGGACGTCTGGGCATCTTTGCTTAGACTGCTACCCCCGCGACCCGGTCCCGGATGAAGCGGAGGAAGATGGATGGATGGATGGATGGATGCAAAACGTAACTCTAAAAGATCAAGAGATGACTTGGTACAAAGTTAGAAAAAGAACTAAACCAAACCTTATACATTCAAAAGAAAAATGCAAAGCCAAACCAAGATAAACAGTACTAATAAAATATAGATTCATAGTAACTTTTATTTAAACATATGGAGAGTCAGGATATATTTCCACGATTCTCCTTTTTAAGTGATATTTCCATACATTATATGATACTTTGCTGTCTTATTGTGTTGAAACTTGTCAGACTGGTCAAAGACTTAAGAAGATATAATGTCATAAAGCTGTGTGGGGTTCTGTTGTTGTTTTCTGTGTTTTTCTTTGCACGACTATGCCTTTTGCACCAATTATTGCAATAAACCTCATACCAGGGGAAAAGGCTAATTGACAAGTTACACCTGATTGCTCAAACTTGACAGTTAGTGTAATAATACTTGGAACTTAGTAAAAGACTGTGGTTAGAGGCTTAATAAACCTCAGATTGAGTGTGAATGATGAAGATGAGTCGGTCACAATTAGAGGAAACCTCAGAAAGAAATTGCAATCGATTGGTGGCATAGAGAACGCCATGAACTGGAAACAGTTAGTGAATGAAGCAACAGAGTGTTTTTACTGAATGCTCTTGGGTGTGTCTCTTGATAGAATTGCGAGTTTTTGCTATAGGCAGTGAAAATGAGGGCAGATTGGCTAAACTGCTGCAGGTGAATCACATGAATAACTCCACCCGTAAAATGTTGTCCATTAATAGCCAAATTCTGTCTGGAATTTAAAGTCAAAATCCAGATTCCAAAGGGTGAAGATTGGATTAGCCTAAATGTGAAGTGTACAAAAACAGGAACATGCTTTTAAAATACAACTAATATTTCATAATTATAATTAAATTTAGCTACTTTAGATGGCTATCAGCAGGGAACTTTTGGTCTTTCAGAATCCAGGATCTCATGAGAGTCTTTCGACATACCCAGAAAGTTGACTATTATGACATTAACTTTCATTTTTTTCCTGATATTATTCCAATTTAGAATATTTTTTAATCCATTTCCAAACATGTTATACTCTTCCAATAGCATTTTATTTGAAACACTTTTTTTTTTTTTCAATGAACTCGTCGCTCTTATTGAATATATTACCAGGCAACAAAACATGTGAGCAAAGTAAAATGCTGGAGACTAAAGTAAGAAAGCAGAAACGGGAAAGAGTAACTCACCCGCACACCGCTGTGAGTGCTTGAGAGGTTGGCGAGAGGTAGAGTGATGTAATGGATGAGAGGGTGAAAGGGATTAGCTGAGTGACAAAGATGAAGGGATGCTCTCCTGTGTCATCCATCCTCACTCTCACGCCGTCCATCATTCATCAACAGCATCATGGGGCGTGTGTCTGGCAGCTGTGGATGCCAGCTGTGCGCAAGTGTATGCGTGTGTAATCAATTTGTTTGCGTTCATTTCAAAGTATTTATGCACATGTGTGTATTGTAGGCATTAATATTCCTTCTGTCAGTCTGTCAGCATTAATATGCAACATGTGTCTGTGTGTGAAGTGTGTTCATGTATGTATGCAGAGTGTGTGCTGCGAGACTACTTCTGGTTGCCCATCTGGTGCTGCTATGCCGTACCGCTCAGCCAGCTCTCTAATAGCTCCAATAAGCCTGTGGTTTGCTGCCTCATGCACACATACATACCCAGTTATGAATGCACTGGCACATAAATGCACATACACATACTTACACACTTGACACAAACTTCTACTCGCATGCTTCCCTCGTTGTTGTTCATTTTCCAAGAGAAAGAGGCCGAAAAATGACCATTTATTTACTTTGGGCTTTTGGACTTCAGCACCACCGCCTGCCACTACCATGAAAAAAGGGCCTGAAAGAGTCAGAGAGCACAACAGAACAGGGAGTAATAGGGCAAAGGAGGAACCAAAGAGTTGTGGATGGATGAGATGAGAATGAGCCAAAGAAAGCTACAGGTTGAAAGGGAGGCTGGGACTTTGCTGGTCTTGTAGGGTAGTAAGCTGTGGTTTGCACTAGCTCTTGCACTAGCTTGTGTTACAGTCTGGCCGTGGTCTGTGTGGGTTGGACTGCAACAAGCTGGGAAACAATCTCAGCTTAATTTGCCCCAATTATGAAAATATATATAAATATATATTACAAAGTGCCCAAAAGAACTTATCTTGTGTACTTAAATTATTTAGTGCACGATGAGACAAATTAAAGGTCACCTCAAACATTCCAAATATTTTGAGGAACATTTCTGTTTATCCAGCTCTGCTGGAGCGAGCACTCAGCCTTAGCCAGCCTGGCCAGCTGTTGGGGTTCCATTCAGTAGCAAAGTGTCTTTCCAGCTTGCCCGGCCACACTGGGTCCAGATCCAGCAAACCGAGAACTTATTTACATTTTAGGGGAAAATATGCCCTTTCAAAGATGCCAAACAAGCCCTTTCTTGCCAGAGAAATATTTCTACACACGTAAACAGGACAAATTGTCAGCTTTACTTTGACGTGATTCCCCTGGATGTGGTGGATTACGCTCAGATTCAAAGCGCGGTCGTTCCAGTTTACCCAACAAAACAGGTCTCTCTTCAACAAGATGTTTATTTAAATCCCACTGGGAAAAGCCAGGTGTTGGCAGTGTACACAGGACTAATGTGGTTTAGGGAGTTTACCTTTGAGAGCAGAGTACAGGTGCTTGTAGGAGTGAGCAGAAGATAAGATGCTAAGACGGGAGGTTAGCACGTGTTTCCAAAATGTAACATGGTCTGGGTCAACACAAGGATACAAACAACTGGACTGACTGACAGACTGACAAATGTGTTCACAAAGATTACCATTGTGGTCTGAAGGCCAAGGCAGCCACAATTACCTGCTTTTTATCTCCGTCTGCACCATCTCTTTCTCCTTCTCATCCTCACTTCTCCCCTCCCGGTCTTCTGCTAATTTGTTCCAGAGCATTGTGATCACATGGAAAAAAAAAATTAGCAAGTGCACAGATGACCCCCTTTGCCAAAAGTGAAAAAAACGACACAGGGGTGGAGTGGGCTGGGGCAAGGGGGGAGAGAAAAAAAGAAAAGCGAAATAAACTGTTTATTCAAAGGCAGTGCTGAGCGCTTTTGTTGTGGTGAGGACCTGTCTTTTATTAGCTGCCTGAAAAGCCTTCAAAGGCTGGAAACACAGAGGACATGCCAACAGTCGAGTGTATACAAGGCAGAGAAGAGGTGGGGAAGAGGGGCGGGGACGGGGGAAATGAAGGGGACACGGCAAAAAAGGTTTAGAGAAAGGCAAAACGAATGGGGTCTGGGGACATAAAGGGTAGAAAGGTCACATAGAGGAGCTGATGGAGGGTTGAGAACTTGAATTTGTGCCACTTTTAGCGAGGACACGGCATAGAGCAGCTCAGGAGGAAAAGAGGGGGGGATTTGGGGAGCTACAGATCCAACACAATATGGGGGAAACTGTTCGGGCCTCTCACATGTTTGCAACTTTTTACACTAGCAGAACTTTCACAAAGCTTTTGTTCCTGATTGTGTCAGTGTGTGAGCATGTTTCTCTGATGGAGAGGTTAAAAGGATAATGATGTGTTGTATCAGTCTTTGGAGCAGAAAATAAAAAGAACGCCCTGTTAACGCAGACTATTTGCTGTCTTTTTTCTAGTTTAATCTGCACTTGCTAAGAAGTTGCTTGGTACCTGTTAGTGAACATTATGTAATGTAAAGGAAACTGATTTTTTAGTAGATAACTGAGAGAAGCAAAGGATGTCCTCTTTACTGTTTTAACTTCATCCTCTTGCCTTTGCTTTACTAGATGATGATAGGAGCTGTATGCCTGTATGTAATGTGTCCAATTGATTTTACGTGTGTGTCGTTCATAAGCATGTGCATGTTGCTCTTGAAGCTAAATCAAAGTGCTCTGCTTTCAATAAAAGTCACAATCAGTGAAGTGGCAGCAAGCAATGACATCACTGCAGCTGGGTCCCCAGCTGGAACACAGAAAGGACTTTGGCAAGTGTGAGTTAGTGTGTGAGGACGTATGCATTACCAGAGTTTGCATTATTTATTTGAAATATGCATATTTCTTGCAATGCCTTAAGAAAAAATGTGCCAGGGCATTTTGCAGGTGGGTTCAGACAAATGTGGAGACTTTTTACTTGCAGGATTTGCAAAAAATAAAAATAAAAAAAATAAAAAGGGCATGTGTGTGTCTATGTACTAGTGTGGGTATGTGGCAGCCGAGAGAAAAAGTAAGATTTCCAACCTCAGTCGTCCCCATCAGTCTCTCTTCAAATTCTGGACCTTGTTTCCATTGGAGCAGACAGTTCTGCGGTGAGAAAAACAACAAGAATTTCATCTGCCATTGATTAAGCCCATTAAAGGTGGTGTCTGAAGTCTTTTACACTCATTCCACATAGACCGGCATGCAGCTGCACTTACGGTTAAAAACACTTGCCTCGACAGCCCCCCCTTCACCAAACCGCAACCAAGACTACCATACAGTAAAATACACAACATGGAATACCATCAAAATCTACACCATTACCATATGAGTGTGTACATGTGTGCATATGTGCGTTTGTGTTGGACGTGAATGGATTTTCACACGCTAAGTCATGCACGCCGGAAAATACTGATCATAAACTTCTAACCGGCATGAAAAGCCGACAGCCCCACTGAGAGCCAATGCACAGACACTCACACTCAGCATGCCAGTGGGCACACGGCCTACCGAGTTGATTTGCAAGCTTACATGTGGACATACACCTTGTGGGCCGCACTAACAAACTGGAGGTAAAGAATGTTTTAAGCACACACTGAAAAACAACCTGCTTCTGACCAACCTGTGTAACCAGACACTCCAACCTCTAAGACAAACTTCTGATGTTGCCATTCTGGTATTTTAACTACTGTCATTTTATAAGCCAGCTTCACTACTGTGCATCTATGAGCTTTGTGATTCTAGCTGTGCAATAAAAGTACAGCTCTAATAATATGATAGTTATTAGTTGGGAGCACAAATGCTGATTACATCACTGTTTTTGGAGAAGAGAAGAAAAAAAGTTGGAAAAAGTTTCACTACTTTTTTAATGGCTTTAACACCTGAATTTTGGGATGTTCGGGCAGTTATTTCAAAATTAAACATTGCTGTAAATACACAAAAAAATGTTCCAAGAAATTATTTTAAAACAAATCTGAAAAGGCAAATAAATCTGCTGCTGGTCATTAAAAGGGTTTGCCAGAAAAGAAAAAGAAAAACTCTAATTGAATGTTTCTCACTTTCTATTTTAATAAGTTTTACTGTTTTGGCTTGAATCGTAAAAATGTCAGTCCATTTGAAATGTTGCAGTTCCTCAAACAACCACTGGAGGCAGTTTTTTTTTTTTTTTTTTGAAAGAGAGAATTACCCTAAAGATTGTGTCAAATTTGTGTCAGAAATCTCTCTTTTGATGTGCCACAAATTGGCTGCTCCATGCCTGTCAAACAATGTGTTCAGAAGCTTAATGCCTCAGATGCATGTTGGAGAAGCTACCGCCAAGTGCTTTTAGTCTGATCAGATTGATCCTCCATGTTGGATTTATATTTTACCTGCTGATCAAGTCACTGAACACATCTTGTTCCCAAAGCTGAATCCCTGATTGATGCAACTCATCAACCTCGCCAAAGTTCAGATTTTTTAACTCTGGATGCGCTGAGACACTCAAAACCAATGCTACCAGACTGACGAGCAACACCTGATGCTCTAATCGCACTGTGGAAACATAGATTGTATCTGTACATTGACTTAACATTGAAACGTGATGCTTCTGAGGTGCAAATCAGATTTTGAGTGAATGTAGCTTAACACTAACAAAAGGAAAATTCAAAATTTACAAAAAAAGCTAAACTTATGTACGGCCCAGTTACAAAAAATTGTACTCATAAGAAATATGAGAAAGTTTATCTTTTGTTAGAGATCAAATGTTGATGTAATGGGGTGTGTGTGGAGTTTTTTGGGGGGTTGGCATGTGGGTGTACCCATGGGTAGAGTCAACAAAACTCTCACTTTACTTTGTTCCACCCAGTTGCACAGTTTTGGGTTGCTGTTGAGGTCGGCCGAGTAAATTCCTGTTAGAGTGTCCAACCCACTTTTGGCTTTATTTTTGCCATTCAAAATCCAGTGATTGATGTCCAGTGTAAATGTGTCAATGGGCTGAGATTCCAGTGTAAACTCAATGACCTTTTCATTTATAGTTTGAATCTATTCTTTTTTATTGCTCCCATCTATTATACTGATTTTTTTTTCAATTGAGCTTTTGGGTAAAGAAGGAGCAGAATGTACTAAAAACTCACATGCATGTAGCTGAGTTTAGATTTTGACGTTATGTCTATGTCATTCACTCTGTGTAAGTAAAAGTTCTTAGCTGGGATGTGGGAATATTTTTATGGCTTCGCTCCCTACAAAAGCTTTTGGAATTTGGATGTTTAGTTTCCGTTCTTGTCCAATTTTCCATTTTCAGTTGTCTGTTTAACGTGTTGCATGTTTCTCGTCTCTAAAGTTTCCTTTTACTTCAGTCAGTGCAGTTCTCAGAAAATCATCCAGGCAAAAAAGTTACTCTTACGTAAAACGCATACATGTTTTTGAGCTGAAGACAATAATTCAACTGCAGGGTTGTTCTCCAGCCGTCACTTCTGGATTCATTCTGGGTTTTAGTGCAGAAGCAACAAGGGATGATGGCTTGAATTAGATAGAAATAGAGCTTTCAGAACGAATTCATGATTACTACAATTCAACTAGATATTGTTCCAACTTTAGGTTTCAAGAGGAGGAAAAGAACATTTTATCTGGAGGATAAAACACACTGTAATCCTCATAGATGTGCTTCAGATTGATAACCTCAGAATAACAGAACAGAAGAGAAAAGAATAGAGCACATAGCTGCAAAAGAGAGTATAGCCAGAAGCTGGGACCCGAGGGAACAAACCAGTGATGAGGGACGGCTACCAGAGACACCCAGAAAGCCATTGCAATGTGTAAGGCAACCCACACGCACACGACTATACCCAGACTAGGAAAAGAACATACACAAAGATGACATATACCTGCACGCAAGTGAAATTACACAGACAACACCTGAAACGGGACACATTGAATTCATCAACTCGTTTTTATCATAAATCTTTTGTTATCTGCACGTCTCCTCTAATGTTTTTCCCCTGGCCTTCTTTCTCCATCGCCATCCCTCTTCTTCCTCCTCCATCAAATTCCAGAGATCAGTCACATTCCATATTTCCATCACAGGAGACATCGCCACAACACCGCTGCTCTCCAGGGGTCCACGGATTTGTCCAACCTGCCAGTCTCCCTCCAGAATCCTGCTGTGTGCCCCGCTATAGCTCCATCCCAGAGCGCCCTACTTTCTTTTGATTTTCACTATTTATATGTCATCATCATTCATTAGGAGTTCTAGGAAAAAGGGCAGGGGCTGGAAGCATCATTAGATTCCTGTTTGAAGCATGATTGAAACCCGAATGTACTCGAACACGCCAGACTTGGATCAGAATGACAAAGGGCAGAGATGGAAAGGCAGGTGGGTTTACACCTTTTAGGGAGGAAAAGGGTAACAGAAGCCAACAAAACGAAGGGACAAGGCGGGAGAGAGCACGAGGGAAGAAAAAGAATACAGGAAGAAGGAGGGAAAAAGGGGGAGAATAAAACAACAGGCAAAGTGGGAGAGTAAAGGAGGAGGAGAAATCCTCCGGAGTGCTTTTTTTGCTCCATTGGGACAAAAGGTTACAGCATGACGGGGGTAGGTGTCAGATGATGTGTGACAAGTCCAAATTAAAGCTGACATAATGGTGGGGGCGCGGATGGGGTCCAAACAGGGTCTTGACTGAGAGTGAGGTTGGGAGCAACCAAAGCGAGCTGGACCGTGCTGAACTGGGCTAAGCTGGAACCGGGCAGCAGGGGGCTACCCTGCAGGCTCCTCCATATGGAACGCGTTAGCCTTGGGATTGCTAATGAAATGCAGGCTGACGTCAGGCAGGCACCCACCCATTGTTTTGCTGCTTAATTTGTTATAATATTTGTCTTACAAATGAGGATTTTGCAAGACGAAAGGATGAATAGGATACGTCTATAAAAGTAAAGAACTTGGGCCTCGCGTGTGGCAGTCAGAGTCTAAAGTTAAGGCCTACAGCAGGGGGTTTTCATTCATTGTATAAAAAGAAAAAAAGATGGGGGTCTTAGCACAAGTGCTAACAGAAAAAAAAGAGCCAGATCCTGAGCTGCCTAAGTGGGAGGTATCGTGTCTGAAGCTCTAGGATGGGTGGGAATGCTGTAAAGGGAGTGACTGCTCTACGATCATGTGTTTAAATGCCTAATGGTAGTTTTTAGTCTTAAAGAACGCATCATCCATTACTGAGCTTTTTTTTTTTAAACGCATCCTCGTTTGCACTCATCCTGGAAATGTCATTCCTTGTGATTTGCTTGCCTTTCCACCCATTCACCAAGTTCCCAACATACGGAGAATTTTTCCTAAAATAGGCTCGGAGCAACACATTTAAACTTGCTTTTGTTATTCCAGGAGGAGTTGTGCAGTAACTGACCACCACCTGGGTATCTGGCAGAAGTCAGTCATGAGAAAAGGGATCCAGAGGGAAAGGAAGGAGGTGTGAATGGAAAGAATGAAAGAAACAACAAAACAAAAATGAACAAATGTAGGCTGAGGAAAGACAAGAAAAAAAAAAGATTAATGGGGAGAGGTAATAAATGATGGAAAGTTTTTCCTGTGCTTCCCTCTTTCTCTCTTCTTTTTCACGTTCTTTCACTCTGACATGTAAATTCGGTGGTGCTTTATTGGCATGAGTAATGATGGGAGGTGTTTCAAGAGTAATTACATAGCACATTAAAGGGTTTCGTAAAAATTACAGTTCCTCCTCTGCCTGGTGGCAAGGCTAATAGGACAGGAAGGGAGAAAAAAGTTTAAAAAAAAACAGAATGAAAGAACTGGACAGAGCGAGAAGCAGTAGAAATTATACAAAGGGGAGCAGAAAAGAAGAATTAAGAGGAAATGGAACTTCCTGGTGGGACAGAGGAGAAAAAGGAGGCATGTGGACGAGATGTACCGAGAAAGATGACAGGAGAGAAGGTTACCATCCTTACGGATTCCTTTGCTGAGTGCCTGAACATGAAACAGGAAGAAAAAAAAAAACATGCCGGATCATCGTCCAACACAAACCACAGCTGCAATTCGCATCACAGTGCACAGAGAGCACAGGATAGCTCTCACACATACAGACATGAAACACGCAAACACAGCTATACCCTTGTTGACACAGTCTTAGCACATACCCAGGAACCATTCACACTACAGCCACAAATCCCACACACTCAGCTGTGCAGAGTCTGTCACTGAGGGTCATGACACACTCACTCAACCAAACACACGCAACCACAAGGACCATAATTAAACAAACATCCACCCAGCCGCTGAACACTGCATATTTATATACAACCTCATTGGTCAAAAGTAATTACCTTATACACGCTCTTAGAGCTCACAAAACGGCTCCCGCCAATCAGTGTCAGGCAGCACGCAGGGCCACACCTACTCTTAAATCTTCTTCAGGTTTCTCTGTGTTTACTCTGGTGCACTGTAGCATCTGTCTTCAGTTTTGTACATCTAAATGTCAGATATGATATTCAGATTGTCCTGCTTGTTGATGAAATTCATGACTGTCTCTGCTTTATTTTATTGGGATGTTCATAGGATCTCAAATACTTGGCCGGGAACGTGAAGCTCTGTCATGAGTTCCTGATGATATTGATTTATGAGCCAGGTGCATAACGATGTTGCCTTCCAAGTTTGATGTCTTTATGATTTGAACATACCACTTATTCAATGCAAAATGTCCAAACTTCAACAAATAGCCATGCCAGATGGCACAGAATCAAAGATGAGACATTGTTGCTGCTGGATTCCATTTAACTTTGGATGTTAGCAAAGAATTATGTTCTTAGTTGATATGAAAGGTGCAGATGTTTCGAATTATTCAGCACTTTAGTTAACCTCACCCACAACAGCGACAATAAGCTTCTGAAGTCATTGAATATTTGCATTTTAATATATACACTGCTTTGCCTTCAAGAATACAGGTGGAGCCTGAATTGGCACGTTCTCTTGGTTAAACCAGGATTTGGCGCAACAATGACAAGCGAGATTATATGAGTAATTACCCTGACGCGTGTCCAAAGCACCATCAAATCCCCTAACTTGAAAGTGTCAAAGTAAAGTTATTCCAGTGCTTCAGCTGGGCTATGTATAGAGACAACAGCTGCAGTGGATTTTGGGATGGAACAGAATAAACGTTCATATTCGTTGGATTAATCTTGTTAAGCGAGAGAAGGGAGCAAGCTGTGCACCACCAACATCGTCTCTAATAAAAACAATATCTCGCTTCTCCCTTCATCTCGCTTATGGCTCGCTATCGCTCTGCGCTAATTAATTCCTGCTCTTACTTAGCTGCAGCTGTCGATTCTCTCATCTCCCAGACGCGAACAAGTGGCGAACAGGTTCTCATTTCAAAGCCCGGCAGACTGTACACATTCTTTAACTTCACATGGGCCCCTTGTCATCAAAGGACCTTATTAAGTGTCTCATACATTTACACATTGGGGAACAGTTTAAACTTGGCCCGTGATTAACAGAGTGGGTATATCTATTCCAGAAGCCAATGTTAGGCTGACATCTCAGCATCTTATGTGAGCTTTAGGGTCCATGTCTGCAGGTATAAATCAAAGCCACAAGCCTGACTCTCCCCTCAGAATTCCCACATGCCTGCCTCCCATCCACACGTATACAACCCATAACTTATAGACAAAGCTAATTGGACACAATCCTTTGCACTTGACACATCTAAAAACTCCAATCTGAACCTTGTCTCAACGGAATGATGGATTGCATTTGGGCTGTTTGGGTTTCCTAGAGTCAAACACTTCAGAGCGTACAGGAAGGGAACTCAGCCAACATTTCTTTGAACACATTCGAGTTTTATCTAAACTTAAGATCTTACTCACACTTCTACACATGCATACACAACCGCTTTAATGAGTCAACAACTGGCTCTGAGCTCGGCTGCAGGTTGTACTCCAGTCACCCATAACTCAGAGTAGTGCGTGATGACCTTCAGGTCAGGCCATAATGCCCTCATATAATGAGAGTGCTGTTTTGGGATTTGTTGGGCTGTGATAGAGAAAGGGCGCATACACGCAATGCACCCTGGGTCTTTGTCTGGGTACTGAAGGTATTGACCAGCACTGATCGATGTTAATTGCTAGACAGAATGGTCATATTGACCCGGCTCCCCGGATGAGGAAGCCTGAAGGCCCAGTCAAAGCAAAAGAAAATAAGAAGAGAGAGTTGGGCCTGGACCTACAGCGGATAGCTCCAGACACACACACATGCACACGGGTCTCATTCACTTTAATGAGCCAAGAGAGGAGTACAAAGATATATCGTCCATCAATGCCAAATCTGTTCAACACAACAGAAGGCTTATGTTCAAAAAAAGAAATATGTACATCCTGCCCTTGTGTGTGTCACTTTTAAAGTCTTCATGCACAGTTCAGTGTATGCACGTGCAAAAAAATAAACTTTATGTATGAGAAAAGTTTCTCTGTGTTTGGGGAAGAAGATTTTGAGTAATAGGGGAATGGGAAACCAGCGAAGATGTTTCTGCATGCAGGTTTGTGTGTCTGCATGTGTGCCTTTTCCCAGGATCAATACGCAAAAGCTGCAGAGGCAAAGACATGAGCAATCAATATGCTGACTGCAAACAGAAGGAGGGACAGAGGAGGCAGATTAGAAATTTAGAGAAAAAAAAAAGCCGCAGAGATTGAGGACAGATTTAGGCTATAGGACAGAGAGAAAGAATAAGATGAAGAATTGTGTGATGGAGAAGCATATTTATAAAAGCATTTTTGATTGAAGTGGGCTTATATTATTTTGGAGAGAGCGTTTGTAGAAGGGAACATTTTGGATTACAATATAATCTTTGCACATAGAAATCAAAAACTTCTGCAGGTGCACATTTTGTTTTTTAAGTAGCTATTTAAAAAAATGTAGTGGTTGAGTCTCCTAAACCAGATGTCTATAATCCCCCAGGAATGCACCATTACATGTGTTTAATGGTTTTACAACAGACCTGGAATACTAGAATCAAAAAGTATTTGGAAATTTGTGCAAATATTCTGAGCTTTCTACTTTTTTTTTCCTTCTTTCAAGATGTGCTGCACAGTCCCTTGTTTGAACTGTTCCATCTGGGCTTAAGAGTACCAGACAGGCCCATACCTTATCACCAGAATGCAGTTCAAAACCCCCTCTTCACAACATTTGTGCTCATGTTCCTCATAGCATTGTGGTGAGCTGAGAAAAAGCGCCCAGACACAGGTGCAAGGATGGAGAGAGCCAGTGGTGGGAGAGGAGGCCAGAAGTTTGTCTGCGGAGCATGACTGGAAAGCCATTCAACCACAGTGCCCCTACCAAGCCCCGCTCAGCTGTGTCCAGTTGCACAAGTGTGTGATTTGAAAGTACAATGTTGAAAAGAATAAGCCCAACATTTGCAGCCAAGATAACTGTCCCTCATGGAGGAGGCCAACACCCTCCCACCCTTAATACACACATGCACGGAAAAATGTACTCTCTATTCTTTCAGGGCGCATATGCGTGACTGTGTGAGTTTGTGTGTGTGTGTGAATGAAAGGTATGGCAGGAGTGTTGTGTTGGCTTGGCGGGCCGTCTGCGGTTGCGCGGCGGTGAGAGGGAGTTTTGGGAGCGCAGAGCGGGCGTTGCTGCCGAAATCCCTGAGAAATGTTCGTTTTGGATCCACACACCGCCCTCCCGACTGTCTCCCATTCTCCTTGTTCCCCGCTTTTAAGGTTTAACTTAAAAGTTATGAAACAGGGAGTCAAAAAGACATCACTTGAAAGCGCGGCAGGGACAGAGAGCGGGAGTGCGGCGCCCTCCACTTTCCACCACCTTCAACCCTGACCCCGGGGCCACTGAGGCTGCAGGGGCGAGGATATTTTTGGAGAGATAATAAGAAGTCCACTTGGTTCTAGGAAAGATATGCGCCTGACAAAACCAGGTGTTTTTGTTATGATAATGCCCTTGGAGGCATTTTTTTTCCTTGTTCCCGCAGGAGACATTTTCAAGAACCCATTTGTTCCTCTTATTTTCTGGAACGTGCGTTGCCCCCGGTACCATGACATCATTTCCATTGTTTCCAATGTATTTTCACAAATTACGAGAAATGTTGGCAGAAGGAAAAACAGAATTACGCACAGGTTATAGGCAGACAAAAAAGATTCCGACTCTGTCACACACACACACAAAAACTTTGAATTGCAAACAAGTGGACTTCTTCCATCTAATTAGTAGACACGCTGAAGTGATCACTTGTTCAAATGTTTCTTTTTTTTTTTTAGTCTGTGCGTTTTGGACAGCATCGCGCAGCGAGCCACTAATCCCATTTTGATCCAATAAGTGTGTGTGAGTTTGTGTGTGTGTGAGAGGGAGGAGGAGGGGGGTGAAAGGGGAGGAGGTGGGAAGGATGGGGGAGAGGAGGCGGGAGGGTGGATTGATCCGCGTCTGTTAAAATCTTGTTCTGGTTTTTCTTGGAGTGAGGTTTGTGCCTGCCGACGCGCCTCTCCCGTGCAGCCCCCTTCAAAAAAAGAGCTTCTTTTTTTAATGAAAAGAAACCTTGGAATTCTTGAAAGGGAGTAGGATCTGCATAATACCAGTGAAGTGGATAAAAGCTCTCGGCTGGGTTCTTTTTGCGTTCTCTTTTGCATTTTTCTTCTCTGGTGTCTGAATGAAACGAGAGGCAGATATTTGGGGGAGCAGAACGGCGCAGGTTCTGCTCTGGGAGTCGATCTGTCAGCGGGATTTTTGAGCAAACACGTTTTTGCCTGAACTTTTATTTCTTCACAAACTGGCGAGATCTGCTCCTGCACCCTGGAGTTTTTTTATTTTCTTATTTTTTTCTCTCGGAGACTCCACAGTTTCCCCCCACTCTCTTCAGAGAAAGTGCCTAAAGTTTCTGCGTTTAAAGAAAAAAATAAATAAAAAGATCGGATTGCATTTTCCCCCTTCAAACATTTTGGAGGTGATGTCATCGCGCTGTGTTTTGGCAGGTATTGTGTCGAGAGGGCGCAGGGAGGACTGCTGCAACCAGGCGGTAACCAGCGGCTGAGCAGAGCGGGGAAGTCCGTAAAATCAGGTGCAAAGTGCGGCTGTCATTTCCTCGCTCGGGTGGCTGAGTCCGCCACCCAGTCACAGCTGTTCCCATCCTCTCCAGCCACCCCTCCCTCCCTCGTCTTTCTTTCCCCTTCATTATTCCCTCCTGTTCTCATTCAGCACTCCCCATAAATCTCTCTGAGCTGGACCGCTCCGGGACCCTATCTCCATCTTTCTCCAACACCGTTGTCCGGTGTCACCCGAGCTGCAGACCCGTTGAGCCAGCGTGGGGACGCAGACATGACCGTCTCGCATTACCCTGCGCCCGCAGAGCCCCCTTCTCCAGGTTTCCGTTTGCTCAATCAGCCAGCCCATGTCTCCCACCTCCACCAGCATCTGAACCCTCACTGCTGGGACTGAAGCCGCCTCCTGCCCCTCCGGTCTGTGGCGGGACAATCATCATCTCACCGTGGAGCTCGCCGTTACGCACTGGATTATCATCACCCTGCGGGGTCATCCAGATCGATTGGCTATTTGTGACGCGTGAGCGCGCTTTCACCTGTTCCTCTCTTTGTCGGGCACGCGCAGCTCCAGCGCTTTAAGTCCTGTGCTCCCCCGCCCATCCACCCCTCCACCGGTCTGGACAGCTGTTAAAGGTTGTCAAGCGGTCAGAGTTACCCCAGCCTCACGCCCCTCCTTGCCCGCGGCTGCATCTTTACGCACACCGGGAAACCGGGGCGCAGCGCTGCCGATGCCCACAGGAGCGGCTGTCAACACTCCACGCAGCATCCACCGGATTCAAACCCCAGAGGGGAACTCTTCGGACTGCAGGACTGGCTCAGCCCGAGAAAGGAGACTGTCTCTGGGTCAAGTTCCATAGTGGAGGGGGGAAGCGATGTGGTCCCTTCTTTCCACGTTGACCGTCTTGTAAGTCTCTTCCTTCTCGTTTTCATGTTATGATCTTGTGATAATCTGGTTCTGATCAGATGTTTGAGGATTTTTGAGAAGCATGAACAGCAAAGAAAGAGGTCTGGGAGGGAGCTTGCAGTGTCTAGCAGTTACATCACTCCTCATAGAAAACATGCCATGAAAAGCTCTGTTTTGATTGGCTGACAGTTCAGGGTCATGGGGTCAGAGTCAGGGCTGTGTTACTCATAAAACCTGACAAAAACATCTTCATGAACATACTTCAGGGAATGACCAGTCTAGCTGAGAAAACACCACTTTCCCATCACCAAATACATATTTCCCCCCATTATGAAGTTGATTCAAATAACTTTGTTTTTTAAAAAAGAAAAACGATAAAGGGCCAAGAACAAATCTAAAGCGTGGAGAGTTTAAACTCAGGGGGCTTGGGTTTGCCAGTTTGAGGTGTGTCTTGTTAAAAGCCCTGGGATTTATTTTTCTTCCTTTGTGCCGGCTGCATTTCTCCCAGATGGCAGTCATCTCCAGATACCTCTCATTCCTTACACAACCTGGACAGGGTGTGTGCTGCTGCCTGTGTCTCCCCTCCCGCACTATCGTCCCACTTTTACTCACCTAACCGCCTACATCTGTCTGCCTCCTTTTGCCCATACCCCCTTATTTTCCACAGATATTTGTCCAGATAAAAAAAAAGCAGGAATTAATAACCGTTGAAAGACGGTGCCCCTGGCAGCATTTGAAGAGGAGTACTCTCACTGTTTAGTCTGCTGGTTTTA
>NC_050521.1:14705049-14734935 GCF_002922805.2 Oryzias melastigma
ACCATAGCTACATCACTGGCTCTAATGTTGGCCAAGCGCTGTTTTAAAACAAGGCCGGCTGCAGAAGATTTGAAACTTCTGCACTTTGCTGAAACCCACCGCTCCAGTGCTGGCCTACCACGCTAACCACCACTACACACGGCTGAAACCACTGCTTGTTGCTGAGTCTCCCTGCCGTCCAAGCCGGTGCCCAATCCGTGGTTCTGAGGCCTGCTCGTCTAAACCACAGCCTCCATATGGTGGATCTGCTGGGACGCAGGTTCATGATGTCAGATGGTTACTTGTTTTGGCAGCTGTCCCAGGCGCACCATGCCTTCCCTCTCTCCATACCTCCCATCTTTACTCTCCCAGACTTTTTTACTCTGCACTTTCTTATTCTCCATTTTTTTTTCCTCCTCACTTTCTCATCCCTCCCCCCACCGCCGCTTGATCCCGTCTCCCTCTTTCCTCTCTCCTTCTCTTTCTCTCTGTGGCTGGCATAATATGGAGTGTCTGTGGTTTTTGTGGGAGCGAGGGAATCCAGTGCTGAGGCACTTTTCCTGCAGCGTCCTCTGCGGCAGTGCAGCCGTGGTGTTTTAACAGCTGAGAGTCCTCACAATGCACAGGCGCTCGGGTTTTTTCGGCTGCGCAGGCAAAACGTGAGGGCCCGTGCTCTGCTGCATTTCCCAGGGTGTCTGCATCTATTAGGGCGAGTCAGGAGCTGACACCACCTGGGAAATGTTGAGGCAGAGAAATGTGATGGTACACAAGTGATAACTCAGAGGGTGAAGGGGTTAATTAGCTTCTTTCACTACTTTCAGAGCTATTTTCATTGTTATCACTTCTTCCTTCGAAGTTAATCAACTCCACCGTATTTGATGCTCTTTCTGATTCTTTGGTAGCCCTCTTTGGGTTCATCTTTTCTTACATCACCTCTGCTCTGTCCGTCCCTGTGGTGTTGTGTACCTCTCAGTCTACCTTTCCCACCCCCCACCCTGCTCCCCCAGCATGTCTTACATTATGACCAGCTGTCAGCTGCCGGCTCCTTCTGTACACACACACTTGCCCTGCACACGTCTGCACATCTGTGTGCATGCCCATGACAATGCGGAGGAGTCCCCTCGCTAACCCTAAACATAAAGGAAGATTGGAGACAGACAACGATAGGGGAAAGAAAGAGCGGACCCAGAGACGGGGAGGGAAGGATAAGTTAGAGCAGGGAAAGGGAGGATTGCAAGTCGGAGAAAGAGAAGAGGCATGCAGAAAGATAGCGAACGATGAGGTGGGGAAAGACAGAATTCATAGAATTGTTTTTCAGCCCACACACTTGGTTCTGAACTTCATCAAGTCTTCAGTCACTAATTCAGAGCTGTTTAAGGACTGCCAAAGTAGATTTTGCAACACAATCACTCCCTTACTAAAGCTGTAAATAACATGTGATGCATCCAAGGTCAAGGTCTACACCTCAATTAAGCAACATGATAGAGTGGGAAGAATTTTAATTGTAAATATAACCAGCTGCTTCTTCCAGAAATGGATCTAAAAGTTCAGCAAGATGGACAACTGATAAGAAATAAAACAAAGAGGTTCCTTAAGGTATTTTTTTGAGCAGCTCTCAATAAATCTGCAGGCTACATCTCCACAAAGTGAATCATCTTTCCACTTGTCTTGTTAGTTCACCGTCTTGCTTATTTATAGCAAATGTAAATGTAGCTGCGCACCCTTTCCAGTACACCTGTAGTCCAGCCCAGCTGTCTACATATGCAGAGCAGCCAAACCAGCCACCCCATTTCCTCAGATGTTCGGACCAAAGCATGTTCTCCTCGTCTCGGCATGTTTGCCACTCAGCTGTGCTCCAATCGGGTCATTTGGAGGCCAGATTTTGGTGTGGCAGAACTAACGGGTCAGAAGGTGGAGTTGGACAGAAGGCTGGTAGCATGACTATAAACACTGCTGTGGCTGCTATCCATATGCCGATCCCTGGATATCTGGCTGTCTGCATGTCAAAAGTTGCTGTGCCAGCTGCACGCCCAGCAGTGTGAGTAATCACCCATAAGGAAATGAGATGTTGAACAGAGGGAACGGCAGACAAGAAAGAGATGGAAATGATGGTGTCATGCCCGACTCTTCCAACATTCAGTATTTCTAAACCCATCTGTTTCTACTTTTTCCAGATGTATCCAGATGTTGCTTGTGATGTGCAATCCATTACAGGTGAGCATCGGCATGCATGACAGTGACAAGTGGCACGAGTTGTATATTGCTTCTCTCTGCACATTCAAGCATGCCGTCAACCATCTGCCAAATTCCGGGTGTGTTTGTGGGTGTTCCAGCAGGTGCTTGGCGTGGATGGAGTCAACTTCAGCGTGCACGTGGAGAACCAGACACAGGTGCGAGACACCATGAGTCGGAGACAACACCGAGTCTACCAGCTTTACAGCCGCACCAGTGGCAAGCATGTGCAGGTGCTGGGGCGCAGGATCAGCGCCAGAGGAGAAGACGGAGACAAATATGGTAAGACACACATGCACGGAGAAAACCGTCCGCCAGTGCACATGATGCTGACTTGCACCATCATCACACACCCTATAACGGCTGCAAGTACAAAGACTTAAAGGTTGACCAAGTACATGCATGAATGGAGACAAAATCCACCCGTGCAGGCACACTCACAAAAGGCCTCACACACAGGCCTCCCCAGGCTTTGGTAGAGGGGCAGTGGAGCTTGTCTTGGGAGTACAAAGACCTCATCGACTGGCTGACTCAATGATTCACAAAGGAGAAAGAGACAGAGAAAAAGGCCACAGTGAAGAAAATAAAAATCCCAGCGAGTGAGAGGAAGAAGCAAGGCAGGTAGAGTGTCGGCCTGGGCGTCAGAAACTCATCTCCTTCATCGATCTCCGCATTGATTTTTCATCCTGAATGTTGTCTCCTCTGGATTTAAAACAGCAGGCTTTCTCTCCCTCACCCTACATCCCTCCTCTAACATTCACTCTGTCCATCCCCCACATCCTTGACTAACCTATGCTTAAACCTTGCTAAATCAATTGGGAGATGAAAGCCAAGCCACAAAGCTAAACAGTTCTGTATGTAGCATCGATGAGGCTCACGTGTCACATCCTGTTCATTGATAAACAAGTGAGGTCGCACATGTGGCTGCACACTAAAGACCTCAGAGGTGGAGGGATGTCTTTTCTTTTTGTAGTATTTTTTGGCAGGGAATCACTCCCCAAGGGTGGCTAGCTGTCACAGCAGTGTCCTACACTTTGCTACCGGAGGGACACAAAAATGCAGCAAGTGCATGACGGCATAGCATGGAGTCTAAGAGCAGAAGGGAGATGAGAGGAGAGTTGGGGGAAGACAGATGAAGAGGGCAAGAGGGAGGGAGGTATTGATTTCTCCTGACCCCTTTGTTGACTAAGGTCATGTAGGAACCGTTTTAGGGATTTATTTTTAAACAGGCACAAGCGCTCTCTTAAGATGTGTAGTTAGTGAAGCGGTGCTGCCTGGAAGGGTGAACACACACCGTGCACCTGCACACATGCTCACACACAAACTCACAGGGGCACAAGAGCACACCCACCCGCCTTAAAACAACAGTATCACAGACACCCAGTCTAAGTGTTCTCCTGCTTCCCTCAGCCCACGGTGCTCCCTCTTCACTTCGCTGTTATCTTTCTTTCTTTCCTTTTTTTTCTTTTTTTTTTACAACGACCATTTGCGGTCAGGAGCCTCTCATCCATGTGTGTGATCGGCCTTATCTGACAACCATCTGTTCAGCCCAAGACAATTACATCTGTCTCTGATTTATTAGAAGGGTTAATAGCAACTATGAATCCTAAAACCGTGACTCAGCTTGAATGTCTTATCTGGTTTAGCAGAGCTTTTTTTATTTAACGTTTACTAGTAATCTGTGCTAATAAAGCAAGGTTACTTGGCAGCACAGGAGGTCGTAAAAGATCCTAGTCGAACAATTGAGAACAAGTCAGATGTGAGATATCTTTATCTTTCCGTTTCAGAGTTTGTCTTGTGTGATTGCATTTCTCCACATTTGTAGGATTCTAATGTCTGTCTGTTCCTCTGTTTGTCCCTTCACAAGCCCAGCTTGTAGTGGAGGCAGCTACCTTCGGTAGCCAGGTGAGAATCCGGGGGAAAGAAACCAATTTCTACCTGTGCATGAACAGCCGCGGCAAACTGGTTGGAAAGGTGAGACTCCATGAGAACAAAATATCCGTATTCAGTATTCTTCATCCTCCATTCTTCTGACCAGCCTCTCTTGGTTTGTTTGTGCACCTGTGGTTTCTCTGCTCTCTCTCAGAAGGCCAGTAATCGAAGCGATGACTGCCTCTTTGTGGAGAAGGTTCTAGAAAATCACTACACAGCTTTAATGTCGGCGCGCTACACAGACTGGTATGTTGGGTTCAATAAAAGAGGGCGCCCTCGACCCGGCAGCCGCACGCAACCCAACCAGCAGGATGGACACTTCATGAAGCGCTTTCCACCCGGGGAGCAGCCTGACCTCACCACCCCCTTCCGCTTCACCACCATCAGCAAGCGGGGCAATCGGGTCCGCGCGAACGGGCCTCGTTAGTAGAGGCTAATGCTAGCGCCCACTTTCTTGTTATCTTAAGACTTGATCTGAGCCTGTTAATGGCTAACCCAGTCATCTCTTATGTCACACATGACTGAACAACTTTTTTGGTTGGGACAAATATTGACCAGAAACTTGATGAATCATTCATGGGGGTTTAGCTTCACACGTCTCCGAAATCGCCACTACAAGCCCCCAAGTTAGTGATCATTTCTCTTTCTGTTCCCCTCCGGGACCAAGCGGATGATAGCTGGCCCAAAGCTTCAAGCGGAAAGGAAATGGTCTGTTTCTCTTCACGGGCCTGACATTGTGACAGAAAACTTGATGGCCAACCAGCAATTCATGTTGCACAAAGGCCATCGTTCCGCAAATGCAGAATCCCAAGGTCTCCAAGACTTCTTTTTCTAGACCAGCTGGACAATGTCAAGCATGGGATTACAACGGGACCACACAGAGAAAACACGCTGGGACAGACTAACTGAACAAGTGAGTGGGTGCTCAGCCAACAGATAAAAGGGAAGGAACACAGGAGACGATGAGAGATAGAGTGATACAAACCAATCCAGTGGACATATAATTGACTTTTGACATGTGACGCACTTATCTGTCTCACTGCTAAGTTAGTGGGAATGTTTCAGACTGCGGGATGAAGGCAGGATGGATAATAAAAGGAGGAATAGGAGAATAATCCAGTAAAAGATGAGTAAGTGAATCCATTGTTGCAAGGCAAGGACAACAAGGAAATGTATGTTTTATGAGTGTGTGTTTGTGTGTGTCTGGATCATGAGGGACTCTGAAAAAAAGGGACCGTGGAGTCTCTACATGAACCCGTGACAACTCACCGCAGGGACTGACGCTTTCGGAACTGGAATGTAAAAAAAAAAAAAAAAAAAAAAAATCAAGCTGCACCAAAATCAGCCAGTCAATCACAGCTGAACCAAACCAGTGGCAACCAAAGACAACAGGAGACCTGCATGGTTTCGCCCGATGCCTTGCCTCCCCCCAGGACACAACAGCCGCAGTCCTTCTGCGTAGAGGGCAATGGGCGCACGCTCAACGGGGAGGGTGCCTTCTCTGATTGCATCGCTATAGAAACGACCCAGGAGAGGATGCTCATGCGAGATACCGTGGATACAGAGTGCTGCTACCCAGGACATTTAGTGGAACAAACCAAAGTGTCACGCATAAAAACAGAAGAAAATATTTAAGGGAACAATTTATTGAAAGCTGTGTGTGAATGTGTGTGTATGTGTGTATATATATGTATATATGCGCACATACTGTATATTATATATATAAAAGGAGACCCTAAATAAGCAATCTTACTATGATGCTTACTATAATTGTTACTATAAAATTATTTCATTTATTTATTTCAGCTCTGTGTGCAGCAGTCTCTCTCGACTCAGTAAACTTAAAAGAAACATTTCCTGCGTCTCTTAGCTTCTTCACGCAAATCAACTGTGCAAATCCTTTTTTTTTTGTTTGTTGCTTTTTTTCTTATGTCCATCAGATTTTTTTTTATCTGATATTAAGTTGCATGATAAAATAATAACTTGCAAAGAAAGAAGTTTAAATTTCAGCAAAACATTTCCTGCCCCGCCAGGAATGGACTTATGAGAGTTCGGTTGCTTTTCTTTCTTGTGTAACATCAAAAAGTTAATCTGATTTGGATTCAGACTGTTTGACCAAAAAGAAAAGAAAATGAAAGCAGCGGTATTTTCCTTTTGGAAAAAAAAATATTAATTTAAATACAAAATAATGTGTTTTAAGTTCCTTTTGATGAACAAGCACTAAGAATTTCTCTCACTGTGTTACCAATGCCTCACTCACATTAATAATGAAGCTTAATTTTGATCAAATTACCAAGATTTAACAGAGATTTTTCTGGGCTGGATGAGACAAACTTTGATAATTGTGCAGTGCCTCCGATCAAGGTGCAAACAGCAGAATCCCTAACAGATGTGGGAGCGCACTAATGAAATATGGAAGTGGTTTATTCTAAGAGTTGAAATTTAGCGTCAAAGGGTTAACACTAAAGGCCACGCTAGAACAAATTCAAGTTTTTCTTTTTCCTTTTTTTCTGGTTCTTGTCAATACGCATACTGAGTGAGCATTAAAACAGCTTTTAAAATACAAAGTTAATATTTACCGAGCACACAGAGACCCTTTCAAAGGGCCTGAGCAGAGACCAACTGTCACCTCAAAAGTGTAAACTTCTGCCAGTAATGCACAGTATGAGGCCTCCGAGGTAAAACATGCAGTGGAGAGATAAACATTTAATAGCTGCTTCTCCTCATCTTTCTTACTCCTATCCTCCATCCCTCCCCTTCCTTTTCCTATCCTAGCAGGAGGTCACTGAAGAGACGGTTCTGCCAAATGACCCAATCGTATCGGCAGAGACAAACAGCTGACTCAGGAGGAAAAAAGTTTGTACCAGATGATTCTTAGAGCTGGAAGGGAGTTATATAGAATAGACGGTTAACTGTGAGGGAAGCTGGGTACGGGATTAAGAAGAGCAAATGGGGTAGCAGAGTTGGGGTGAGCTGTTCATTTCTGGAACGTTGCTTCAGTTCCACTTGGGAGTGATGGAAATATTCTGTGTAGCCAAACCCAGAGTGGAAGGTGTATGGTAATCATGTCGGGGAAGGAATGCCAAATATGTGCGTGAGAACGGAGCTGTGACCTGAGAGCTGCAGGAATTATGGACCAAAATCCCACAGACCCAGAGGAAGCACACACACCCATATCCAACACATGCACACATCATATATTAATGGTGCTCCACCAAACGCAAATCCATCCCACATAACTTGTTCCCAGAATTTGAAACATTTCTGCTTTACAGAACTTAACCCAGAAATGAGGGGAAACCAACCCCCTTGACAGGCCACCCCTTCTTCTTCTCCTGGAGAATACACCAATGCAGAATGTTTGGACAAATGTGGGGCAAACATCTACCACCGGACAGAACTGTGGATTAAAACATCCCACAGATATACAAACACATTGGTCCTTCCAACAAGACTGATCTTCTGAAACAGGTTGTTTATGGACTACAAACTCTGCTTCTCATAGTAAAAGGTTGAAAACAGATTTGAATGCTGGAAGGGTGTGTTTATACTGACACCTGGTGGTCGGAGTCGGTATTAATAAGACACCATTTAACCTAAGCAATTACCTTACAAAAAGTTTTTTTTTTTTAAGTTTTTTTTTTTTCTAAAGCATCCACAAATAACTTGTGAATATTATTTATTAAACTGGAATGAAGGATAACATTCAAATCACCAAATACTTAAAAATTGTTGAATAAAACGTTCAAATTTGATCAACAATACCAAGACATTTAAAATTTACTCTAAAAAAGTGATTTTTTTTTTTCCTGGAGAAAGATATTTTCATCTGGACCACTCCATATAAATCAACAGGAAAAGGTAAATAGGAAATACAATTGTCGGACATAATTTTTCATAAAAATATTTTGCAGTTCTCACCACCTTTGTGCTGAGGCAACATTTCCATTTGTCAAACTGCTTTATAAAAATCTAAAATTCTATATTTAGATTTCTCTTTTTAATTTATCTCTCCACCAAATAAATTCCTTGCAAAATTATATAAATAAAAACATTCTGTCAGACAGAATGGTCTGTGTTAACAGAAAAAGGTAAAAGATAATAAACACTCAAGTTATAGTTGGCTCAACACTCCACCACTGTCAAGTACTTTATTCACAATAAGGTCATTTTTCTTCTTTAAAAAATCATTTTAATATACAACACAATTTTTGACAAGACAACTCAGTTTACAGCTAAAATTGAGCTCTTGAATTCCAGCTTCTCTCATAACCAAAGCAAGCACATAGATGAAGGGAGGAAGATGATGTGAAAGGGACAGATGAAGAAAAGAAGGAAACAGACAGTAAGACAGACAAAGAAGGGGCAGAGAAAAGACTATGTCTAGTATGATTTTTGCACTAAGAACCAAAAATACTCAAATAAAATTAGAAAATAGAATAAAAAAAAGAACAGTAAGAAAGTAAGCATTAAAGAGAAAAAAAGCAGAGGTGTACCAGGATGCGGTATCCCAGGCAACCTCACATGCATGTTTGACGCTTCTGCTTTGTTCTGCCGTCTTTTTTTTTTTTTTTAAACCAGTCCACACAGACAAGCACACCCAGGTGTGTGCGCCCTCCTATTCCAAGCAAATGTGCATCTCTGAGGAGGAGGGGGTTGGAGAGGGGGAGCAAATAGGGATGGATAAGAAGAGAGAGGCAGGGAGGAGCAGGAAGGAGTGAAAGGGAAGCTCTCCTTCACTCACTCCTTCCGTCACCCATCCTTCCCTTCTTTCCTAGAGCTGAGTAGAGTCTCTGTCTCCCGTGTAGCAGCTCTGGTCATCCTCTGCCCAACTGTGCCACTGTGTATGCATGTGTCTGTGTAATATATATAAATATATATTCCACTGGAGTGGAAACCTTTTTGGCAGGGGCGGGGTTAAAAACCCGAGTAGCAGAAGCAGCTTTTAGGTTTTTTTTCAGGGGCAAAAAGGGGGAGCTTGTGACATATATAAGGTCTACGTTAATACTGTCATTATTGTACTTTACAAAACATAAATTAGTTGCAGAAGGTGAACTTCTCCAGAGAGCTGAGTTGGTTCTTGTAGTAGGGACTCCTCGTCAGTGTTGACTGTACTACCGGGCAATGGGCACAAGCTTAAGAGTCTGTCAGAACAGGCAAGGAGGTGGAGGGGGGGCTGAGTGGGAGATGGACAGAGATGAAGGAGGCAGGAAAAGAAAGATGGGCTCCTTTGCACACCGTGTGCACCCATCAACCAATCAGCCCTGGGCTTCCTCCAAGAATGGATGTGTGAGGTGGCGCCACCTGAGGAGAGAACAGAAAACACAGCTAGGCACAAACGCTAAAGGATTCTATTTTCGACTTACACATACACACAATATTGGACATTTAAACATTAAAATCTGAGCAGCCTAGAGCCGATGTGTACCTGCTATCTAGATATGTAAGTGTAGGTGCGAGAAGGAGACCGTCCCTCTGACTGGCCATTAGGTGAGACGTTCAGAAAGTCCCAGATCAGAATGGTGTCGTCGTGAGAACTGCTGATGATCTGAAACTCGTCGAACTGCAAGCGGAACACACGGCCAGAATGCTCCTGGAAAGAGGAAAAATATTTGATTCACATATGACCAACTCAATCCTAGGTCCACCCTTTTCTGTAGAGTAGAACATGCTCATAAAACCTCACATTTTGGTTTAACTGGAGTGTTTGGATGAAGAAGAACAATTTGATAAATATTTGATACATTTCTGAGCTTCACTCTTAGTATTAATCAATTAGAAAGTATTATGGATCAGTAATAGCTTTTCAAAACACACGAGTCATTCAGCTAATAAATAAGCTGCAGTTTAAAGCAGCTGTCGGTAAGCTCCATTAGTGGAGGGAAAGCATTAAATGAACTCACCACAAGTGTGCGCAGACATAAAGTGCTGGCAGGGGCACGGGGGTCCAGAGCTGCCTGCAGGTCCCACACCTTTATCTTACTGCAAAATGAAAACACAGCAAAGAGACAGTCAGAAAAAAATAAAATAAAATAGTGGACACTCTACTTGCAACTCCGAGTTTGCGACTTGCCCGTCATAAGCGCCGCTCACGATCCTTTTGTTGTCAAAGCGGATGCAGCGCACCAGCTCCTCGTGGCCTTCTAGCACTCGCAAACACGCTCCACACTCTATGTCCCATAACCTGTGAGAAAAACATCAAAAATGTCAGAAACAAAGACAGTAAATATCTCTAAACTTTAATAACATCAGTCATGTTCTGCTTATTTTTAAGATAATGTATCATTGCAAGATAAGTTTTTTATCCTTTTGAGTGGAATTCATTTGCAATTAAATTGGTTATGAACCATAAAACTAAAAAAAAAAAAAATAGCTTGAAAAAAAAACTGTACATGCTGCAACTTTCACAATTATAACAACATTGTTATAAACTAATGGTATAACAGCGGTGGTTTGAGTGTTAATATACGTGGCCACTGAACAGAAATGGTTGTGTCTACATAAAGGGAATTCTTTAATAAACGACTTTTCACAGAAGACTGTCCATCCACTTGATTGTGTCTCACACACCGGATTGTGTTATCAGATGAGCCGCTGACGACCAAACGGTCTCTGTACTGTAGACAGGCGATGCCCCGCTTATGACCATTTAAAGTCCGGACAAACTCACAAGTGCTGGTGCTCCATACCTCCAGAGAGAGTGGAAAATAAAGCAATTTTAAGACACAAATACACTACATATATCTAAACAAAGTGTTCAAAAACTCAACAGAATATCAACAATCCCTCAGGAAAATCCCTTCATCAGCTCACTTTGATAGTACGGTCCCCTGAGGCAGACACAATATATTTGTCATCAAAGTCCACCACGTTGACGGCAGCGCGGTGTCCCACAAGGACGCGACGTAAGCTGATGTCTGTCGGCGATGCCATGTCCCAAACAGCAATGGAGCGGTCTTTGGAGCATGTGACCATCAGACCGTTTGCGAAGCGCAGGTGCAGAACTGCCTCGTTGTGGTGGATCAGTGTGTTCAGTACCTCACCTGTCGTCACCTCCCACACCCTGAAAAACAAAGAAAAAACAGATATTAGGACTGAAAATGCAAAAATTACAAACGTCATATTAAAGAGGAAAAAACAGAAAATATGAGACAAAATAAGAGGGTAGGAAAGAAATGGTGAAGTGGGGGGAAAAGGGGAAAACAATTAGAGGATGGAGTCGGTGGGAAAGAAAAATACGATGAGGCAGCAGGAGGAGCGACAGAAAACATGACGTGGATGGGGAAACAAAAACAGGCAGAATGAACAAAGGAAAAAGGAAAACAATTGGAGACGAGGGAGAAAGGTATTTTTATTGGCTTCAGAATGGAACAAAACAAAAACAAACAAAAAAAAAGGTCAAACTTTACACAAGTGCATGCTCCCCCAAGGCAGTGAAAGCAAAATGCAAAACACACTGGAAAAGCTGACAACGGAACCTCACAAAGTCCCCGCCAAGCTGTTGCTAAGGAAGTGAGGTCATTTTTTTTTTCCTTGGATGACTTCCAAGGAGTAACCAAAGTGTAAATTAATAAAGAGGGTTTATCTGGATCTTTTGTGTGGGGTGAACAACATCCACATGCTACATGTTAGCCAAAAGGTCAGTCAAACAATTAAGCCCATATCTATTTATTTAGAAGTTCTAAAATCTTTACATTTGAAGGGGATAATAGAAAATCTCACCAATAACAGCTGTGATTCAACTGTAAAACATTTGCAATATCTATTCCAAAGGAATAGAAACTGTTAAGCAAGCATAAATTTATTTGTTAATTGAATGGTAAAATCTTGATGCTACACAAAAAACAAACCAAATTACATTGCATTAACCACCCTCATGGTGTAAAAATCGCATAATAAAACAAGCAGAGTTGTTTATGCGGTTTTAGAACATTAAATGTCATGTTTGGTTGTTTTTAAAACCTGTGCGATCGCGTTACTACAGAAGCTCAAAAGAGACAAAAAGAGTTTTCACACCTGTCATTCAATAAAAGCCAAAAAACAAAACAAAAAAAAAAAAAAACAATAAAAGCCAGCTGGTGGACAAAAAATCAGGACTAAAACTTTTCTTTTATTATTTATTCAACAATCGTTATACAATCATGATTTCTGTTCCACAGACTTATGGATTATTTCTTAGAATAGGGTAAAACTATTTGATGCACATAAATAAATTGTAACTAAAATGTTAGTTGGAATTTTAATTCAACTTTTTTTAAACTATAGCATGCTTAAATCCTTATTATTCTGCAGCAAGAGGCTTCATGTCATACCTGACGGTGGAGTCAGAAGAGCCGGTGACAATGACCCTCTCATCATACTGAAGACACAGCACTGAGCCTGTGTGACCCGTCAGTATCTTCAGACATTCCAGCGTCTGCTTGTCCCAGATCTAAAGAGAAAAAAAAACGGAGAATGAAAAGATGGAGCACAGAGGAGATTTGAGAAGGACAACACACAAAAAAAAAAAGTTCAGGCTTAAGTGTTTTTTAAAAGGATACAGATTTGAGTCATTCCAGGACTGGAATATTTTCACAATGTTCAAGCCCTTTTTCATGCTCCATTTCCCTACTGCTGTGCTGAGTATGTGTGTGTGAGTGTGGGAGAACATAAGAGCCATTCAGCTCTTCCTTTGGTGTGTGTTGGCCTCTCCTGCAACAATGAGACAAATCTGCTCTTCTCCTTACCTCATCCATCTCTTCTCTAAGGTCAGACAGGTAAGTGGAACTCACAACATATCTTAAGCTAAAGCCCTTTTATCCCATAATTCATATGTGTCTGCTGGTTCACCCCTGCTATAGCAACACAGAAACACTACTCTGAGCCAGATTGAGTCAACTCAGTGAGACTCAAACAGAGGATTCAGGAAAGCAAAAACTAAAAATACATTCTAGATTCCAGCTCAAACGTATGTGTCGCTTTGTTTAAAGAATAAACTAAAATCAATGGTTTTGATTTTTTGAGGAAAATTCTTTAAAGTCCCACTAAAATCGTCTTTTGATCTATTGTAAAATTGTTCCCAGCATTTTTATTTTTTAAATTATGATTATGCCGTTCTTAGGCAATCAAACAACCTGCACCGTTTTCTAGGACATAGTTTCTGCAGGGTGGCGGTAGTTCATAAGAATAATATTCAATATTTTCGTCTGGTCCTGATGCACGACGATTTGAATAAAGACATATTTAAGCTTGATTTTCTTTATACATGTTCTCTATAATGAGAAAAATGTCAGAAGAACATATAAAAAAAAATACAATTTTCATCAGAATGGATGTTTAAACAATCGTCTCTCTTAAACAGTACAAATAGTATGGGCTCACTGTGAATAAAAAAAATATTTATATAAAAATAAATACATTTTATAAAAATGAGACACATAAGGGTTATTTTTACATGAAGTGAACATGCGTACCTTGATAGAGTTGTCCCTAAGGCCACTGATGATTTTCTCATCATCATATTGGAGACAGTAAACCCCTTTACTGTTTTCTGAGCGACACTGAATCCTCTGCAAGTTGTGTCTGCCACACCGCCAATTCGCCTCAATAGTCTGTAAAAAAAATTAAATGAATAATAATAGGTCTGTTAGTAGTTTTTTTTTTTTTTAGAAAAAAAGTTAAAAAACAAACAAACTATAAAAACAAACAAAACAGAAAAAAAACAGATAATAGGATTGAACATACTAACATTAAAACAGAAGAAACAAAGACTTCATCAATTTGTTTCCTTTAGCAGAGTTAACATATTTGAATCTAGAGGTAATACTAGGTGGTAAACTAACAAACTGTTCAAATCAGAAGTTCATACGTGGGAAAACAGCTTTCACGACACAGGAAGGACTTTCTATTGTTTAAAAGAGCTAACCAAAATGGTGTGAGTTACAGAAAAAAAGAGCAAAATCCAAACTTGGTGGATAGAAAATCTGTCCTTGCAAGTTTAGAAAAGCTGCAGACTCATCTGTGCTACTCTGTGCCTGCAGTGAATGACCGAGCAGTGTGTGTGCTGGTCAGTCTGGATTTGACAGGGTGCAGAGACCTGACACGTCTACCTAAAGCACCACAGTTGTGCAGTTCCAAGAGAGAACAGCGCTGAAGGAGGAAACAGCTCTTCACTCTGAGAATGGTGCAATGTCAGCCTCTCAGGGAAAGGAAAAGGTGCTTTTTTGGGCTTTTGATGTGGTGAAAGGTGTTCTTTTAACTGTTAGCAGAAAACCCACATCTATGCTTCTGAAAAGCTGTTTCATGATGCACCTCATGAGTGTGGAAACGAATAAACGAAAGATTTCGCTTAACCCTTTAACGCCGGTGACGCTTAAACAAAAAATCTTTAACATACTGTAACTTTTCAACCGGTAACACAATCGACATGATTCCAGCAGATTCTGAAGGAGTTCTACAGAAACTAAATCATAGAACAAACACCGGAGCTCCGGTTTTAAAGGGTTAAATAAATCAGAGACCAAAATTCTTGTATAAGAGTCAAAAATTAACCACACTCCCTAAATTTACATTTTATCAGAATTATTTCCAACAGAATGCTTTAAAGAGGCGGTCCAATTCTAGATATTTTAAAGGAATCTGTCAGGAAGAAGTCAGCTGTGGTGTATTTGTCAGTTCCCAGCCTTTTATTAGTATCCTTTTCTAATTGAAATGGCTTGGTTACACCCTATAAACCATCACACTAATCTCCTAATGTTTACACACTGTTGTCTCAAACATTTTATTTTGATGTTCTCCATATCTCCCTGTATATTCAGCTGTGTCTTGTTGCCAAGCATTAATGCTTTGAAAAAGTAAGACCAAAAGAAAACCTTTGCAAAAAGTTGCCAATAAACTTGGATGACACTGAACATCGTCAATGCTACCAAATCTTAGCAAGAATAGCAAGATTTGTACAGTATTGCTTCTTAACAAAATGTGAATCTTTGGTTTTGAAGGATAGTTAAAAATTCAAGTGAAGATCAGTCAATTTTAAATTGTAAATTATTATTTTTCTGTAATAAATTGTGATAGAATCCTGAGCAACTGTTCCACCAACGTCATAAAAATACTTAACATTAATACCAGTGTGTTCTGATGATGCATCAATGCTGCATTTGAGTTCTTTTTCTCTGTAAAATTTAAACAAAAACATCAAATTCATGTATCCATCTTCTGAAGCTATTTTGTCTTACCTCTATGTCTTGGATGATCTTAGGATAAAGGGAGTGATAGTAGGAGTTAGGCGGGATTTCTGCTGTGCGATTTTTGAAAAGGTATTTCTCCCTGGAAGCAAGAAAAACAAACAAATGATGAGCCTTCTTTCCTGTGGGATTTTTTTCCCCCTCAACCAGACAAAATACTTGAAATAAACCCCCAAACATTTGTGTTCAACTAATAAAAACATTGAGTTTGTGGGATAATCCTCACCACTGGTGTCTCTCAGACAGGCCTTTCCATAGCGGGTCGGTTCGGACCATACGTTCAATGAGCTTCTTCCACAGCATTCCTTCTGATATGACTCTCTGCCACTCTTTACACACTAGTTCTGCTGCACACAAGGAGCGCGCGTCCAAAAAAGACAGGATGTTCTCTGCTATGTGATCCAAACCTTGAGCTAAAGAATGAAAGACAAAAAAAAAAAAAGATTAATAAAAACTCTTGTTTAGAAACACACATGAATCCACTTTGTATGGAACTTTATTGGTAATCTGTAACATTACAGAGCCAGTGTTGAGCTAAAAAAAAAAATCTAGGCAAGAATTCAAAACAATATGATTTTTTTTGTTATGATTACATATAACAATGAATCACCTGGAGGAAGAATTAGGGAAAAGGGACATTTTCTGTCACTCTGCTCCCCTTTAGTAAATCTGTCCTTGTTTTCTCAGCACGTTATATTTTGAGTTTACAGTTAGATGTCATGCCATTCCAAAATTATATTAATTTCATTTTCTAAAAATACCATTCTCTTTAGCAGGTTCAGACTACAAGTGACTGACTGAAACCCCTCTTCTGATGGGGGTGTTTTCAGCGAGAAAACAGGAACAACTCATTTGTGATAGAAAATTAAAACTGTTCATAAGCATGAAGATGCCAAAAAGCAGAAAAAAAGACTGATTAGAAATCAATATTTTTGCAGCTTTCTTTTGTTATGATTTGTCTCAGAGCTAATTTCCAAAGAAAATGTTAAAATGAATTAGCTTTTGTTAAATATGTTGCATCAATAGTAATTTTTGTTAAAGAAAGAGAAAACATGGATTTAAAATTGAAAACTGAATTTGGGATTAGATTGAGATTGGATTTTTTGGCCATACCATTCAGTTCTAGGATTGGTGAAGATGAAAGAGAAGAAAGAGATGACTAATTGTAGTGATGTGAATAGTTTGGATCATTTCTGATACCAAAGTAGCAAAGACAGATCTCATGAGCAGGGTTATTTTTTTTTCTACATTTCCTTTCAACAAAATTGTACTGTGAAGAGAGAAGCACTGGATGTGACCAAGAACAGGGACATTGATGACAGAGATGAACACTGGTGCAGCCTCAATATCAGTGGAAGAGGTGATTAATAGAGTCAGCATCAAGTGTAGTTGTCTGAGATAAGAATAGAATTTGAATTTCCATAGTGGTAGAACTTCTTCCTAGACAGCGCTCCATATTTTTCTCCTTTAATCCTGTGTTGATAGGGTCAAAACAGGGAAAAAGCTCAAGAAACAATCGCACTTTATTATGACAGGACAGAGGGGAAACTAATACATTAAATTATAATTATTCTGTGCTATGAGTTGGGAACGTAAGATCTTTCAGGCTCTGCAAACTGTAGTTGAAGAAAAAAAATGTGTATTTTTTGAAGGTAGTACCTGGCAACGCAGTGATGAAGTCCCTCTGAAGCATGGGTTTGAGGTAGGAGTTGATGTGGCCGTGCTGGTAGTGGCACATACGGGAAATCAGACGCTCTACAAACTCCACCTGGTCGGCCTCAGACCACTGGTCAAAGAGGGCGATGCAGTGTTCCTTTTCTTTCTCATAGTTCCCTTCTGACGGACGTTTACGCGAGCTCACGACAGGGCCATTACTAAACTGTAAAGATAAGAGGCAGATGACCATTTCTCTTAGATTGACATTTTCTTCATTAATATCTCTCACAGAAAAACAAATGTTAATGTGTTATATGGAGGAGTTAAAGTTTGTCAGTTTGTCATCTTAAACTATGTGATTATAGGTACTACTATGTATATAATCTCCATTAAAATAACTAACACAGAAAGCAGTCTTGTGGTTTAGGATTTATCTGAGAATAAATAAAAACATACTTTGAGAACAGTGTTCTTCTTTGGTGACAGATCATCCACGGGGGTCTGTGATTCCATCCCTGATGTGTTCTACAGAACAAGACAGAGAAAGCACTGGTTAATTTCTCCTCCCTTTGACTGACTAAAAGGAATTTCAAAAAGCCACAGCTTAGACAGCAGCTGATTTAAAAAAACAAACAAAAAAACAATAACAGCCAAAGGAAGGTAAACCATCTAGAATTCTGGTGCGTGCCCGCACAAACAGCTGCGCATACACGCACACCCAAATATGGGGTGAAATAAACTAAGAGTCTCAACAAAAGGAATCTATGTGCTTGTCTGTCTGTGATGCAGCTAAGTAGTCTGGACAGGAAATTAAAGTGCAAAATCTTGGGCACTTCACTGGCACTAGCTCTGGTATGACTGTAATAAAAACAGATTGTGGAGATACATCAAACACAGAGGAAAGATTATTACATTTCTTCAGTAACCGAGCTGTAATTTTGTAGAATCTTACAGGAAACATGCTACAAAGAAGAAAAATTTGAACGTAAACTTGATTATTCACAAGTAATTAACTTTAAACGGAGAAAAAAAAAAGTCATATATACTAAACCCTGGGTTATTTAAAGCGATTACATAAAAGTAGAAAAAATAAAATAAAAAGCACATCAAAGGTGCAATAATCATAGCATTCATACTGTATCACAATGTTTCAGCAATTTACAAACTTTGACTGGCGACAGGCTCAACTTTGTCAATTTGAAAAACTCCTACACAACCCACAACAACATTTTCTTAAAATTTGAATATGTTTAATATGTGTTTTTGAACTATTACAGTATACACATGTCACAAAAAGCTGCAAAAAGGGATAGATATTTTAATTTCCTTATTTTTTTAATGCATTGATTCGGTTCAGTCTCAAACAAAATAAGAACATTTAAGAACAATCAGTTCTGCAAAAATATATTTCTGTAGATGATGAACTGGTTCAGGTTACTTGGATAACAATTATATCAATCTGAATTTCACAACTAAAACGACTTTATTTGGAAATCACTAAAACTATCTGGTGCCAATCAAAATGTTCTCAACTTCTTTCATTTTGAAACCAAAATGATTAATGTAATTATTTTTTCCCCCATAATAATGTTCTGGTATAAATCCATGACTGTTTGAAGATAAACCTACCATTACAGATTGGTCACTACTATAAATACAACTGTGCAAAAAGATGGTACAGAAACCAAGACCAAAGCGGACAGGTTATAAAGCCAGAAAGTTCTTGCAGGTGTTGATGATCATGCAAGAGCAGCAAACAAGAAGGGAAAACTTAAATAAATAAAAAAAATATTAAAATAAAAGAAAAACTATGTGGGGCCAAGCAGGCAGGCAAGCAAGCATGTGGCCTCTCAGAGCTCAACCCCTCCCTCTCCAACCTCGGTTCTCACATCTCCAGGTAGAAGGACAAAGAATGCTACTCCTGATTCCATGGTTTTTCTCTGGTACATCCTCCATACTTCTTCTATGGTCGAGAGTGCCTCACACTCTTTCCAAAGCACAAAGTTTCTTGCTCATTACATTTTTGCAACTCTTGACATATTACAGGCACCTGAAAATTCTATAAGAGAACTTTGAAAAAGATGTCATTTGAACACCTGTTATTCTTTTTCTAGCACAAAAAGCTTTTGGAATATACCAGAGAGAACCCAAAGAGTCGAGCGCTTCCAACAGAGAGGAAGGGACAACAGAAGGTGAGGAGGAAGAGAGATGAAGTGGGGGTGAGTGTCATTTGCACCAAGGTGGCATGAGGGGTTGTCTAGAGTGGGCAAACAAAAGTGAAGGGTGATGAGATGACGAGGTTGGGAAGGAAAAGGAGGAGCAGCAGAATTAAGAGGAGAGAGGCAGAACCTGGTTGTGAGCCCGGGTGGAGGGGATGCTCTGCAGGCACCTGAGTGCACACAAACTCTCAGCCACCGAGGAGCAGCCCAGCCAGAGAGAGCGAGGCACAGAGCACTGTGTGAAAGAGAGAGGAAGGGAGAAAGGGAGGAGAACCAAGTGGACAGGGTGAAAGAAGAGAAAGGGGGGGAAAGCGAAAGACCAGAGATGGGAGGTAAAGGAAAAATAAAGTAAGGTAATGGGGGGAATTGGGGGAGAAGAAACCAAAAAAAGGTAAAGTAATGAATCATTGAATGTAAGTGGTGTAGAGTTGGTTGGGAAAGGAGATGTGGAGTGTGGTTTTGTGCAATACAAAATAAATGGATAAATAAGATTCAATTTGAAATTGAAAGAAGACGAATGTGTAACCATCAAAGATAAGAGAGAAGAAGAGGAGGGGAAGTGGGGGGATAGTGAGGGGAAAAACCAGTATTAGAGCTACACACATTGGCACAGTGAGCGCAGGAACACACACCCCTCCACGCACAAGATATAGACTGATAAAAACATACACACAAAAAGCATTATTACACATGGCCTGTGTGGGGACAGGTAGAGGAGAGGGAGGGGCAATGGAATAGGCACTTATTTCCCAAATTCTTCTTTTTTTGACAGGAACCCCACTCACTGATCTCCCATCCCCACTCTGATGAGTGATTAGTGAGTAACATAAAAACAAACAAAAATAAATATGACAACAAAAAACAAAGACACAACCCACAGGGAACAGTTGTGATACTTTTAGTCGTCATGTTACATGTACAAACTCACATTAAAGTGGTGAGAAGCAACAATATAGAGTTCAACTGTTTAGACAAAAGCTTGGTTAACCCTTGATTTTTCACTTTTATGGTTTTACGTGTTCTGTTAGGGTAGAGTGACTCATTTAAAAATGTATTCCAATAGTTCAGGTACACTTAATTATTCTTAGGATTCCGATTATTAGAAAGTACCTTCATGAACACATTTTGCACAAAGGTTTACAATAAATATAATAGTTTTCTCACTAGTCCCGAAATTCTACAAAATAATTGCTTTAGTTGACAGTCAGGGATATGGATTCTTAGAAAACTGTGTAGTTTTAAATGTAATAGACTCAATACTTGACGTTTTTCTGAAGTTTTACACACAAAACAAACAAAAACCTAGCAATTAAAAGTCCTCCTAATTCATTCGATTCCAAATGTTAACTTTTTTGGTAAGCTAACATTAGCCTACTTAGCTTGTTTCCCCGGATAGCCACAAATACAGGAAGGGGAAAAAACGGATTAAAACTAAGCGAAACTTAAAATCTACTAAGTGAACACACAAAAAAGAAGTATGATTTTCTAGTTATCAAAGGGTACTCAAAATTATTTATATACCAAAAAGGAAATACGGGAAAAGTGTACTAGCGAATTAGCATGCTAACTGTTAAGCTAACGCTAGTGCTCACTAATCGTGACATCGTTGTGTGAATGAAAAAGCGACACTTCCTTCTACGCACTTAAGAAATATAAACATTCAATCAACAGAACGGTGGAAATTATTTAACGACTAGTCTTAATACAAATACTTCATTTCAGTTGATATTCACATCTGTAGATTCGGCTGAACTCGACTTGTCAAATCATACATTAAAACGTAATTTTTTTCGGAAATTTACGTAGTTGATCACCTCATAGCCAATGTTAGCAGGATAGCTAGCAACATTTCAGACGGGGCCCAGTTTAAAGTGGCGCAGCGTCACCGCAGTGAACGCTACCCCAAGAACCCTCGGCTGCCTTCGCCCGACGGCCAACCCTTTATCTATTACATTTACCTAGTATTTGCCGATTTTAACCCAAATCAAAGCTCACTTTTATTGTACATTTTCACGGGAGTACTTTTTGTTCATTTGAACAGTGTGTTCAACATTCTAAGCAAAATATACTGATATTTTCAGGCCCTCCCTCTGATTTCTAGTCCTCCCCCCGCTCCTTTCTCCTCCACCTCTCCCGACAAGCCGCTTCAGCTCATTCCTGTCGTCGAAACGAAAACGGTACTTTCGCCACAATAAATGGTAGAAACCGGTACTTTCGGGTGTTCATCATAGCCTAGCAAAACACTTCTTACCATCAGTTCCACCGTTTTGTCCTCCATCTCCGGCTCCATGTTAACGATCCCCCCCGAAACTCGCTATGAAAATGGAAACCCAGCCCTGCGTCGGCGGCCCACAAATTCAGAGACGTCATTCACTTCACACAACCACCGAGCTTTGGTAGGGCAGTGTCAAAAGAGTGGGTGGGGGGATGGGAACGCCCATGTAAAAGAGGAAAGCGTTGATTGGACAGATTTTGTCCAAGGAGGCGTGGCGTAAGCAGTTTGGTTTTTATTGATTGGCTAACCGTGCTACCAAGGCTTTCCCACCGTGACTCCCACAAACAAAAAGGAAAATGGAGAAAATGCTGTTGCTATCCTGAAGAGGAACACGCCGAGGTAAAATCAATCATCCGCATAGCATTGTTAGAATGCTGCTACATTGTTGTCACTGGAATTTACTACCGTGGATGAGTGCATATTTTAATACATTTGAAGCAAAAAATAGGTAAAACTAATATCTATTGATTTAATGTTTAATTGGTTTAAGGCATTTCAGCACATTCAGCTCCAAAAATGCTTTCACGCCAGCTTGAAAAGTGGAAAAACAGCAATTATAGAAAATTTGCCTTTTTTCCTTTCAATATTTTTGCCCTCTGCAATATAACATTTTCTCACACCATTAATAAAGTACATCTACTTTGGTGCATACTAATTATTTAATTGTGCTAAAAATGCAATGACTTCTTTTTCTTAATTTGGGGCTCTTTTACAACTTCCTCTAACCCCAAAAATTAAGTACTTGTTTTAAATGTAGAGAAAAAAAAAAATCACCAATAGTGACCAAATAATTCTATTAAAACCAGATGTGAAAATTGACAATATGTTAGGATTTATTGCATTTCATAAAGGTAGCCACTGAATCAGAAGCCAATTTATCAAATAATTTCCTTTTTACACACGTGTTTTAGTTTTCCTACTTAAAAAAATGCAACTGGATTTTCCCTGAATAGCACTTGTGAAGGTTTTGGGGGTTTATTACTTGTTCCTCCCCCTCCCCACTTTCCAGACTGTCAGATTTATGACTTTATTAAAATAAGTTGCAACATAAATAAGTGCATAGTTGATTTTCGTGTACTGCCCATCAATCCAAAGAATACCTCACCTCAAGGCATGCACAGAAAATAGATGCAACCTTGCAGTCGGGACACAATGGTATTGATTATTGAATGAAAGCTTTCAAATAAATGCTGGTATTGATAAGCGGCTTGCTTTCTTTTCCCCTTATGATGTGGTTGAAGAAACATTGTAGCCACCAAGACATATTTTTAAACAGATTTCACTTTTGTTGATGGTAAAACACCAGAAAACTGTTGATCAGCAGCACAAAACTTGAGACCACAGCTTGCGAGGACATAGCAATGGTTTTTAGCAGTTCAAATTTAATACTTTGTCCCCCTTTCTCTACAGAAACCCAGGTAAAAAAAATCCCCCACTCTCATAAAATGCAACAGCAGCAGTTACCAGTAAAAAAATGAAATGCAAAAAAAAAAAAAAAAAAACCGAACATAACAGGGCGAAAGAGAAAGAGGGTGGGGATATGAGGCAAGAAAGGAAAATATATTTTCTGTACGTGAAGAGCAAGTCCAAAGTTATTCTTCAGACTGGGTTGGAGACAGCGAGGAATCTGGGAACTTGCTGTTGTGTTTAAAATGGTGGGAAGGCAAGGGGGAAAAAACAACCAAAATGAGAAGAGTCCAATCCAACTAGGGGAAGGATCCAGCAATCTAAGGCAGGGATTTATTCAGGAAGGGCCTTCTTCCTTTCTGGATGAAAGATCTCACTCCTCTCCAACCTGTGTAATGCATTTTGTTTTGTGTACAGATGTATTTGCAAATTTGTGTATGCAACAGGTAAATTGGAAGGTGTGTCTGTCGTTAATATCGTCAACACTGGAACCCCTCTCACTTGCTGCAAGAGAGGTGGCGTTTTTTCTTCTTCTTTCTTTAATTCTTTTCTTTTTTTCCCTCTAAATATCAGTCCAAGACTACCTAGTAGTCATCCAAATCAAAGAACTCATCGTCCTCTCCTTGGTATTCCATGCCCTGGAAATCCACCCTGTACCGCAAGATACCTGGGACAAAGATAAAAATAAATCAACCAGTGCATTATGATTTCCAAGACACGTGAAGGCTTACAGCTAAAGATTTCTAATCAGAATATGGTGAATCTCATCTGAATAAGATACATCTACAGCACATAATGATCCACCCAGCAGGAGATTCACCACAGCTGAAAGTACCATGGAGTGGCATCCAAAGAGAATTGAAGCAACACTACTGAAACAGAGGTTTGACCAGACAACACACAGGTGCAACACACCTTTTTACATAAAATCTACTCTGATTTGGTTTCAATGAAATACTTTTCACACACTTTATTGTTCCTAATTTACTGGACTTCCTCACAGGTAAATACCTCTATAGTATATGCAAAAAGTGTGAACGCAATGGTATTTTCTCACACAAATCCTCTGGGGCTAATCTGGAAAACATAGTTTAATATGCTTTTACTGTGACTGATGTACAGACAGAAGTGAAAAGTTCAAGGACCGCAGCTAAACTGTAGTTCAGTGCTGCCTTGTTTTCGACTAAATACGTCATAACTTTGTCATAAAAAGCTGTAATTGGTCTACTCACCCCCAATGCCTCCAAAGCCCTTGACAAATTGGGACCCTTCCTGGCTCTTGTCAGTCACTATTTCAAGCGTGGCTCCAAACTTCTTGTAGTTGTTTGCGAACCACTCCAGCAGGGGCATGCTCTCAATCAGCTCATGCTCCTGTCCTGTCTGAAAAACACCACAAAGATTAGAAGAATGCGATTGGAATGTTAATATCCCAGCTTTAACTTGGACTTTTTATTAATAAACTTTCTAGTACTTACTTCCTTATCTGTGAAGTGAGACTTGTCCTTCTCCTGCTCTGGCGTCAAATACAGAGTTTTCTCATCTGGAAATAAAAATAATACATTTAAAAAAGAAAAAAGTTCAAAGGGCAGATTGATGAAATAACTAACAGCAGGATGGACATAAACACAGAATTTCCGTACCATTTTCTGCCCCGTTGCTCTCCGCTCCATGCACACGAAGAACATAACGCATGGTGTCTAAATTCTCATAAACAATGAGGATCTCCACGGCTCCCATTTCCAGTGCTTTGAGTGTGTCCTCCACTCCGAAGCAATACTTCCCCGTGTCCTGACTGATCTCATCAAAGTACCGCCCTACAGAGAAGACCATAAACAGTTGCATTTTATTTTAAAGGCAATGTTTAAATCTATAAGTTAGTGAGATTGAAATAAAATAATTCGTCAAACCTATGAGTTTCTTCTCTTGGATAAACTTGACATTTGAGAGAACCTCTGCTGAGAGCTCAATGGCCTGGTTGAAACCATTCTCTCCTCCATAAGAGATGTCAACAAGCTTCAGAACTTTGGCCTGTAATCTCTGTGGAAAAAAAGACAACATCAAGCACACTTCAATGTCAACAGAAAAGAAAATTCAGAATAGAAAAGCAACACCAAAAAGACAAAAAATATGTTCTTACAAAAGCTGTAAAATGTTAAATTTAAGGGAATTTTATGTCAGTCAAGTGTATTGAAACTTGTAAAAATCTTTTAAGGAATATACTTCAAAAAGAAACATTGTTTTCATCACCATTTCCTATGTTGTTTAAAGAGTAAAGCAGAAGGTTTGGCTAAGTCTAAACTATCACCAAACTAAAAAACAGACATTATACAAGTTAAACACAAGTATGCTTTTCTGTTTAAAAGAAGATGTACCCCCACCTATGACTGATTTAAACATAAATTTAGGGCAACAAAAAAAAGAATCACAAATAATGGTAACCCTGTTGAATATATTTCCTTCTTTTTTTTAGTTTCAAAGCATTTTCTTTGAATAAGCCATTTTTTTCTATAACCTGTATGTTTTTGTTAGAGCTTTTATTCTTTTATTGTCACATTCACTCCATTATACTGCCCATTTTATGCAAAAACGCTTTTCAAATAGTGTATTGCTCTTGAAGATCAACAAACTTACTGGGTCAAACATGTCCGACTGGCTAAGTTCGGTTTTGAAGTCAGCAGAACCAGCGAGGACCATTCCTGCCACGTTTACTTTATCGTTGGACACAAAGAGCTGGACGGCGGTCTCAGCCACTTTTCTCACATAGTTATGTCTTTTCTCCATTCGTAGACGAGCGAAACGCAGCGCAGACTGTCCTCCTCTGCCTGAATAATATAAGGAGCGAAACACAATCCTGTTATTGACTTTCAGAGGCAGTTAAATCACAGTTTTTGTAAGAATAGAGCTTTTCTGTACCGTGCTTTTTGGGTAGGTCCACAGTGAACTTGTGCAGCACCTCCCGGGTGTTGCCTTGCAGTGTGCCAAACAGAGCTCCACTACCGTCAATCACAATAAAGCCAAACTTGCTGTCGTCAGAAAGAAGGGCCGTCAATGCCTGTTGATGAGCAGAAACGGGAAAGTTGGTGAAGATAAATGTATTAAAACTACAAGGAAAACAACATTAAGACAAAAAAGAAACAGCTGTTCAAAGACAGAGAGGAAACCCTCACCTCAGTGTGGAACTTGTTGTCACAGAGGTAAAGAGAGGTGTTGATTGGCTTAAAAGGTTCAAAGTCTATATTGACTTTTTTCTCCTTGCCTTCTTCTGTCACAATTGTGCCACAATACACAACTAAACCATTGGGTGGCACTGGGAACAGAGATTAAAAGAGGGAAGATAAGACAGAAGAACATCATTTATTTTACACAGAATTTATTGAAAATAGTAATAAAAAAATGGTGTCAAGTTTATCAAAATATAAAAGATATCTGCAGTGTATGATTCAACATGCATAAACCTACCTTTGTTGTAGAGTTTTAGTCTTTGCTGTACAGAAGTGATGGCCCCAAGTACAGAAAGCCTGTTGACTCGACTCTTGATGTTGGACGCTGTGCCAAACTCATCGGCTAACATCTTGGCCACTCTAGATATCTGGTCCTTGGGTGGGATGATCAGTGAGATCATACTGGTGCCATTACTGTAAAGAGGAACAGTTTAAATGCTTTATATTTTTAATAAACTATTTTGAGTTATTTTTTGTTAACATTTGGGTTCTTGACTGAATTGTACATCTTTCTAAGACTTAAAAAAACTTGAGGGACAACCATTTCTGTCTCTCAGCTATACAGTACATAATCTCTGTCCTTGAAATCAAGGACTAAGTTAAAAGGACACAACAGGAAACTCTGACACCACCTACAAACACAGGGGCAGGTAGCAAGGACTGGCTGAATGTAGGGCAAATAGCTACAGTGTGTGACATGGCAGGCATCTGAGAACAGGACAGCCAATTCTGCCCAGCATGCTTCAGCAGTGATCTAATAGCACAATAGTTTATAGTACATTTGATAAATCCAGATGACCAAGAGGACACGGGTGTAAAATAAAGCAGAACTTATAACCGGTTCCGTTTTGATCACGTCCATCTTAGACGTGCCAGAGCTGATCGGTTGCCATGAGGTGACCAATAGAGAACCCTTCAGGGAATAGTGTCACATCAGCACTATCATGTGAGCTGCACCGCCAACGTCATAGGGGAAAACATAATTACAGCTGCTAAAAGCGCTGTACAAAGGAACCGAATGGGCAACTTAAAGCTAACCGGCCTCGCGTTTTTGTTAAAGACACCCATGGCGGCCTCTGTCGTGAAATGACGTCTGTTAGCGGGTACATTAGCAACAAAGCTAGCAACAATGCTCCTAACTTTGAGCCTCGGTGGAGCCGGGGAGAGGAAAAAAATCTCTGCAGTGTCACTCACAGAAAAAAGACACACACCGAACACGACACAATTTTATCCCAACACAATGTTTATAACTATAAACCATTAAAAATAATGACACTTGGCGCGTCACGTTCGGCTAACAAAATAGCACCAATAGCTAAAATAAGCTAGGTTAGCCATGCTAACCACTCCCAAATTCGGCCCCACTTATCAGATCTCCAGCTGTTTGGGGATGTCTATATTAATACACTGAATTGATTTATGAAATCAGTTTATTTAAAAGTGAGTGTTACATTAGCAAATAGCACAGATCGGTAACTTACCCGCGTGCAGCTTCTAAACTTTTGATCAGTTTCTTGATTTTCCATATCTCCACGTTCCTGTCCGCCGCGCTGGGGTCGTCCGCCATCTTTCTGCTGTAATCGCTTCAGCACCTGAAAAGACGTAAAAAGAAGTTAAAGTGAGGCAGGGAAGGAGCCACGAAGGGAATGTGTCGATGTACACAGTCGCGATCAATATGGCGCTTCTTATTCTTCTTCTTGGACTATCTGGAGGCTTTACCTGCTCAAACCCCCCGCGCGGTGTCCGCTACTACACCTGACCAGAGCTGGGCAGCTGGACAAACTGTAAGGGTAGAGCTGTAGTCCGCCTTCTGCTATTTGAACAGAACGTGGAGAGCGACCGGGCCTGCTGTCTACTAGGCCCCAGCGCACACTCCGTTCTTATCTAATACGACCTACTTTCTCAACATTACTCCAAAATCCGCGAAGGAACTAACGCATAGATTTCCGGACGCGTGATCTGTCAGGGAAAATAGGAACCGTTACTTTACCTGCCACGGACAACGCCGCTCCACTCCGTTCTCTATCGGCTGCGTTATGTCGAGTCGATAGTCAGAGGAATGACGTTGCTTTCCCGACCGGTTTCTCTCCCTCGCACGCTGCGCGTGGTGCTACAGTCTGGAGATCACATGTGGGAGGTGATTAGAATGGTGGCGTTCACTTCCTAGAAACGGCATAGAAACCAATGATATGTGTCGGTCAGACTGTCACTCAAAAATATGCAAAACCGATTGGATGAAATCTAAGATCGTCACTTGAGCTGGGTGGTCGTACGTAACGGTGCATCATGGGAATTGAAGTTCCTTAAGTGTACACAGCAATAACTTCCAATACTCATCTACAGAATAACGTTTTCACAAAGCTTACCATTTCCCAAATAATATAATTCTATAGCTGCTTTAATCATCTTCCATACTTGGGTAGTTAAAGGGACTTGGTCTGAAAGGAAAATACTAATTATTTTCACCTTTTTTTCTGGTTTGGTTGGATTTCTCATATGGCACTATTAAAAAATGTGTTTTAGGGGGTTTAACATGTTCTTGTTGCATTTTTCTCATGTTGGAGGACACATTTTAAAAAATGCATTTCTGAGTATTTCTTTATTCTAATTATTATGTATCAGGAGCAAATGAAAAAGTGCTGTCGAAAAAAGTTTGTAGTTTTTAAAACTACATCTGGCAGGCCACAAGCTCCCTGCTCCACTCCATTCTGATGTATTAATTTGCAGACAATTCATTAAAAGCATTCCATGCAATGAGCCAGAATTGTTTTTTATCTGTTGTCCCTGGACAGATGTGAAAATTGTCAACCTAAAAAGTTAGAAACAATAGTTTTAGGTTGGGGGTGTGAGGAGCTGTAAGCTATAGTGGGGGAGTGTGTAAACAGATGGGTGCTGGGAAAAGGGAGTGGGCTTACTCCTTGTCAATGGACCCACCCACAACTCAGAGGTGAATTTCTAATGGACTTCTGCTGCTCTACAAAACTATGTCCAAGAAAATGACACGTTATTTTGTAGTCTAAAACTGACATAATCATAATTCAAAGATCAATGCTTTTACAATAGATCAGAAGATGATTGGAGTTGGACTTCAAAGCCCACCAGTTGCGCCAAACCATGCACTATAACAGCATTGCAGGGGGTCGAGAGATTTAAAGTGGGTCTAAATAATGGATTTTTAAAGGGTTAACTGGCATCTCTGTATTTCTCCAGGATGTGAATGTGTGTTTGTAGCTCTGCAACAGACTGGCGATCTGTTCAGGGTGTTTTCACCTTTTCCCAGCAATGGATGGGTTGGCTCCAAGAGGGATTTAGAGGGTTCTGAGGATGGATGGATAGATAGATGGAGGCAGTAAACAATAAAGATTTAATATTGTTTTCCCAAATGTTTCACAGCTTTATTCACAAAGCTCCCAAGTACTCTTAAATGACATTTCCACCATGGCACACTTGATTTCATACCTCCCTAGATGGACATTATTTAATGGTAACATAGTAGCAAAGGAGTGTCACAAGGCTGTGTGATGAGATTTTTCTTTGAAATGTACTCATAAGCAGAGATCTATTCGTGACTGAACAGTAAAGCTCAGAAAAATGATTTATTCCCATGTGTTGGTTGGGCCCTGAGTGAAAAATTAGACAGGAAATGAATCAAACTTGAATTGCATCTGCCAAAGTGACAAAATAAACACGATATTTAGCATGTTTGCTTTTAATGAGTAAATGTGTTATTCTTAGCCAAAACA